>NC_050089.1:18375062-18746278 GCF_009764565.3 Dermochelys coriacea | reverse complement strand
GAGAGACGTTTGTGTGTGTGTCACGTGTTCTGTCTGTGTCGTGTTCTGTGTGAGACGCGTTTGTGTGTTACATGTTCTGCGTGTCGTTTTGTGTGTGTGAGACGCGTTTGTGTATGTGTTACATATTCTGTGTGTGTCTTTTGTGTGTGTGTGAGGCGCGTTTGTGTATAGGTGATGTGTTGTGTGTGTGACGTGTTAGGTGTTCTGTGTGTGTGTGTGTGGGTGTCATGTGTCGTCTTGTGTGTGTGTGAGACGTGTTTGTGTAGTGTTACGAGTTCTGTCGTGTGTGTGCGTGCGCGTGTGTTGTCTTGGATGGCCACACAGGTTAATGCACAAAGCATTTCCCTCACGGAGCAACAGTGGCACTGGGTGGCCGCTCAGGGTAATGCATCAACAAGTTCCCTTACGGAGCAACCGTGACACTTGGTGGACACGCAGGGTAATGCGTGAGGTGTCGTGTGTGTGGTGTGTGTCGGTGTCATGTCTTGTGTACAATGTTTAGTATCTGTTGTGTGTCGTGTTGTGTGCGTGACCCGTGTGTCGTGTTGTGTGCGTGACTCGTGTGTTGTGTGTGTGTGTGTATGAGATGTGTTTTGTATGTGTGACTTTTGTGTGTCGTGTTCTGTGTGTGTGAGACGTGTTGTGTTATTTTTTGTGTGTTGTGTGTTGTCTTGAGTGTTGTGTTGAGTGTGTATGTACAGGTGTCGTGTGTTGTGTGTTCGTGTACAGGTGTCATGTGTTGTGTGTGCGTGATATTTTGTGTCGGTGACGTGTCGTGTATGATTTTGTGATGTCATGTGCCATTGTATGTCTTATTCTGGGTGTGTTTGTGTGTGTCAGTGTCATATGTGATTTTGCGTCTCATGTGGGCCGTTGTGTGTTGTATTCTGGGGGGGTGTCGGTGTGTGTGATTTTGTGTGAGATGTGTTTGTGTATGTTTTACGTGATCTCTGTGTGTGTGCGTCGAGGTTGTGTGTCATGTGTGAGAAGTGTTCTGTGTGTGTTTGTGTGCGCACGTCAAGGTCGTGTGTCATGTGTGAGACATTTTCTCTGTTTGTGTGTGTGTGTGTGTGTGTGTGGGTGTCGTGTGTGAGAAGTGTTCTGTGTGCATCTTTCAGTGTCGTGTGTGAGACATGTTCTGTGTGTGTGTGGTGTTGTGTGTGTTAGATGCATTTGTGTGTGTCACGTGTTCTGCATGAGTTTCGTGTTGTGTGAGAGGTCGTGTGTGAGACGTGTTCTCTGTGTGTGTGTGTGCCGGTGTAGTGTGTGAGACGTGTTCTCTGTGTGTGTGTGTGCCGGTGTAGTGTGTGAGACGTGTTCTATGTATGTGTCAGTGTGATGTGTCGTCTGTCAGACGTGTTCTGTGTGTGTGTGTCAGTGTTGTGTTTCATCTGTGAGACATGTACCATGTGGGAGAGGGGGTGTCATGTTGTGTATGTGAGACATGTTGGTGCATGTGTTACATGTTCTGTGTGTGTGTCATGTCGTGTTGTGTGTGTGAGACGTGTTGGTGCATGTGTTGTGTGTGTGTCGTGTTGTGCGTGAGATGTTTGTGCATGTGTTACGGGTTGTGTGTGTGTCATGTCGTATGTGTGAGACATGTTGTGCATCTGTTACGTGTGTGTGTGTCGTGTCATGTCGTCCGTGAGACGTGGTTGTGCATGTGTTACATATTGTGTGTCTGTCGTGTCGTGTCATGTGTGTGAGACATCTTTGTGCATGTGTTACGTATTGTGTGTCTGTCGTGTCGTGTCATGTGTGTGAGACATCTTTGTGCATGTGTTACGTATTGTGTGTCTGTTGTGTCGTGTCGTGTGTGATACATCTTTGTGCATGTGTTACGTATTGTGTGTCTGTCGTGTCGTGTCGTGTGTGATACATCTTTGTGCATGTGTTACGTATTCTGTGTGTGTTTTTGTGTGTTGTGTCCCGTGTGAGAGACGTCTTTCTATATGTGTTTGTGTGTGAGACGCGTTTTTGTGTGTGTCATCTTCTATGTGTTTGTGTGTGTATTGTCGTGTGTGTGAGATGCGTTTGTGTGTCATGTCATGTGTGAGACGCATTTGTGAGTGTGTGATGTTCTGTCTGTTTGTGTGTCGTGTTGTGTGTGTGATGCGTTTGTGTGTATCACTTGCTCTGTGTGAGTGTGTCAGTGTCATGGGTGTGAGACGTGTTTGTGTGTGTCACGTATTCTGTGTAGGTGTTGGTGTTGTGGGTATGTGTGTCACGTGTTCTGCGTGTGTGATGTTGTGTGTGAGAAATGCATGTGTGTCACATGTTCTGTTTGTCGTGTTGTGTTGTGTGTGTGAGACATGTTTGTGTATGTGTGACATGTTCTCTGTGTGTGTGTGTGTTGGTGTCATGTGGGTGTGTGTGTGTTGGTGTCATGTGTCATGATGTGTGTGTGTGTGTGGGTGTGTGTGTGTTGGTGTCATGTGTCATGATGTGTGTGTGTGTGTGGGTGTGTGGGTGGGTGTGGGTGTGTGTGTGTTGGTGTCATGTGTCATGATGTGTGTGTGTGTGTGTGGGTGGGTGTAGGTGTGTGTGTGTTGGTGTCATGTGTCATGATGTGTGTGTGTGTGTGTGTGGGTGTGTTGTCTTGTATGGCCACACAGGTTAATGCACAAAGCACAAAGCATTTCCCTCATGGAGCAACACTAACACGGGGTGGCCACTCAGTGTAATGCAGAAACAATTTCCCTCACGGAGAAATAGAGACACTCAGTGGCCACGCAGGGTAATGCACCAACAATATCCCTCACGGAGCAACAGTGACACCAGGTGGCCAATCCCGGTAATACACAAACCATTTCCCTCATGGACCAACAGTGACACTGGGTGGCTAATCCAGGTATTGCACAAAGCATTTCCCTCCTGGAGCAACAGTGACACTCGGTGGCCACTCAGGGTAATGCACAAAGCATTCCCATCACGGAGCAAGAGTGCGACTAGATGGCCACTCAGGGTAATGCGTGAGGTGTCGTGTGTGTGTGTGTGTGTGTGTTGTGTGTCGGTGTCATGTCTCGTGTATGATGTTTTCTGTCTGTTGTGTGCGTGTGACATGTCGTGTGTCGTGTTGTGTGCGTGTGACTCGTGTGTTGTGTGTGTGTATGAGATGTGTTTTTGTATGTGTGACGGTTTGTGTCGTGTTGTGTGCGTGTGAGACATGTGTGTCATTTTGTGTGTGTGTTGCATTGAGTGAGAGTGTATAGGTGTCCTGTGTTGTGTGTGTGTGAGATGTTTTGTGTGTCGGTGTCATGTATGATTGTGTGTCATGTGCCATTGTGTGTCTTATTCTGGGTGTGTGTGTGTGTCATATGTGATTTTTTGTCATGTGTGCCGTTGCATGTCATATTCTGTGTGTGTGTGTGTGTGTCATATGTGATTTTTTGTGTCATGTGTGCCGTTGCATGTCATATTCTGGGTGTGTGTGTGTGTCAGTGTTCTGTGTGTGTGTGTGTTGTCTGATGTTGTGTGAGATGTGTTTGTGTATGTGTTACGTGTTGTCTGTGTGCGGGTGTTATGTTGTGTGAGATGTGTTTGTGTATGTGTTACGTGTTGTCTGTGTGCGGGTGTTATTTTGTGTGAGATGTGTTTGTGTATGTGTTACGTGTTCTGTGTGCGTGTGTTATTTTGTGTGAGATGTGTTTGTGTATGTATTACGTGTTCTGTGTGCGTGTGTTATTTTGTGTGAGATGTGTTTGTGTATGTGTTACGTGTTCTGTGTGCGTGTGTTGAGTTCGTCTGTTGTGTGTGACGTGTTCTCTGTGTGTGTCAGTGTCGTGTGTGAGATGTGTTCTGTGTGTGTGTGTGTTGAGATTGTCTCTTGTGTGAGACGTGTTCTGTGTGTGTGTGTCAGTGTTGTGTGTGAGACCTGTTCTGTGTGTGTGTGTTGGTGTCATGTGTCATCTGTGAGACGTGTTCTGTGTGTGTCGTGTCGTGTGTGTGTGTCGTGTTCTGCGTGTGTGGTGCCGTGTTGTTTGTGTGAGACGCGTTTGTGTGTGTCGTGTTCTGTGTGTTTGTGTCATGTCGTGTGTGACGCGCTTGTGTGTGTGTCATGTTCTATGTGTGTTTGTCGTGTTGTGTGTGTGATGCGTCTGTGTGTGTCATGTGTTCTGTATGTGTGTTGGTGTCATGGGTGTGAGTGTTTGTGTGTCACATGTTGTGTGTGTGTGTGTCAGTGTTGTGGGTGTGAGACGTTTGTGGTGTGTCACGTGTTCTGTCGATGTCGTGGGAGTGAGATGTATTTGTGTGTGTCACGTGTTCTGTGTGTGTTTCAGTCTCGTGTGTGTCAGATGTGTTTGTGTATATGTTAGGTGTTCTGTGTGTGTATGTGTCGGTGTCGTGTAGCATATGTGTGTGAAACGTGTTTGTGTATGTGTTACGTGTTATGTGTGTGTGTCGGTGTCGTATGTCATGTTGTGTGTGTGTGTGTCTTCTGTGGCTACACAGGGTAATGCACAAAGGAGAAAGCATTTCCCCCATGGAGCAACAGTGACAACAGGTGGCCGCTCAGGGTAATGCAGAAAGCATTCCCGTCACAGAGCAACAGTGACACTGGGTGGCCACTCAGGGTATTACACCAACAATTTCCCTTATGGAGCAACAGTGACACTGGGTGGCTAATTCAGGTATTGCACAAATCATTTCCCTCCTGAAGCAACAGTGACACTCCGTGGCCACTCAGGGTAATGCACCAACCATTTCCTTCATGGAGCAACAGTGACACTGGGGTGGCTAATCCAGGCATTGCACAAAGCATTCTCCTCATGGAGGTACAGTGACACTCGGTGGCCACTCAGGGTAATCCACCAACCATTTCCCTCATGGAGCAACAGTGACACCAGGTGGCCACTTGGAGTAATACACAAAGCATTTCCTCACGGAGCACCAGTCGCACAAACTGGGTTTAATAATAATAATAATAAACAAAAAATAGTTTAACTATAAAAAGGTAGATTTTAAGTGATCATAAGGGATAGCAAACAGAAGAAGGCAGATTACTAAGCAAATACAAATACACGTGCATACTAAGCCTTAAATCATAAAGAGACTGGATTCAAGAACTAATTTCTCATCCTAAATTTCTTTCAGCAACTTGAAGAGTTTCTGTAGTTTAGACTTCCCGTTGTTTCTCTTTACAGACTAGACTCCTGTCTTAGTCTGGACTTCCACCTTCTCAGTTCCTTTCAGCAGTCTTTCTACAGCCTGCATCATTTTCGTCCGCTCCGACTTCTCCATGGCTCCCGAGACCTCACCTGTGGGAATGCACACCTACCCGTGTCCTACAAAGGGAGACGGCACCAGGAGAGGAGAGGAGAGAGAGACTGAGACAGTTGGCGAACACACTAGAGGAGAGAGAAAAACATGGGAGGAAGGCAAGCAACTCACCAGCTGGAGTCATCCTCCTAGATGTAACCTTCTCCTGCAAAGGAGACACCGTTCCTGGCCAAAGAAATGAGTAGCCCCTGAAAATGGGGACCTTGTCTCTCTCATAACCACAGCTAGTCAGGAACCATTTCTTACAAACCCCGCTCCAGCTAATGGGGAGTCCCTACATGGAGCTAGGCGGGCCGTGAGCAAAGCCTTAACTAAACCCAACACTTATCTCACTGACGTTAGCGACTGCTCCACTGCCAACTGGACGGCTCCTGGCTTGCATCAACAATGCTCGCTGGCTCACTGCTCTCACTCGTTTTCCATCCGAAGAGGGGAGTAAACGGTTTGTACTAAAGCCAGACCAAGGAGGAAAACAAATAAGTTACCATCTCAGTGAGCAACATCGCGTAGGCTATTCTTTTTTCCTCTCCCACACGGCGGCGTTCCGCCCCAGCCCCCTCCCCCCCATTAGGCCTTTAGTACTACAACTAGAAAGCACCCCTTGCAACGGCACCCGAAATAATCACTCTGCACAGCAGACTCTGGCCCCTCATCAGCCGTAATCTCACAGAGCCCCGTAACCAAAGAGGAAGCACACGGCCTCTGAAGAATACTGCAGCGAGCACAGATGAGGAATTCAAAGCAGTGACCGCTTACTCACAGCCAGTTATGCGGGAGACAGAAAGCTGACGATTCTTCATGTCTGCTTAGAAGGATGTCCAAGCTGCTTAGGTAAACCTCGGCCATTTCTCCTCTGGCTAGGGCTCCTGGACAATTCCTCTGCGAGATTAGCTGCAAAAGCCAAGCCTGAGCTATCATTATACAAAGCTCCATTGGTGCTGGAAAACTTGCCCTCATCCACGCATTGGGTGGCTCCACGCTCGCACGCACTGCCCTGCATAATTTTCATCCGCTCCGACTTCTCCATGGCTCCCGAGACCTCACTTGTGGTAATGCACACCTACCCGTGTCCTATGAAGGGACACCGCACAAGGAGAGAAGAGGAGAGAAAGAGAGAGTTGGCCAACACACTGGAGAAGACAGAGAAACATGAGAGCAAGGCAAGCAACTCACCACCTGGAGTCATCCTCTTGCATCCAACCTTCTGCTGCAGAGGAGACACCGTTCCTGACCAGAGAATCGAGCAGCCTTTGAAAATGGGGATCTTTTTTCCCTCCTAACCTCAGCTGATCAGGAACCTTTTCTTACAAACCGAACCCTAACTTATGGGGCTTCCCTACCCGGACTCAGGTGGAGCGTGAGCAGAGTCCTCACCAAACCAGACACTTATCTCACCGAGACTGGCGATTGCTCGGCTCCCAGATGGAGGGCTCTTGCCTGGCATCAACAATGGTCACAGCCTCGCTGCTCTCACTCACTTTCCATCGGATGAGGGCAGTAAACTCTGAGGCTTGACTTTTTTTTCCTTCGTACTAAGGCCAGCAGAGGGGGGGGAACAAAAAAAATTACATCTCCATCTGAAGAGTAAAGGAATACTTGTCGCACCTTAGAGACTAACTGCTATTCTGAAACATCTCCGTCTGCAATATCGTGTAGTCTCTTCATTTCACATCTCCCGTATCCCACGGCTCCGCCCTCAACCCATCTCCCATTACTACTTTACAACTGCAACTAGAAGGCACCCATTGTAACGGCACCCAAAATAGTCACTTTGTTCAGGAGACTCTGGTCCCTTCCTTAGCCTTAGTCCCAGAGCCTCGTACCCAACAAGGAAGCCCACGGCCTGTGAAGAAAACTACAGCGAGTACAGACGAGGAACTGAAAGCACTGACCTGACAGCCAGTTATGCAGAAGGCAGAAACATGTGGCCTGTTTGTCTCCTTGGAAAGATGCCCAAGCTGCTCAGGTCCACCTCTGCCATTTCTCCTCCGGCTAGAGCTCCTGGAAAATTCCTCAGGAAGCCCAGCTGCAAAAGCCAAGCATGAGCCATCACTACAAAAAGATCTATTGGTGCTCGAAATCTTGCCCTCAGCCCTGCCTCCCTCTTTCATCCCATCTACATCGGCTCCACTCGACAGAGACGGAGTTAACACTGACAGTCACCACTCCACTCTCGCATGCACTGCCCTGCATTATTTTTGTCCCCTCCTGCTTCTTCTTGGCTTCTGAGACATAGCCTATGGGGATGCACACCTAGCGTGCCTGCCCGTGTCCTATGAAGGGAGACAGCACAGGGCAAGGACAGAGAAAGATAGAGACAGAGCATGTGCGTTGGCCAACATACGAGAGGAAAGAAAGAGAAAAACATGGAAGGATAGTAAGCAACTCACCTCCTGGAGTTATCTGTGAGGAAGCGGGACTGTTGTTCGTTTCCTCTGAATATTCTGGGGGTGCCTCAGTTTCCCCTATGCAGTTCTTAAGTATCTAGGTGGTGGGATAAGTGTGTATGATCGTTGCAGAGCTCTAGAGGGCAGGTGTGTGCAGGGGTCTGGACACAGAGAATGGCCAACACCCTGTTCCTGGCAACTGATGGCCTGGCCCTTCCCCCCTGCAAGGTGACAGCTAAAGGGTTGGAGAACAAAGGAATCAGGTGACCTCCTGGCCTGGGAAAGGGACAAAGCCCAGAGGAGTGGGGGCTGGAGAGAGTTTCAGTTTGGGGCTGGCTGAGGACGAGGAGTGAAGTGCAGACGTGGTTGTCTGGCTTGCTGCCCCCCAAAATGGACCCAGCTGAGGGGTATGGTTCTCTGCACCTACAAACTCTATTTTAGACCATGTTCCTGTCATCTAATAAACCTTCTGTTTTACTGGCTGGCTGAGAGTCACGTCTGACTGCAAAGTTGGGGTGCAGGACCCTCTGGCTTCCCCAGGAGCCCGCCTGGGCGGACTCGCTTTGGGAAGCGCACGGAGGGGCAGAGGATGCTGAATGCTCTGAGGTCAGACCCAGGAAGGTGGAAGTTGTGTGAGCTGTGTGTCCTGAAGACAGTCTGCTCACAGAAAGGAAAAGGAGTACTTGTGGCACCTTAGAGACTAACACATTTATTAGAGCATAAGCTTTCGTGAGCTACAGCTCACTTCATCGGATGCCTTTGGTGGAAAATTCACAAGTACTCCTTTTCTTTTTGCGAATACAGACTAACACGGCTGCTACTCTGAAACCTGTCACAGAAAGGAGACTTCCCCAGAGTCCTGACTGGCTTCGTAGGGAGCAGTTCCAGAGCATCACCTGGGGACTCCATGACATAGGGTTCCCTCCCCACTCTGAACTCTAGGGTACAGATGTGGGGACCCACATGAAAGACCCCTAAGCTTATTTCTACCAGCTTAGGTTAAAACTTTCCCAAGGCACAAATTCTTTGCCCTTGGAGGGTACGCTGCCACCACCAAGTGATTTAACAAAGAATCAGGGAAAGGACCACTTGGAGTTCCTATTCCCCCAAAATACCCCCCCACGCCCTTACACCCCCTTTCCTGGGGAGGCTTGAGAATAATAACCTAACCAATTGGTTACAAAGTGATGACAGACCCAAACCCCTGGGTCTTAGGATAACAGAGAAGTCAGTCAGGTTCTTAAAAGAAGAATTTTATTAAAAAAAAAAAAAAGTAAAAATCACCTCTGTAAAATCAGGAAGAAAATAACTTTACAGGGTAACAAAAGATTCAAAAACACAGCAGAACTTCCTCTAGGCTTAGTTTCAAAGTTACAAAAAACAGGAATAAACCTCCCTCCAGGAAAGGAAAAATTCACAAGCAAAATAAAAGATAATCTAACACACCTTGCCTGGCTTTTACTTACAATTTTTGTAATATGAGAGATTTTTAGGATGGTTTATAGGATGAGTTTTCTGACCTGATGCTTCTCTGCTTCCCAAGAGAACACACAAAACAAAGCGTTCCCCCGGCAAGATTTGAAAGTATCTTCTTTCCCTATTGGTCCTTTTGATCAGGTGCCAACCAGGTTATTTGAGCTTCTTAACCCCTTACAGGTAAGGGGGAATTCTAGGCTACCCTTAGCTGTATGGTTATGACACAGCCAAAGACCCTTATATCTCCTTTCATTGGATATTGGCAGGTGTAGAAACTTGGGTGTCAATAACTCTGTACCTAGATGGGTCATGATAGATATAGATTTACAGGTGGAGGGGCATGGAAGGAAGTGATTTATTGTTGCTTCTGTCTCTAGTCTAGTGGATGTGACATAGAGTTGATGAAACCAGTCTGCTTCCCTGAAATTATGTATTAAGTGCTTGGGTAGTCAGAGCTGTCTGAGAGAGCAGTGAGAGGCCATTTACATGGAGCTGATCCCTGTGCACGGGCCCTTGCAGGGGGAGGTGGCAGAGGCCTTGCACCTGTGGTGTAACTAACTGTGTAATGGGAAGGAGGATTGTGGGCAAGAGCCTTCACAGCATTGCAAACTCCAATGATAACTTTCATTTTTCTTCTTGGGTTGTGTTTAGAACCAAGGGAAAAGAAGTTTGAGGGTCAGAGTCTAGCCCCATTGTGAAATGGAAACCACACCTGAGCCAGTGCTTCATGGGCCCCCCACTGCCTACCAAACTTCTCCATCAATGAGCCCCGAGGACCCTGTGACTAGGAAGAGGGAGCACCCTCCCACTTTGGCTGGGCTTGGTGTGTGAGGGGGTGAATCTCTTCCTGTCTTGGGTGTGTTGAGTTCACACAGGCTTTTTGCTCCCTCGGGGTGGGATGTGGTTTTTGGCTGAAGGTGACATGGTTTGGTAGCATTGAGGATGCTATGTTATTCCTGGGAGAATTCTGTGCCACTGTGCATGTTCATAATTAATGAGCTGCACATATTTTTAATTTTTTGCACAGAAAAAAACTTCTGCTGGCATGTTGCTGCAGTTCCACCTTTTTGCCCCACCAGTGGGCACTGTGGTGCTTGGACACAGTAGCCACTCCCAGCCAGCTCGGGAAGAGAAACAGCCTGCCTTCTTCCCAGTGCCTGTTGCACCAGGTCAGGAAACAGCGGCTACGGGGAGACAGACAGAGTCTCATTGGGGCTAGTGGGGGAGGACAGAGGCTGAATGGGAGTGGAGGTGCAGGGCCACATGGGCAGAGGGGGAAGGGGTGACTGAGTGAGGGCACAGAGACACATGGGGACAGGGAGAAGAGGCACAGAATTCCTCTCCTTGAGTCAAGAGTCCCCAGCCCTCCTTCCCAGAGCTGGGTTCAGTGAACTCTCCCTCCCCGTATCTGGAGGCCCCAGCTCTCATTCCCAGAAATGGGTTCTGTCCTTTCTCCCTACAAGAGCCAGTCTTGCTCCTTGCAGCACACACCTGCAACTACTTCCTCACTCTTGCTATAGCTTCTCAGGCATCTGCCCTGCCTGAGCCCCATTTAACTGAAATTAGGCTCCCACCAGAGCTCCCTTCCCCAGGAACTATCCCAGGAACTTGTCCCCTCTTCCCTTATTTCCCCAGGTCTCTCCTGAGTTAATCACAAGACCTCCTCGATTCTTATTTGCCCTCCCCACCTGGGGAGGAAAGCTAAACTTGTCTCACATGAACCTTAATTTTTCCAGCTATGGGTCTGATCCTACATTATGTCTGTTCCCACAGTATTCTTGCCAGCAAGTTAAAGTAGTATGGTCTGGATGGATTATAAGGTGGATAGAAAGCTGGCTAGATTGTCGGGCTCAACAGGTAATGATCAATGGCTCCATATCTAGTTGGCAGCCGGTATCAAGCAGAGTGCCCCAAGGATCGGTCCTCAGGCCGGTTTTGTTCAATATCTTCATTAATGATTTGGAGGATGGTGTGGATTGCACCCTCAGCAAGTTTGCAGATGACACTAAACTGGGAGGAGAGATAGATATGCTGGAGGGTAGGGATAGGATACAGAGGGACCTAGACAAATTAGAGGATTGGGCCAAAAGAAATCTGATGCGGTTCAACAGGGACAAGTGCAGAGTCCTGCACTCAGGATGGAAGAATCCCATGCACCACTACAGACTAGGGACCGAATGGCTAGGCAGCAGTTCTGCAGAAAAGGACCTAGGGGTTACAGTGGACGAGAAGCTGGATATGAGTCAAGGGTGTGCCGTTGTTGCCAAGAAGGCCAATGGTATTTTGGGATGTATAAGTAGGGGCATTGCCAGCAGATCCAGGGACGCGATTGTTCTCCTCTATCCGACATCGGTGAGGCCTCATCTGGAGTCCTGTGACCAGTTTTGGGTCACACACTACAAGAAGGATATGGAAAAATTGGAAAGAGTCCAGCAGAGGGCAACAAAAATGATTAGGGGACTGGAACACATGACTTATGAGGAGAGGCTGAGGGAACCGGGATTTTGTTTAGTCTGCGGAAGAGAAGAATGAGGCGGGATTTGATAGCTGCTTTCAACTCCCAGAAAGGGGGTTCCAAAGAGGATGGATCTAGACTGTTCTCAGTGGTAGCATATGACAGAATGAGGAGTAATGGTCTCAAGTTGCAGTCAGGGAGGTTTAGGTTGGATATTAGGAAAAACTTTTTCACTAGGAGAGTGGTGAAACACTGGAATGCATTACCTAGGGAGATGGTGGAATCTCCTTCCTTAGAAGTTTTTAAGGTCAGGCTTGACAAAGCCCTGGCTGGGATGATTTAGTTGGGGATTGGTCCTGCTTTGAGCAGGGGGTTGGACTAGATGACCTCCTGAGGTCCCTTCCAACCCTGATATTCTATGATACATGTGGGTAACAGCACTTCCACATATTGCCATCTCCAGGGATGGGCCTAATAGTAACAAAGCAATTATGTTGTGCAAGGTAAACAACAGACGGTAAATGCAGCACTGCAACAACCAGCTTCAGTCATCTTCCTAGATAAAAATGTTTAACCTTGTCTGAAGGAAAAAAATATTTTATAGTTATTTATTAGACAAGCTTTTTAATTCACCTATTTTAAGCCTGTGACAGTGTGACATTCTATTCCTTGGGGAGCATACTGTAACCCCATATTTCTCATCATATAATCATGATCTTACACGTGAAGCATACCTTGTAAGGTATCAGGGGAAAGGTTATGATCCGTTGGAAGTCATTTCTCTATCCATATATGTGTATCATTAATGCATATGAAGTTATGAGAATCATGTTGTATGGTGGTCACTAAAACATGCTGGAAGTTGGGGAATCAACCAGATAGTAGCTCCCCAGAGGCAACAGCAAGGAAAGTAACCAATGCCTGGGCAGGGTGTCAATCAACCCATCAACAGCCATTGTCTAGCAAGAGAGCTACAATGCAATGACTCACCTCCATGAGGCCATACCAGAAGAGTTGCTCAACCTTGCTTGGAGAGACTCAGCAATGCCCCCCAGACATGCCTGGACTTGTGCTCCCCAAGCACTTGGACTGGGGGTATAAAACAGACAGAGTGGACACATCATGGGCCCTTCTCCTGCCCCTACCTATGCTGCAAGAAACCAAGACACTGAAAAGAAGACTCCAACATAGGAGATTGGCCCAGGTTTAAGGAACAAACTGTATATTAAGGACTGCAATATCCAAGTGGGGTGAGAAAAACTGCTTAATCTAGTTGCTGCCTAGTCTCATAGGGTTGAGAGTTTAGACTGCATACTTATATTTTATTTAATTTGGTAACTAACTCTGACTTTTTGCTTATCACTTAAAATTTACTTTTTGTAGTCAATACATTTATTTAATTGCTTATTTTTACCAGTGAGTTTGTACAAAGCGTGGGGAAAATCTACTCAGGGTTACACAGGTTGATGTACATCCACTTTCCATTGTTGAAGTGATGAACCAATTAATAAATTTGCACTGCCCATCTTGAGCAGGGCAAGATGGTATATTCCTAAGGTACAGTACTGAGGGGACATGACTAGTGCCTTTCTCTAGAAGCACTCATGCAATCTAGCTGGGTGTTGGGCTCCACTTGCAGTTGTGCTGAGTGATCACAACTTCTGGCGAGGCTGCTGCAGGTCACTCGCAAGGCATCATGAGAGACAGCCCGGGCTGGTGAGAGTTCAGGGGGCACAGTCCCAGACTGCACCCTGGGAGATCCCATCACAGACAGGGTGCACTCACTGCTAGTGGTGCCTCTTCATGGCCGCTCTGAGGATTAGCTCTACAATTGCCATGCCCTCCTCAGCTGGTGCGTCTCCCGTCACTCTCTTGCCCTAGGGACCTGTCTCACTCCAGCTACCTCTTCATGACCAGGCCCTCCAGCTAGGTCATCATCCATGTTTTCTCCCTTCCAGGATTACCCAAAATCCTCTTATGCAAACAGTCTCAGGCAGTTGTCTCCTGTACTGCCCTGATGGTGTCTCTTCCCCAGCAGACAGTAGGGGAACCTGGGTCTACTCGCTACTCCAGGGACCGTCAACCCAGCAGTTCTGGGCTTTACTCTCCCAGCCCTCACTGCTCCTTCCCTAGGCTAGGAGTACTAGCTACAAGCTTTCCTCCCTAGTAGTGACTCTCCTTACCCAGTAGCAGCCTCTAACCCTTCTTCCCAAGGAATTAACATCTGCCTGTTGCCAGCTTTATAGGCCCTGCCCAACTGAGCCTGCTTGCAATCAATTCCCTGGCTCTTCCTCCAGGTGCAGCCTGTGGAGTTAATAGGCCTGGCTAGCCACCTAAATCCCTTCCAGTTCTGAGTGGGGGTAGGCATCCCACCACAAAGCTCCACACTGGATACCACTTAAATATAGGATAATTATTGTTTGAGATTTATAAACATTAAAGAACTTTGGTTATTGCTTGAAAACAAGTTAAATTTGATATGCATTTTATAAACAATTGATTAATAACTTGGAGCTTCCCTGAAAGTTTTATTAATTGGGGCATGAATAATTAACAATCAAAGCCAGTGTCTTCACTTTAATGTAAAGTGTCAGTTTCTACATTAGCCTGAATAATGAGGATTTTTGGCTGCATATTTATATATTCACTATGAAACAAGTGATTGTATGTTCTTATAGAGCAGTTGTAAGCTTTGCCACCGGAATAAGACTATTGAAAAAGAAAAGCAAACAGCATGAGGCAGTGAAGTAGCTACCTTCTCCATAAAACTTCCATCATACACACAACCTACCAGTAAATATCTAGTGGAAAAGATTCTCTGTTTCCTAATTTGTAATAGGGAGATGACAACACACTTTCCTTTGAATCTGTGAATGAAAAGCCCTCCACTGGGGCTAATCAAGCCATTTTGATTATGCTAACACATGACCCCAATTCCCACACACACACCTTTGAAGGCTAGTTGTCTTGATGCAGTTAGAAGCATTAAATACTAATTAACAGTTACTGGAAAACTTGTTTCTGCTGCAGACTTTCTGTTCAGTGATTCCAAAGAGCTCTGATCTACATAGGAAGAAATTTGTCCTTTACTTACATGACTGGGCCCATAAAGGATTTGGCCCTGGCTCAGTCAAACACTGGTGCACTCGAGCAGGGCTACACACACATGCAGTCAGTGGGTGTTTCCAGGGCTAGGACCTTCCCCAGCCATAGAGATGACTGGCCTTCCTCACGCGTCGCTCTCAGTACCAGGTTTAATACAGTGCCAATGGCACCATCGCACCGGGCCCACACTTGGAAGGGGACCACAACAACACATGCCTGAGTATCCTGGCAGTGGGTCCCTCTCCCAGGCCAGAGGTGGGGCCAGGCCCGGATGCTTCTAGTGCAGACAGAGACTTGGCCAGTGGGAAGAGAGACAGGGTCAGCACCACCATGTTGTGCAATGGACACTTGCCAAAATTACCGTACTTAGTGACAGAGATTGGGGGGGTTATGTCATTCAACATTTCTTGACAAATTACCACAGACCTTGAAATTTTTACCTCGGACACATTGCTGACCCCTGGAGGGACAGAGACAGAGAGATACACCAAGCCCCTGGGACTCCCCCTTCACACAGCTCCTTGGGACCTCCCAGCTTGGCCCCCTCAGCCAAGCTCCACAGAGACCCACTGTCCCCAGCCCAGCCCTGCAGAGGGAGAGAGCCCAGCACAGCGCCAGAGAGAGCTCAGCCACGCCCCAGAACCCCCCACTCCTCCCCAGAACCCCTCCCAGCCAGGCACCAAAGAAATAGAGACCAACCTCTTCCCCAGGACTCTCCACCCCCATTCCCGCTGGACCCCCCCCATCCCATCCTCCTCTGCCCCGATTCCATGGACCAACCACCCCCCCGACCCCGCCCATTGCTCACAGGCGCCCGGTCCACCAAGGGTTAACTCCGCCCCAGTCACTCTCAATGCGACATCAGAGTAGCAGCCGTGTTAGTCTGTATTCGCAAAAAGAAAAGGAGTACTTGTGGCACCTTAGAGACTAACAAATTTATTAGAGCATAAGCTTTCGTGAGCTACAGCTCACTTGCATCCGATGAAGTGAGCTGTAGCTCACGAAAGCTTATGCTCTAATAAATTTGTTAGTCTCTAAGGTGCCACAAGTCCTCCTTTTCTTAATGCGACATCAGTACCTCCCAGCGAAAATGCGGCAGCTCCGCCCGCTCAGCGCGCAGCCTATCACGACGACCGCCGCTGCCGCACTGGCTGTCCCATGGGGTGTTGAATCAGGCCGCGCTTTAACGCAGCCTGACAGGGAACAGAAGTCATTTGCCCGGTACCCGTTGCAATCGGGTCCCATGGGGCACAGTGACCAAAAGTTAGGTTGCCCCGGAAAGGTTCTAATATAGGGCAACCAGGAACAATGACCGGAAATGAAGTTGCCTCGGTAAGCTCTCTATTAGAGTCCAACTGGGCACAGTGAGCGGAAGTTGCCCCAGTTCTATAATTGGGGGAACTAGGGAATTAGTGGAGATAGGATGGGGACATGTAGCACGGACTAGGGGTGCCTGACTGGCATGTGAGGGGGAGGGGTCACGGATGTGAGGTTCCCTGCTGCAAAGCAACAACCTGGAGCCTGCACCTCCCGCGGGGCACTGAGGTTGGTGCGGAGCGGTGCGCAGGGCAAGGCAGGGAATCTCCCATGAGGGCGGGGCCCCTTCACAGCAAGCTCGGCACCCCTCTGTAGTAGCGCGACCCCACCTGCTCCTCCAGACTTCTAACAACAGCACCGCTCACGGCACATCATGGCAACTTCCATTTCTGGCCTCGTACCGCCTTTGCCCTATAAATGGAAGTCAGGGCCGGTCCTGGCAATGGAAGATGGGAGATAGAAGCAGCGGACACTACATCTGCCATAGAGACTAAATCTCTCACCATGTATTGCTTCACTCCTATCTCCCTGCCCTCACTGCTTCTCTTAGCAGGGGGAGCCTCAACCCAGGTACTGAACTTGTGGCCCCAGGATTTCCCCACCCCTGCCTGAAGCGAGCACCTCCCACGCCCTGTTGCGTTTGCAGGTGCAGTGCCCTGGGGATTGGGGTTAGGGTTAATGGGAGGGTTGGAGGATTGTACTCTTAGCTGGCCACCAGGGTCACTGCCACAATGGGGGAGGGGAGGTGTACAATAGGGCACTGCCACACCTGCCCACCAGGGGATGGGGTGTGACTGCTTCAATTGGTAGTTACACACAGGGCAGTGCCCCAGCTGGCCACCAGAAGTCACTGCCCAAATGGTGTGGGGGAGATATACACACAGGTCATCCCCTGCCCCAATAGGTCTACCTGGGGTCACTATCCAAAGGCAAAAAGAAAAGGAGTACTTGTGGCACCTTAGAGACTAACAAATTTTAACAAAAAAAAAAATTTGTTAGTCTCTAAGGTGCCACAAGTACTCCTTTTCTTTTTGCGAATACAGACTAACACGGCTGCTACTCTGTATCCAAAGGCAGGAACCCAGCCTACTGCCCAAATCTTAAGCCTTCCTACATTTTTATTGTGATGTTGTATTTACCATATTTTGTACATTATTAAAAACAAATCATAATGAAAATATTTATGATCCTATGACTTCACTGGTGCCTGAATTGCTGGTTGTCACAAATGGCTACCTCTGAACCAGGGAGGGGCAGACAGCTGTTCTTTGTGTCAGTTTGCTACTCCTGTGAAATCTTTTTAATATTTAGACACAAGTAAAACAACTCCCTACCCCTAGACCCAGAAATGGGAAATTATGGGTGTGGCAAATGTGGCAGGACAGCTCAAAAAAAAACAAAAACAAAAACCCTAGGTGCCAGTAACTCCTAGTAGTAGGAAATTGGGACATCGAGCAGTTTGGGATGCTACAGCCCCGGCCCAGCTTTGCCCACCCCATTGAGCCAGTTTTGTGCCCTGCAGGTAGCCACTATGGTGTAACAGTGCCATGGTGCTACAGAGAAGATGGTGACACATTTCCCACTCCTGAGACACCAGGGTCCCCACCTGTTTGGGTCACTGGCTACCTGGCTCAGCTGGGCCCTGGGCTGCAGCTCCAGCTGGAGGCGGGCGGGAGCAGCTGGGGTTTGTTAGCCTCAGTCTCTATGCTTAGTAGGCTGCTCTGGGTACAGGATGTGAGGAGGTTTGAGGGACCCCCCGGCCAAAGTCTTGCTACCCAAGGAACATGAGGCCTGCGGCAGGCTTTGGAGCAGGCGGTTCAGCAGCCGGAAGACCGCATGTTTGTACATCCCTGAGCAGCAGGTTGCACACTGCATGTAGCACCAGTGTAGTGGTGCGGGGGCAGGTTCTGCTGGGTGGATGGTACAGGAAATGGGGGCCTGGAGGTGACAGGGCCAGCAGCCATGAGCTGAACCCACCAATCTAGTAGCCTCTGACATCACCATCCAACCCTTCAGCCACCCATGCATCCCTCCATCCATCCACATGCCTTACACACTCATCTCCATATGCATCCTCCTGTCTCTCTGATTTTCCATGCAGTGCTCAGCACAAGGAGACCCGGACCCTGAATAAGACTTTTGGGTGCTGCAATAATGGAGCTGGGGGTGACAGTATGGTTCTGGGCAGCTCTAGTCCCAGTCCCACTTCTTCTAAGCCCAAACTCTCTACCAAGATGGGTGGGGTGGAAGGAATGACCCCCTGAGCCTGGCAAGCAGTGCACATCCTTCCCAGTACGACAGAGACCAAGCCTATTGGCAGACAGATTCTGCTCAGTCCCGTGAGAGATCAAGGGGGCACGGGAGAAGAGGGTGCATGCCCCTGAGCATGACAAGTGATGTGGACTCTCCCCAGAGCAGATGGATCCTGCCTGGAGCATGGGACACCGCAGTGTCATTACTCAGTACTTGGCTCTGTTGCAGGCTCACCACATGTCAACTTTCTCTGCCTTGGGTTGCCATGAGGAGTAGGGGCAAGGGCAGGCACCAGGTGTACAAGGATTTGGGGGCTCAGTGTCTGGGAAGGGTTTTGAGGCTACAAGGAGCTCTGGGGAAGAATGCAGACACCTACAGCTGGGCTGTAGGGGGGAGTTACCGGGGGGGCTAGACAGTAAGCACACTCCTACTGGGTCAGACCAATGGTCCATCTAGTTCAGTATTCCTATCTATGACTATGGCCAGTGCCAGACACTTCTGGCAGCTGAAGATTTAAGGACACTCCCAAGCATGAGGTTGCATCTCTGACCATCTTGGCTGAGAGCCACTGATGCACCTATCTACCAGGAACTTCACTAATTCTTTTTGAACCCAGTTATACTTTTGCCCTTCACCATATCCCCTGGTAATGAGCTTCACAGGTTGACTGTGTGTTGTGTGAAGAAGTACCTTCTTTAGCTTCATTTAAACCTGCTGCCTATTAATTTCCCCTGGTTCTTTTGTTACGAGAGGGGTAAAGAACACTTCCTGATTCATTTTTCTCCACACCACTGCTGATTTCATGGACCTCTGTCATGACTCCCCTTAGTCGTCTCTTTTCTAAGCTGACCAGTCCCAGTCTTTTTAATCTTTCCTCCCAGGGAAGTGGTTCCAATCGTCGTGGTTGACGCCCTTCTCTGCACCTTTTCCACATCTAATATATCTTTTGTGAGATGGGGTTACTGGAACTGTATGGAGTATTCCAGGTGTGGGCATATCAGAGATTTACATAGTGCCATTGTGATATTTTCTGTTTTATTATTTTTCCCTTTCCTAATAGTTCCTAACATTCTGTTACCTTTTTTGTGCTGCTGCCCATTGAACAGATGTTTGCAAAGAACTATTCACTCTGACTCCAAGATTTCTTTCTTGCATGATAAAAGCTAATTAACACTGAACTTTATCTCAGGTTTCAGAATGGTAGCTGTGTTAGTCTGTATCAGCAAATAAAAAAAAACAAAAAAACAAGGAGTTCTCCTGACACCTTAGAGAATAGCAAATTTATCTGGGCATAAGCCTTCGTGGGCTAAAACCCACTTTATCAGATGCATGCAGTGGAAAATACAGTAGGAACACACACACACGCACACTGAAAAAATGGGTGCTGCCATACCATATCTGTCATTTAGTTGCCCCGTTACAAATGGGCATCAGAAAATTAGGTAACTCTTTACTGTCAGCTTTTTCAAGCTAGTTAAGTCTCTTTCCAGAAGTTGATAGGTTGTGAGCAAGAACTGCTACGATGGGGCATAGCGGGAGAATCCTTCTCTGTGATAATATAACACGGGGAAATAGTTTTACTTTGTGTAAATAGTAAAACTATTTCCCTATGTTATTTCTCCCCCCCACCCCACCCCACCCCACCCCACTGTTCCTCAGATGTTCTTGTTAACTGCTGGAAATAGCCTACCTTATTTGTCACCATGAAAGGTTTCCCTTCCTCCCCCCCCGCTGCTGGTGATGGCTCATCTTAAGTGATCTCTCTCCTTACAGTAAAAAGAAAAGGAGTACTTGTGGCACCTTAGAGACTAGCTAACTAACTAACTCACTCTCCTTACAGTGTGTATGATAAAACCCATTGTTTCATGTTCTCTGTGTATGTATATCAATCTCCCCTCTGTATTTTCCACCAAATGCATCCGATGAAGTGAGCTGTAGCTCACGAAAGCTTATGCTCAAATAAATGTGTTAGTCTCTAAGGTGCTACAAGTACTCCTTTTCTTTTTGCGAATACAGACTAACATGGCTGCTACTCTGGAGCCTCTGATAGTGTGGCTGATGTGATTAGGCCCTATGATGGTGTCCCCTGAATAGATATGTGGACAGAGTTGGCAACAGGCTTTGTTGCAAGGATAGGCTCCTGGGTTAGCGGTTCTGTTGTGTGGTTGCTGGTGAGTATTTGCTTCAGATTGGGGGGCTGTCTGTAAGCAAGGACTGGCCTGTCTCCCAAGATCTGTGAGAGCGCTGGGTCGTCCTTCAGGATAGGTTGTAGATCCTTGATGATGTTTTGGAGAGGTGTTAGTTGGGGGCTGAAGGTGATGGCTAATGGCGTCCTGTTATTTTCTTTGTTGGGCCTGTCCTGTAGTAGGTGACTTCTGGGTACTCTTCGGACTCTATCAATCTGTTTCTTCACTTCAGCAGGTGAGTATTGTAATTGCAGGAATGCATGATAGAGATCTTGTAGGTGTTTGTCTCTGTCTGAGGGGTTGGAGCAAATGCGGTTATATCGTAGAGCCTGGCTCTACAACTCCAACAAGAGACCGCTAAATTGGAATTAATTTGCAAATTGGATACAATTAAATTAGGCTTGAATAGAGACTGGGAATGGATGAGTCATTACACAAAGTAAAACTATTTCCCCATGTTATTTCTCCCCCCAACCCCACCCCTCACTGTTCTTCAGATGTTCTTGTTAACTGCTGGAAATAGCCTACCTTGCTTGTCACCATGAAAGGTCTTCCTCCTTCCCCCCCCTGCTGCTGGTGATGGCTTATCTTAAGTGATCACTCTCCTTACAGTGTGTATGATAAAACCCATTGTTTCATGTTCTCTGTGTGTGTATATCAATCTCCCCTCTGTATTTTCCACCAAATGCATCCGATGAAGTGAGCTGTAGCTCACGAAAGCTTATGCTCAAATAAATTTGTTAGTCTCTAAGGTGCCACAAGTACTCCTTTTATTTTTGTGAATATAAACTAACACGGCTGCTACTCTGAAACTAGGCCAAAAAAGAATCTGAAGTGCAACTCGCAAAAGTCAGAAAAAGTAACTGCAAAAATTTTACATACATCAGAAGCAGGAAGCCTGACAATCAGTGGGGCTACTGGATGATCAAGGTGCTAAAGAAGCACTCCAGGAAGAGGAGGCCATTGCAGAGAAGCTTTTAGGTCAACCTAAAAGAAATTCCAAAGGGAGGGGCCAAGGGCAGGCATGGTTGCAGTGCACCCTTTCCTTGCCAAAGCCTCAAACACGTGCCTGAAAGCCTTCTCCAAAGAAGCAGAAGAATCTGCATCAGAGCACCTACATGGTACACAATGGAATTGGGAAATGCAAGAGACACAAAACAAGCTAAATTGTGTAAACAAAGCCTGTCTGCCGTAGATTTGCCATTAATCTGGTGTCTTTTGCTACTTCACCTATGGGTCAAAATTAATATTAATGGTAAACCCTTTAAAGGTATATAACATACCCAATTTGTGGAAAAAACTTTTGTACATGCTAGGGATGGTGACAAAACAGTTCCATATGCATGTTGCCTTTCAGCTTATAACTGTAAACAGGCTGGAAGCTTGGCATAGCAGCGAAAGCACAACAGGCCTACGCTGATGTGTGGCAGGGGAAACAGAGACACACCATCTCATGGTTTTGGTGGCTAAATGCCAAGACTCCTACATTTTAACCAATGTTGCTATCTGCATTCTGTTAACAGTACTACACCTCAACATGTTTTCAGGCACCCAGGGACCAGGAACCCAGAACTTTGCTAAAACACCTGTGAATGACATCATAAGGTTTAAAGGTACTAGAAGGGGATGTGACCAGAAACAAACAAGGATTTTACATGTACTGCCTCTGCCATCGACAGCGTCCAAGTCTCTGGCAGTAAGTTCAGGAGAAGGGTGTGATGTTGCACCCCATAATGCTTTATAGAAATATGCTTATGAATGTAAATGACATAACTGGAATATGTTTTATGCTAGATATGCCATGTAACGTATTTTTGCAAAGGTTATGTTCTACTGAAAGCATTCATCCTATTTGTATACATGTATCATTTTTATATCTGAAGTTATGAGCGTTGG
This sequence comes from Dermochelys coriacea, assembly GCF_009764565.3. NCBI lineage: Eukaryota > Metazoa > Chordata > Testudines > Dermochelyidae > Dermochelys > Dermochelys coriacea. The sequence continues at coordinate 18,723,923 of NC_050089.1, read as the reverse complement.
CTCTATGCTTGTATTTAAATTATTTGCTGTAGGAAGCATCTAAGGCAGATTTGTTCAACATAGCGTGAAGGGGTTATTCAAGTAATTGGGATTACTTAACAATGGACTTTGGGAGATGCCCACCCCCACCTAAGCTTTCCTGGGAACATTCAAACTAACGTGAACAATGGCATCAGCCTGCAAAAAGCTGAATCATTCACAGACATGTGACTTGCCCAGGTGACTACAAAACTGCATCTTGTGGAGGGGATTTTACACAGGAGAACGGAGGGGTTTCCACCCACAAGAGAAAGACTACATAAGCCCCTGGAAACCCCTCCATTTTGTCTTCAGCTGGCTTGAAAGACAACCTCTCCACCCCAAAGAGATGCCTGAAAGAAACTGGAACAAAGGACAATAAGTACGCGGGTGTGAGTGATTGCTGGACCCCGACTAGGAAGGAGTCTAGCTTGTCAAAAAAGCTTATTGGAAGATCTCTGAGGGTGAGATTTACCTGCCTTTAGTTATTACTTGGAACTTAAATCCTCCTTTTTCTTTTAATAAAAATCACTTTTTACTTATTTAGCCCAGAGCAAGTAATTAATTCCTGGGGGAGCAAACAGCTGTGCATCTCTCTATCAGTGTTATAGAGGGAGAACAATTTATGAGTTTACCCTGTATAAGCTTTATACAGAGTAAAATGGATTTATTTGGGGTTTGGATCCCATTGGGAATTGGGTGACAGGAGCACTAGAGACAGGAGCACTTCTTAAGCTGTTTTCAGTTAAGCCAGCAGCTTTTGGGGGACATGGTTGAGACCTGGGTCTGTGTTTGCGGCAGGCTAGTGTGTCTGGCACAACAAGGCAGGATACTGAAGTCCCAAGCTGCCAGGGAAAACAGGCTCAGAGGTAGTCCCAGAACATCAGGTATCAGTCCCAAGGGGATTTCTGTGACCCCAACCTGTCACACCCTCATCTGAGCCATTCCTGCTAGGTGACAAATCTGAGGAACTCCCCCAGACTGAGGTGTCAATAGAGGATGTTTTGGAACAAATTGATTAATTAAATAGTAATAAGTCACCAGGATCTGATGGTATTCACCCAAGAGTTCTGAAGGAGCTCATATACAAAAGGTGTATAACTGCTAACTGTGGTACATAATGAAAGGCCCTGAGATACTTTTTGGACTGCCACTGCACAGTGATCTAACAGAAGGTTAGAGTTCTGGGCCACGGTGCTCGAAGCACCACAGGTCCGGCAGGAGTACTCTAAGAAAAATGAGACTTACACACAGCTGAGAGTTACTGGCTTTACTGAAGGTTAGTGACCCACCCGCAACGGGGACTCCCAGCGTTGCAGTCACGAAGGCGGGGAACCCAGCACACCAGAGCTCTGCCTGGGACGGAATCCAACGGAGGGGTAGACAGTCAGCGTTAATAAGCATTACACAAAAACAGCTCATGAATATAGAATTAGGTACTTTTCAAAGGGGGGCTTTCCGCTACCTGGCGAAGGGCCATGCAAAGCAGCTGTGTCCTTCAAGACCTATCTATATTCTGCAATAACAAAGCAGCTGTGTCCTTCAAGAACTATATATATATCCCACAATAATGAAGCAGCTATCTATGTCCCACAGTAACCTCTCGGCTCGAGAAAGCGGAAGTTCCCTGGCTAGGCCGTAACAAAGTCTTCCGCAGTCCCTTACAGTTAGGAACCATTAGTAAAGGGAGAAACGAGACAGAAAATATCTCTGCATTAAAAACCCTCCAGAGCAGCTAATGTAACCTGACTTATAACATAACACGACCCTCATTGGGGCAGCGAATGTCACTCCTCACATTTTCAAGGTTACTGCTCTTGCTGCTCTTAAAAGCATCAAATATTAATTTAACAACATTTCACTGGAAAACTTGTTTATACTGCAGACTTTATAAACGGGAGTTTTTACAAATGAGCTTGAAGAGAAAGTCTAACTTTGGAGCAAAGATCTGTCCTTTATGTAACTGAGTCAATGGATTTCAGAGTAGCAGCCGTGTTAGTCTGTATTCGCAAAAAGAAAAGGAGTACTTGTGGCACCTTAGAGACTAAAATTTATTAGAGCATAAGCTTTCGTGAGTTACAGCTCACTTCATTGGATGCATTCGGTGGAAAAAACAGAGGGACTGGCTCTAATCCTGCAGGCACTTATGCATATATGTAAAATTAGATACATATCCTGTGAATGTTTGCAGGCACCAGACCATCACCAGCAATTACAGTAGAATCTCAGCATTACAAACATCCCAGGAATGAAGGTTGTTCATAACTCTGAACAAAACATTATGTGTGTTCTTTCAAAAGTTTACAACTGAACATAGATTGAATACAGCTTTAAAACTTTACTATGCAGAAGAAAAATGCTGCTTTTAACTATCTTAATTTAAATAAAAACAAGCACAGAAACAATTTCCTTACCTTGTCAAATCTTTTTTTTTTTTTAAAAAAAGTTGATGTTTTATACACCACTGTACTCTATTTGGTTCCCCCCACCCTTTTGTTATCTCTGTTGCTGCCCGATTACATATTTCCTGTTCCAAATGAGGCGTGTTTGACATGTCAGTATGTAACTCTGGTGTTCGTAACTCTAGAGGTTCTACTATAGCCATCACACAAAATTTAACTTAAAGTCAAATATTGATTAAGTTAATTTTTCCTACTGGGGACCAGGCTGATCCAACAGGGATGGGATAGGAGGAGCCTGGAGGGAACAAATTTTTAGGCCTCACTGGGGTCTTTGCAAAACCAAAATGACCAAAAATAAAAATAAGAAAACCCCAAAACGCCCTACTGACCAATCACTGAACATATATTAGGCTGCACCAAGCAGTGCCCAGGTCACCACAATCTAGAAATACAAGCCAGAGAAGACTACAACTCCCATGAGATATCAGGGCCCAGTGGGGAGCTGCACTAGAAATACACATTAGATGTTGCCACGGAAGATCGGCAGCTCTCAAGATAGATTTCAGAGTAGCAGCCGTGTTAGTCTGAGCTGTAGCTCACGAAAGCTTATGCTCTAATAAATTTGTTAGTCTCTAAGGTGCCACAAGTACTCCTTTTCTTTTCTCAAGATAGAGAAATTCTCCATCTGCCCCCCCAGCTAATTGGGAACCTTTTATTGGAAATTAGCCCCAGCCAAAATGGAAGAATTCTCTGTAGTCGTCCGGGCTGTCACCATAGCCTTTAGGAGACACTTATCTTAGTGACAAGAACAGCTGCTTTGCTCCCCACTTGTCTTGCCTGTCATCTGTCTTGAGGCTAGGCTAGTTTTGCTCTCCACCTCAGGATGAAGCTGAATTAATCCTCCACAAGCGTTTCCTTGCAGAAAGCACAACTCAGTAAGAAAAAGTTAGTGGCAGAGACAGCAATGGTATTTAGCTCTGGCTCTTGCTATTCCAGAGGAATTTTTCCTACACCCCTCGAGACGGTAATGGCTAACTGAAGAAGCTGCTCCTGCACCCAAAGCAACCACACTGCACAGCAGACTACTGTCCCTTCCCCTTGCCTTTATCCCAAAGAGGTCTGTACCTAACCAGAATACTCACGTCCTCTGAAGGAAGCTAGAGTCAGTGCAGACAAGGACCAGAGTGTAGTGACCAGTTATTCACACCCAGTGATGTGGAAGGCAGAGAGTTGAGGCCTGAGCATCTCTGATTGCAGGCAATTTGCCCTCCTGGAAGAGAACCATAATTCAGGAAAACTAATACTTTTCCTTCCCAGGCCATGACAACTCTCTGAGTGGGAAGCCAGGGCTCCCCCAAACTTTCACATGCCCCACTTAGGTTCAAGGACTTTTTTCTCATAGACCCCACCCTATGCTAACATAACATGTTTCTCTCCATAGACAAAAGTGTTTTCAACACTCTTTCAATACTTAGCTTAAGCAAATTTCCATTTGGACCTACTCCACAGCTCGCTGTCTGGTTTTCATCCCGCTGAATGGGCTCACGGTGGCTGCTCCTTCTCCTGGTCTCTCCTCCAGGTTGGTCATTCTCTCATCTGCCCAATATCATTAGAAACTGAAAAGAGAACGTAGGCCAGCACTGGCATGTGGAGGACAGATACGGGCAGTCAGATCACCTGGCTTTTGCTTCCTGGAGCCCCCTACTCATGTCCCCTCCAGCCTAGCCAGCACTTGAAGTGATCAGCTCTGGTAAGGGACTACAGTCCTGCAGGTCTCTCCCTACCCCCATCCCATCCCAAGCCCGGCCAGGATGCTCAGGTCCTCTGAAGGACCAGAAGATGATTTTATTTGGCTGTACTTGATAGTATGTCCAGTGACTCGCACCCAGGGACTTGGAAGGACAGACGAGGAATAACAGAGTGTCCCTAGTTGCAGGTAGGTTTTCCTCCTTCACATTCAGTCTTGAGGAGCAGGGTGATACTCCTTGCCCATTAACAGCCAAATGCAGGGCTCCAACCTCCCCAGGACCCATGCAAACAAGAAGCGTCTCTCTGCTGTCAGGGAGGCACCCTGTTACTCAGACACTGGGTAGAGACATCATTTCAGCAAAATACACAGCTGTTCCTCCTCCATCACCAGACAGAACTCTTGGGCTCCTCAGCTCCTGTCAAGTTGGATGTCCGGGCTGCTCAGGTCCTATTCTTCCAGCTCCTGATCTGGCTGGGCTGCTCCACTGGCCTGGACAAGTCCTCTGCAAGCAAAGCAAATAACCCAAGAGCCATCACTGCCGAAACGTGTGCTGGGGTGTGAGCTTCTTTTTCCCTGTCTCATCCACACCAGAGCAGACCTAGATTAAGAGAGAGAGAGAGAGTCAACAATGATTAAGATTATGTCACAGAGATCACAGAATTCATGACTTCCAGAGATCTCATGTAATTTTCCACCTCAGCCCTGGAGCTGCGAGATTGGAATAGTCAGCTGGTGGGGGCCCCATAGGTATCAGCCACTGGTGGCAGCAGGAGCCCCCTGCAGCCACGGGCGCTCCCACAGGCCCATGCCACAACAGATGGACCCCACATCACCTAGCTACTGTGAGCCCTGGGGGCCTCCCAGAGCTCCCAGCCACCACATGTGACAGGAAGACCCTGGAGCTCCCAGCTGCCACAGGCAGCCCTCAGCCACTGCAGGCAGCTGGGCAACAGGAAGACCTTGGAATTCCCAGCAGCCACAGATGGCAGGTAGACCCATGCCATTGCAGATACACCCCTGTAGCTCCCAGCTGCTGCATGTGGTGGAGGGACTTCAAATGCTGGATGGGACACAGCTCCCACAGCAGGCAAACCCCGCAGCTCCCAGCCATCACAGGAGGACCCCGTAGCTCCCACTTCCTACAAGTGGCAGAGGGACACAGGAGTGCCCAGCCACTGTGGGCAGGGCCCCACAGCTTCACCTGCTGCAGACAGCGTGGGAACCCCACAGCTCCAACAGGCAGACCCTGGAGCTACCAGTAGCCATGGGTAGTGGGGGAGCCCCCACAGGCCCACACCACTACGTATGGATCCTGCAGCTCCCAGCCACTGCAAGTGGACCCCAGAGCTCGCAGCCACTGCAAGTGGACCCAGAAGTTCCAAATAGCCATTGATGGCTTGAGGACCCTGCAGCCCCGCATCATTGCAACTAAACCCAGCAGCTTCTGGAGCTCTCAGCAGCCATGGGTGGCAGGGGAGCCCCCACAAGCCCATGCCACTGCAGATAGACCTTATAGCTCCTAGCTGCTGCAAGCAGACCCCAGGCAGTCCTGAGTTGCTGCAGGCAACAGAGGGAGCCCCCAGCTCCCAGCCACTGCAGGCAGACCCTGGAGTTCCCAGTCACCATGGGTGGTGGGAAAAGCCACAGCCTCATGCCACCACAGATGGACCCCATAGCTCCCAGCCACCATGGGCGGATGCCAGAGCACCCAGCTGCCACATGTGGCGGAGGAATGTTGTGAAGGCCAAGACTATAACAGGGTTCAAAAAAACTTGATGAATTCATGGAGTATAGGTCCATCAATGCATAGGCGCCAACTTTTGTCGACCCCAGTGGATGTTGCCTTCCCCCCCTCCCCGCCCTTCTTGGATCCCTCTTCAAATCCCGGCAGCACTCAAGGTAGGAGGCAGAGGAACAGAGGCCGAGGTGAGCTGGAGGGAGGGGGAGGTGCAGAGATGCCAGTGGGTGCAGAGCACCCAGCCATTTTTCCCCGTGGGTGCTCCAGCCCCGGAGCACCCATGGGGTGCCCACACATTCATGACTTTTATTAAAAATAAAAGAGAAATCTTAGCCTTAACAATGACGGGTCAACATGCAACCCCCTTTCCCAACATTTTAGCCCCTTGTAGCAAATATGACCCTACCCCCTCTCTAGGATGCTACTGACACTAGAACGACCTAAAAACCACTACTGATAAATACTATTGGTTGGCACCCCATTGCCACCCATATTTCTATGCGTCTGCTGGCCAAACCCTCCCCCCAAAATCTAAACCCCACCCTCTACCCGGAACCCAACTTGAACCAAAAATTGCTAACTTTTACCCTATAACCTGGTCCCCAACCCTAAACCCCTTAAGCAAAACCGCTGCCCAATCCTCTAACTCCAAACCCAATCCCTCTAAGCCTGACACCGCTCTAACCCAGAGCCCAGTTCCCCACTCCCACGCTTTGCAACAACAGCGCAAACCCCCGAGGAATCCTGCTTCTTACAGGCTGCCCGGTTCCTGGGACTTCGCTCACAAGCACCGAAACGGATACTGCAGCTACAAACATCCCACGCCCGCCGCGAGCAGAGCCTCCGCTCCCACCCCAGCGTCTGCGGCCATGGACCTGCGGCTGCGCGCTCCAGCCTGGCGATTTCCCGCCTTCCGGTCTGCGACTCCAACCGGTCCCGGGGCTTCGAGATGCTTCTAAGCCGCGGCACCTGCAGCGATCTCCGCCCCCAGGCAATGACAGCCCATTGGCTGCCACCTCGGTCAGAAAACATCCCCTAGCGACAGCCCATTGGCTGCCGGAAAACCCCCCGCGCGCAAACGGACGCGACCTGTGAACACCCACGGGCCCTGCGGCTTTTCGCCAGGCAGGACGGCAGCGCCCGCTGCTCTGGTCTCCGTTCCTCCGCCCAGGCGGCCGGAATCAGCGCCGCTCGGCCTCGAGCTCCTTCTCGCGGGCGCCCGCCGAGTTCCGACCGCACAAGGCCATAATGGCTCCGCCCCACATTGCTTTCAGAAAACGTCACCTAGTGACGGCCCAATAGGAGATTAGCTCTGTCAGAAAACGTCACTTAGTGAGGGCCCTATGGGAGATCAGCTTTCAGGAAAACGTCACCTCACCAGGCCCAATGGGAGATCAGCGTTTAGAAAACGCCGGGCAGGCCGGCAGCGCGGCTGTGCTCAAAGCGCGAGACAGCGAGCGCCCAGCCCCCGTCACGTAGCGGCTCTTTGACGCTAACCGGCCCGATGCTGTTTCTCCAATCTCAGAACTGCCGCACGCGCACCTGCTGCCCCACGGGCCGCATCACGACAGCGCGCATAGGCCGCGGGCAATTGTAGCCCTCAAGACACCCCATCCACAGAACATTTCAGAGCAAAAAGGAGAGCGACGCAGTCTCTAAACCCGCTAGAAACATCATTTTAAAACGCCACCTAATTTCCGAAAGCTTTTCTCTCTGTCCTGTTTAAAGCGCTCAGCACGCGTTCCCCATATCGGGCAACGGGCTTCAAAGTCAGGGTGACCATACTCCCAGCCAGTGGCAGGCTCTGCCCAGGCAGGCTTGCAATAAGTTACATTAAAAAATATGGGTCCCAACCCCAAAACTTGCTCAAATTTTACCCCAAACTGCCGGCTTTTAATATGCAAATAAGATCCTGCCGCGCTCAATCAACTCTCCGTGCTCTCCAGCGGGAGCCTGCCGCCAGAGACCTCGCTCAGTCAATTCTCCCTGCTCTCCAGCAGGGCTCGCTCCCGTACCTTTCTCGCGTCAGCTTCAGGCCCCAGGTTCACAAATGCATCAACCATGTGGGATTCTAGCGGATGAATGTCACTTACTCACCTGGGTTAGCAGTTGAGGAATGCGGCTGCATACTTGGGATATTATTGCAAAGATACAATTAGAATTTCTGTTAGACAATTTTAAAGGCAATTTATATTTGGTAACAATCTTATTTAGTGAAAGCAATGCTGTCGTGATAGCACGGTTACTGGGGCTACAAAACACTTTCCCTCCTGGGTGAAACAAGAAGTTAGAATTAGAAAATTACACAGTTTGTTCCAATGTTGGTATAGGTTTAATTTCGCTTATGTGCAAGGTTTGTTTAAGACTGACTGTTTGGTTTATTGTTTTGGTAGGGTTACCATTTTCAAAAAAAAGGACACTCCACAGGGGGTGGTATTTGCTCTTGCCCCCGACCCCACCCCAACTCCACCCCTTCCCCAAAGTCCCCATCCCAACTCTGCCCCCACCCTGCCCCATTTGACCCCTTCCCCAAATTCCCACCCAAGCCCTGCTTCCTCCCCTGAGCACGTCTTGCTCCCCTCTTCCCCCTCCCTCCCAGCCATGCGAAAGAGCTGTTTCACGGCACAAGCGGTGGCAGCTGGGGGGGGGGGGGGGAAAGCAGGCACTCTCTCAAGTGATCAACATTCACTTTCTTTCTTGAATGATCAACTCTTCTTTGGGGAAATAATAATGGCAAATCCTGGACATTTTAAAATATTTAAAAATTCCTCCAGGACGGCGATTTAAGAACCAAAAGCCAGACATGTCTGGGAAAATACGGACCTATGGTAACCCTAGTTTTGGTTTGTTTGTTTTTTTAATTGACGTTTACAGGATTCGAATGTCTGACATGCATACCAGTTTTGGCATAGTTCTGCATATTTTTATACAGTTTTGGCCAGTATTCAGCTATTCAATTGCTTTATAGGTGGTTTTAAGAGTAGGACTTATTTATTTTGTTATTTTATCATTGTGCTGTAGCACACTTTTTTTGATTATTTATAGCATATAGGGTTTTATTATATATATATGGGTTTTTTTTAAACAAAATAGCTTTTCTTAATGTTTGGGTTTTAAATTAAGCATTGTTCGCAGTTTCAAACGTTGCTTTAGATTTTTGGTTTCTGATGGGATATTTAAGAGGATTTCGGATTTAATACTAAAATTTGGACAGATTTAGATTATTTAGATGGACTTGGAGTATATCCTGTTTACTATTTTATTTTAATAAAGGTTATATTACTGTAAACCCTGGCCAGGGGGGAGAGGAGATGAGCTGGCCTTTAACAAGGAGCAGAGGCATGGTCACCATGAGGAGTGGAGCCAGGTGATGAAGGGGGAACACCTCCCCAATTTTTTTTTCTCTAGCCCACCTCACCCGCCACCTATCCACCAAACGGCAAGAGGCTGATGCCACACCAGCGGGACACTCTGCATTACCCCGACAGGCCACTGGGTGCCACTGCTGCTCCAATGAAAACACCTTTTGTGCATTACCCCAATTGGCCACCAGGTGTCACTGCTCCTCCGTGGGAGACACCCCCTCCCCCCCACTCCCGAGCATTACCCCGATTCGCCACTGGGTGCCACTGCTGGTCCAAGGGAACCACCTTCTGTGCATTACCCTGAGTGACCACAGGATGTCGCTGCTGCTCCAAAGAAATGTGCTCAGTGCATTACCCTGCCTGACCACTGGGTGTCACTGTTGCTGCAAAGGAAACGCACTCTGTGCAGGTTTCAGAGTAGCAGCTGTGTTAGTCTGTTTGCAAAAAGAAAAGGAGTACTTGTGGCACCTTAGAGACTAACACATTTATTTGAGCATAAGCTTTCGAGAGCTACAGCTCTCTTCATCGGATGCATACTCTGTGCATTACTCCAACTGGCCACCTGGTGTTACTGCTACTCCATGGAAAACACTACGCTCTGTGCAGTACCTAGACTGGCCACTGGGTGCCACTGCTCCTCCATGGGAGACGCACACTTTTCATTAGCCCAACTGGATAGCTCTCTGGCCACCCAGCTCTGACGACAGTACCACCACCAGCAGCATCGCAGAAGTCCCCACACAATTGTATGCGCCGCCCAGAGCAGACAGAGGGTTCAGGGTGCCCCACAGCAACCCAAACAGACCCACTCTGCCCCAGGCTCCTGGGCCCTGCCGCCCATGGTTGATGCTCCCTGAGGGCTCTGTGAGAGCCAGGTTACCCTACCTGGGCAGCTCTTGGGGGCTGCAAGCAGACAATGGGTGGCAGGAAGCTGAGGGGCAGCCACAGCCCCAGGACAAAAAGCAGCAGCAGAAGGAGGAGACAAGGGACCACCCCAGTTGCCCATACCATGGCACCAGCCAGCACATCAGTCACCCCCCACTGCCCAGCTCCAGCCTCCAACCGGGCCAGGAGGAGGGAAATGCAGGGGTTAGGGGAGGAGGTAGGGCCTCCAATTAGGCCCAGACCTGAGTGAGGCTTTTGGGTGCAGCAGTACTGGAGCTGTAGGGTGACAGTGCATCTCTGGGCATCTCTAGTCTCAGCCCCTTTTCTCTTGAGCCTGAAGCCATGACTGAGTTCACACCTCTGGGGCCCAGACCCCATAGCCCTGAAGACACCCAATCAGCCACTCTTGCTCTGGGATCCCATTACAGCAACAAGAATCTTCCCAAGTCTCCATGAAGATGGGAGAGGAGTGACACCTTGAGCCTAGCAGGCAGCATGAACTCTCCTCAGCATGGCATGGACCATCCCTGGGGCAGACAGATCCTATATGACCCATAGGAGACTACGGGGGACAAGAGAGTGCATCCCACTGAGCCTGACAGGAAGTGTGGACCCTCCCTCTGGGTGGCATTGGGGCAGACAGACCCTCCCCCAAGATGGATCCTCACCAGTCCATGGGAGACTACAGGGTGCCAGGGAGTCATTACCCAGGATGTTGCTCTGTTGCAGGCTCTCCATGTGCTACACTGTGATCTCCAGCAAGTCAGCTTTCTCCAGCTTGGATTGCTGCAAGGAGTGGAGGGAGGCACCATTAACGAGTGATGGCAGGTACAAGGATTTAGGAACTCAAGGTGTTGGGGTGTCACAGGTGGGACAGTGCCACGTGTGTCCGTCCATCCATCCCTCGCCCCCCCCCCAATTTGGGCAGTGACCCCTGGTTGCTATTTCACACTTTAAGAAAAGAGCCAAATGCCGCTGTTTGTCACAGGGTAATTTTATTTAACATAGAGCATTCTTCATCAGAAAGCACCTGCCCAAGCCGGCACAGTCTCACTGATGACAGCAAACACCCCAGAATAGGGGTGGGCAAACTTTTTGGCTCAAGGGCCACAGTTGGGTGGGTAAATTGCATGCAGGGCCAGGAATGTAGGGCTAGGGCAAGGGGTTGGGGTGCAGGAGGGAGTGCAGGGTGTTGGGGGGCAGGAAGGGGCTCAGGGCAAGGGGTTGGGGCAAGGAGGGGTGCAGGGTGTTCAAGGGGGCTCAGGGCAGGGGTGCAGGCAGGAGTGCAAGAGGGTTCTGGTAGGGAGTGGGGTGCAGGAGGAGTGAGGCAGGGGGCTTGGGGCAGGGGGCTAGGGTGCAGCAGGGGGTTGGGGTGCAGCTGGGGGCTCAGGGCAGGGGGTTGGGGTGCAGGAGGAATGAGGCAGGGGGCTAGGGTGCAAGAGGGGTGCAGGAGAGGATTGGGGTGCAGGAGGCTAGGGTGCAGGAGGGAGCTCAGGGCAGGGGCTTGGGTGCAGGCTCAGGCCCAGTGCCGCTTACCTGGCGCGGCTCCGGGGTGGCAGCACCACACACCAGGTTCCCTGCCTGCCTGCCCTGGCCCCGCGCTGCTCCCAGAAGCGGCCGGCACCACGGCACAGAGAGCTCCTGCTCTGCCCTGGCCTGCAGGCAGCTCCCCCGAAGTTCCCATTGGTCGCGGTTCCCATGGTGGGTGGCGAGGGCAGCACGCGGAGCCCTCCGTCCCCCTCCTCTCCCAGAGGCCGCTTCTAGGAGTGGCAGGTGGCCCGCGGCGCCACAGGGGTGGAAATCCCCGGGCCAGATCTGGCCGCAGGCTGTAGTTTGTCCCCCCCGCTCTATAGAGTTTCCCCCTAGCCCGGGTATTATCAGTCCCCAGACAGATCACCCCACTCTGTCACTCCCACGGACCTGGGCCAGACTTCTGCACTAGGATCCAGATCAGGGACTCTCAACACGGCATCTCAGGTCTTCAGTCTCCCAGCCCCTAACTGCTCCTTCCCGCACCGCCCGCTGCCTCCGACCGTCTCCCGCGGGCGGCCTCGCACGGGCCCCGCCCCGGAAAGGGAAAATCCCGGCCGGCTGGGCTCTGCTATGACCCATGGCAGCTAGAGGCCAGCGGATACTATGTCTCCCATGGTGCCCTGGGGCCCGCCCTGGCTGATGGGAGATATAGGCTAACAGTCATTGATTAGGCTGCTCAAAGCTTATGCTCTAATAAATTTGTTAGGCTCTAAGGTGCCACAAGTACTCCTTTTCTTTTCACTAATTACTTTGCATCCTTTCCCTACAACAGGCCCCTTGTGTGTTACTCCAATCACCTTTCCACGATTCTCCCTACAAATACAAACACATCCCCTTTACTCTACACCATTTGCTCATATTCCTTGAAACTACACCTCTGCACATCCAGAGTCTCCCACATGCATTCCCCCTAAAACTACATGCTTGTCTTCTCCCCATCTCTGACTGCATCCCTAACACCAACCGTACATATTCTTGTCCCAGCGGGTTACTGCAAACTCCAAACTTCTCCCTGTCTGCTCACCCAAAAGCAAGTCCCTGCTGAGTACTTTTGCAAACTTCTCCCCCTTACAAGTCTCTGTCAGCACCTTATACTCATCCCTGCATGCTCCCCCTAAAAAAAGTCCCCCTTCAAACCTTCCGTAACCAAGTCTCCCTCATGTACCCCTGCTGAACCTTTTTAATGTGTCTCCACATACACATCCAAGTGCCCTCTTCCCTTCATCTGCTGTACTAAATAGCTCCCTCCTCCACCACTAATCTTCCTGAGCTCATATCCCAAAATAGGAACGGAGGGATTCCCTTAATCATTTTCCTATGTGCTACCCTCAACTCATCTTAGCCATCTCCATTTGCAACCTTCTCCACTCTGCCACCATACCTGCTCTTGCAAATATCTCTAGGTGTGTGTGTCTCCTTAACACTCCCTAAACTATTCTTCTCATGCTCCCCCAATAGACAGCTCCTTAGATGCTCTAAATTATCCCCCATTCCCTTCAGTTGTTCATGAATGTTCCCACCCCATATATCCTTCCTCTTTCCTCTCTCCATGTTCCAGGGGATAACAATATTACTTTTTATACAGCACTTTTTTCCTATCTATTCATACATTAAGTTGTCAGTTTAAAGATAATGGGCCACTGGATGAGGCTCAAGAATATGTAGCATTGTTCATAGGTTTTCTAGGACCAATTTGTTGTTGCATGATGCGCAAGTGGCTTTTGCTATATAGCCATCACTATATAAAACATTTTTACATAAGGTCACGTAGCTGCTGGAGGCCTGCACACCCTACAGGAGGCTAGTTTTCTATTTTTTTTTCTCCACAGCAATGAAGGGCACATATGTGGAAAACCACTATACAAAAATTAAGAGTACCATTTATTATGTATAACAACCATAACCATGCTGGAAGTGTAGGATTCTTTACCTTAGTATTAGGGCAGGGGTTCTCAAACTAATGGTCAGGATCCCACAGGGTTTTGCGAGGTGGTTACATTGGGGGTTACGAGCTGTCACCCTCCACCCCACACCCTGCTTTGGTTCCAGCATTTATAATGGTGTTATAAATTTAAAAACACTTTTTTTTTAATATATTTAAGGGGGGGGGTTGCACTCAAAGGCTTGAAAGTGGTCACCGGTAAAAAAGTTTGAGAGCTACGGTATTAGTGGAATCAAAGACACAATGTATCCTATATAGACTTGATACAGGATATGGGACACTAGATTAGAAATAAAAAACATGTCTCAGCATAGGCTACATCCTATATCAAGCAGAATTAAATTTCCATACAGGGAGGTCTAATGAGTTGCATCACTTTACAGGTTAAAATGTCTACCAAAGCTATTGCAGAGGCAGGTGGAAAGGAAGAGCCAAGAGCACAAGGTATACACCAGAGAAAGTAAAGAAGGAACAGAGCTATTTCACGGAGGCAACTAATGCTGCTGGAGTGTTACATCACCCACACCACAAACTTGTATGGGTGCATTCCCCCCACCGCTTGCTTCTCTCTGAAAAGTGGTATATTACAGAAGAGATGGACTGATAGGACTAGTCTAGTCACACAGCAACTGCTGAAGGCTTCACCTCTCATTAACTATTATTCCACTACTACAGTATATTGAAAATTCCATAAGCTGTTAAGTGTAACAATTGGGGTTTGTTTGTTTTTTGATTTCTGGCTATTCAAACCTTTTCAACAAACTCCAAGACATGTGAGGTGAGGACACAAGATACTGTTTATAACTCGCATTTAGTTTAATAAGTTAACAAGTTCAGGCCATTACACAGCAATGGAAGTCAAACATTTACAAAGGTGAAGAATTTCATTAGTTTGATCTTTAAATAAAATCATTGTACTTGAATCTCTTAAATAGCTAAACACTTCCTATTTTTCTTTGCATTGAAATCTGGGGTTAAAATAATCCACCCACAAAGAAGGCATCAAAGTACAAAAGAGCACAAATGTGGGGCACTAGCTCAGGCTCAGTGTGGGTGTTGGCTCCAGCACCTGTACAAGTGAGCAAAGCAAGCAGATACCTGTGAAAGGAGTCCTGGGCTGAGGGGCACTCATGTAAAGGAGCTACAATATCACAGGGTATACACCAGCTTATTTTATTTTATTTTTAAATCAGGGGTTTCACTGAATCTCTGCTACGAAAGCTATGACACTTTCACTGTATATTTGTTATGTACAGGAAGGGAAGAAAAAAAAAAAAGACAGCTGAAAGGAACAAATACGATCTAAGTTACAGTTGCTGTCTCATCTGGGATCAGACTAGCTTGCTAGTTGCCCACAAGCCCCCAGCTCTATGGATTTGAAATCTAACCCAAAGAAAAATGTTTTCACAGGAAACAAGTCTCTAAGTAATGATTAACTCAGAGGAAATAGAAGAAAACTTCCATACACACACACACACACACACACACACACGAGAATATGCTGTATATATGTACATGCATATTTTAATTTGAAAAGAAGCAATTAACTTAGCTGAGTAAAGAGTGAACAATTTGCAGAGGCTTGTTTACAACTTTTCAGTATCCACAGCTTCACCACACTGTTATTTGTCCCATTCTCTGCCTGGATGTAGTCCCCCTTCCATTACCTTTACTCATCTGACTGAATTCAACAGATATTTGTAAGAAGTACAGTTTTTTTTCCTCTCTCTCTCTCTTTTTTAAAAACATACCACATTACAAGAAATGCCTATGGGAATGGGGAGGATTGCCAGTATAGGAACACCACAAAGTCTGTAAAGGCTAGTAATCAGACCTACTGATTATACCGCTCCTTTTCAATCAGTTCATATCATAGCCACCCCCCACCCCCAAACACAAAAAACTTGGTTCCATTAACATGCAGCTTTTTGAAATAGCCTTCAAAAGAGAGATCTCCATAACACTGCCTGTTGTATTTAAGCCTGTATGTGTGTGTCCCTTAACATTTAAAGCTGCACAGCATTCCTTATCTATGCATGCAGTTTCTATTGACTTCAGATGGGATTGCCTGTAGACTGAGGACAGAAAATGGACTTTAATTTTTCATCTATAGGCTTAAAAACAGCCCTGCCAGCCAATTAGAAAAGGATATTCAAATTAAAAGCTATTTTAAAATGAATTTCATTAGCTGTGTGTTATTACCGTCATATTAGACACTGACATTCATTTGCATTGTGTATTTTTTTTGCATTAGCGTCAGGCTAGGCAATGACACTGCAGTTTCATTTTGTTTAGAATCACTTTCACTTTTTGGTTCTCAAATGGCCAGCAGAATGTTGCACTATATGCACATCAGATATGCCAAAAGAGTGCAATTCTTCCAAAAGAAAAAAAGCAAACCCTAAAACGTTACATTAAATTTTCCTCCCACGCACATCAAAACACTGATATTTGGTAAAGAACCAGTTTTTATTAAATGTAAGTGTTTAACCCCAGTGACCCTTTAAGGAGATGCTCTGCAGCTTTAATCTAAAAAGTGCAAAATAATCTTCATCCTTATGGATCCAGGTGGTTATACCACAATTACTGTGATAGCACCAAGATGAGCAGTCAAGTGGTTGAGGGAATAAACAACCCATTGAGGGTACTGCAGCCTCTGTGAAAGATAGTTTACACAGCAAACATTTCAAAGCAATAAGTACAAGTAGAGAAAGAAAAAGTTAGATCTTTTAAGACTTAAGGATCAGTTTTGAAAATAAAATCCTGTAAGACCTGCTTCTTAAACACATCAAATTCTAGAAGTGTTTGGATGCTAAAGACGTACATGGCCTCTTTCACCTGTAAGTATGCTAAAAGTAGCTCAGTTACTTGACCTAATCCCACCTAATTGTGAGGTGGAAGCATCACCATTCCTCATATATCAAGTAACCAGAAGTACACAAAAAGGCATGGGCAAAAGTCTCACAATCTACAGCTCGTGCATGGTAGCAGCTACACATGAAAAATTACTGAGTACAAATGTGAAGATGCAGAAAGGAGCGGAATGTGTCATTTAACCAAGACGATAAAACGGAGCAACCCTGCTCTAAGAATGTGATCACCTAATTATCAGATAATTTAAATAAAAGTTCATAAGAAAGTAAAGACGTGACTCCTAGTTTAACCCTACTAAGGAGACATCCACCATGCCCTGCAGCCATCTGCAAGGGGCTGTCTGGGTGTACTGAAGTGTCTGGATTTTTACATCTGAAGAAGCATACAATGAGCTGCACTGGCATTTTCACAGCCAGGTACTCTCCAGCAGAGACAGCCCATTCCATTTGTTGTTTAAGAAGAATTTAAGCTCAAATCAAACTTATGAAACAGTTAAGTTGCAGCTCAGAAGTTGCTTAAAGTCATGTTCAGCTCATAGTTTATGTTCAGTCTAACCTCAAACATGGGTATTTTACTATGTTCAGCCTTCCAGGGAAGCTGCTATAGTGTCCCTGGAAGGGTTTCACAGGTAGCTACTGGAGAAATACTGATGTCGTCTGACCTCAGAACATTAACCACTTTTAGCCTCAAACTACCTCCCAAAAGTTGAGAGAAACAAAAACAAACAAAACTAAGAACGAGGCAGATGGAGGATTTCCAGTCAGGAAAGCCTACAGCTTTGAGACCACAGAGGAAGGTGAGCTGTGACAGAAAAGTGGGTTGTACATCTTTCTATGAGTGCTCCAAAACTGCCAACATGCCCCAATTGAGATCTTGCCACAGTCTCCATCAAGGAGCTCATGTTTCAGTGACAGATAGCAGGTGCTGTGGGCCGATAATGAGTGGGAAGGAGTGGCATAAGCATGATGGTTTCTCAGCAAGGAAGGAAAAGGGAGAAAAATAGAAAGGATGTTGAGACTGAACAGACTGTTCAGGACCAAAAGCTGGGGAAAGAGGAGGCTACTGGTCAGCAAACTGGACCAATTGTTTTATACTGTACACACCCTAGTCTAGCTGGGGTGAGCGGGACAATGCTAAAGAGCACCTCTAACTTAAGTGCCCCACTCATTAGCTTTCAAATCATAGCTGTGTACTCTGGATCCTATCCAGAACCTAGTGCTGCCCTGAGCCCAGAAACATGAATAGTTCCTGGCCCTAAACTCTTCACAATTATACCCTGCTAACCCCCTTCTAGTCTTTTGATGTGCCCCACGATCACTGTTCAAGGATTTTCCTATAGACGGGACTTCATCTGTAATTTTAACAAAACCTAGTAATTGTTCTGCAATCACCCAGGAGTAATTTTTTCAACATACAAGCTGCCCCTTCCCCTTGTTTTAAATAAAAAGTACATTCTGAAGCTTCTAACCCCTGCCACATTCAGGGCAAAGTCTGCCTGTCTACTTGATTCTTTTCCATGCAATGAAGTTGAAGGCCTCTGCATTTCTTAGCATCATTTCCTCTGCCAATACAAGACAAATTGAGGACATTCATATTACTTGAAAGAAAGATACGTATTCAGAATCAGATTTGGAGGAGTCGTCATCGTCGTCAGTGCCATCAGGAGCCACTAGGGAAAGATCCATTTTAACAAGTCAAATCTTTTCTGTGGAGGACTTTACCTTTATTCTTTCAAATAAAGAATGGGGCATGTGGGCCACTAAAATGAACTTCAAGCTACATAGCAAACACTCCTCCAGCACAAATCTATCCCTCATTTTCCGAGCATCATGTTTGTCTTCAGAGTAGAGCACCCATGGACCACAACAGCTGTGCACAGTGCAAGGACCTTGCATTCTACAAGGCCAAATAACAACATCTGCTCCTCCAGTGTCCCCAGCCATCTCTGTAGGGAAAGGAGACCATATGTACAAAGACTAGCTGCCGGTCCAGACAGCTAAATGTGGTGGATATCACATTTGGGGGAGCTACATCTATGGATCAGTTCATCTTTCTATAACACCCTGGCAATAGAGGGAGCCTCATGTCCTGCTAGCAGCTGCTGCTGTAGTGATAATAAGATGACTTTTGAAAGGACCCAGTTGTCTTGCAGAGTCTCACCTAGTGTTCCCTTCTTCTGGAAAGTCC
The DNA here is from genome assembly GCF_009764565.3 of Dermochelys coriacea. Taxonomy (NCBI): domain Eukaryota; kingdom Metazoa; phylum Chordata; order Testudines; family Dermochelyidae; genus Dermochelys; species Dermochelys coriacea. The sequence continues at coordinate 18,705,229 of NC_050089.1, read as the reverse complement.
TTTCATTTAAAAGAAAAATCCGCAACATTCTCTACAAAACGGGGGGCACTGTTCAAATAGCATAACTGGTTTATGGAGTTACTCTTTCCCCTGCAGCGAACAGGTGTTACTCCTCAGTCAGACCATGAACTTTGTACCATGCAGAAGTACAGTGGAGGAGCCCTGATCTTCCATAGATTAACCCCTTTTCCCCAAAAAAGTTAGTCAAGGGTTTCTTTTGTCATATAGTTAAAGATTTCAGGAACAAAGGAGCTAAGTCTTAACCCTGGAGCAGACACCTCGGAGGCCCCGTCCCCTTTCTAAGAGGTCATTTGGAGAAGTCAAAGGTGCAAGGCAATCAGGAGGACATGGAGTCATTCCACCAGTGCCTAGAGAAGTCAGAATGACTGCTTAGCAAGCTATCAGGGCTTCTGTAAGTGCAAATGGGTCATGATATCCGTAAGAGGCAGAAACAGGGTGGATAATCAACCTAAGTTTTGGGTTCATAACTCCCTTACCTCCTCAACCAATATAAAGGACCAGGGGAGGTGAGGTGTCTCCCTCAGCTGAGGGAGGAAGGAATTGGATTGTAGTTCGCAGATACCTGGGGTGGGAAAGACACAGTGACAAAGGGGCTTCAATGCAATTTTTCATCCCAGCCTTAGTTCTCGCCCATTGATGTCGTGCTGCCGTTGGCCTTGGGTTTTGACTTAGACTTAAAGGAGAAGCGCTTAATGAGGCGCCGGGAGATGCTGCTGGCTTTCTTCCTGGTGGCAGAGCTGGTGCTGGCACTGGACAGGTCATCATGCGACTGGCTCAGGCCTGCTTCCTTCTGCTTGTTCTTCCGCCGGAAGATGAGCTTGGTGCCGCTCCGGAGAAAGCTGACTGGAGAAAGAGACAAAATGAAGAGGAAGACAGACATAACAATGCCCTGTCTTGGGAGCTTTCAACAAAATGGTTACGTGCTTTTCAGACATCTTCCTGTGAAGGACCATCATCAATCCCATTTTACAGGTTTATGAAGTACAACAGAAAAGGGACATGCAGAGAGTCAGTGCCTGAGCTGTGACTAAAACCAGGGACTCTGAAGTTAGTCCTCTGCTCTAACCACTAGACTACAAAGTCTCCTCTCTGGAGAAAGAATGACACATTCACAGGCCAGCAGAAGAGTTGCAACTTAGCTAGGTACTAGTCACCTATTTCCTACTATCCTTGAGCTTCCAAACATGCAAGGCAGATCTTGCCCCTCTCTGGAAGTTCTTCCATTCAGCTTGGTCTTGTGGTAATTGGTGCCATACCCCTTCTCCATACCTGGGATGGAACAGATGGCCTAGATTTGAATTGGGGAGGGTCAGTGATCCAGAACTTTTTAAAGACTGCCTTCTTGTTTTGCACAATCTCAGTGTAGTAGAAAGGAGAGCCCGAGACATGAGGCCTGGTATAAGTGCCTGGTGTAAGATCTAAGGCCTGAACTGAAGTCAGACCCTGCTGAAATAAAGCAAAGTTTGCAAGATTCCAGCTATAAGCAGAAGTCAGGTGCTGTTACAAAACATGCCTATTTGCAAGTTCACAGAACCTTGGCAAAAATAGGGCTGGTACTGCAAAAACACAAGCACTCCATGCCACTAAGTATTCATGTAAACAAAACACATTCCAGAAAGTTAATGCCAGAACACCCCAATACCAAGATATGGTGTAAACACATTCCCCGAAGACGGTAAAGGGACACACTGGCCCTCTTAAAGATAAGGTCAGGACGACAGCAGTGATGGACAGAGATGCTTTGATCTTACCAACATGTACAAGGTAAAGGGTAGTAATTAACCATGTCAGAAGGGCAATATTTAACTTGTTTGTATCAGTGTATAAAGAGTGGTCTCAGAAGGGATGGCTTTGTCTGGCCGAGAGGGGAATGGCAAATCCCGCCATTCACTGAGCTGGTCCATTGTAATGAGCATACATGCGTTAGTGGTCCTTCATTAACAATAAACCTGGCTAGGCGCCTTTGCTATGGAACAGAGTCTGTGGTCTTTTTGGGCAGTTTGATCGAGGTCTGTTGTGTTAGCTACCTGCGCAGAGCTGGGATAGCATACACTGAGAACACACACACACACACACACAGAGCCAACAACTGACACTCAGATTTTTAAGTAATGGCAGGTCTACACTTCAAATGCTGCAGCACTTCAGTGAATACGCTATGTCTACAGAAGAGTTTCTCCCGTCAGTGTAGGTACTCTACCTCCAAGAGGTGGTAGCTATGTCGACAGAAGAATTATCCCATCAGCTTAGTGTTGTCTTTGCCAGGGGGTTAGACTGGTATTGCTGTTTCACTCAAGGGGCTGGTCTACACTACACGGGGGGAGGAGGGGAGAAGTTTTGCAACTTCAGCTACGTAAATAATGTAGCTGAAGTCGACGTACTTAGATCTACTTACCGCAGTGACTTCACAGTGGTGTGTCGATGCTCTCCCATCGATTCCCCTTGCGCTTCTTGTTGAGGTGGAGTACCGGAGTCAATGCTGGAGTGATCAGTGGTCTATTTATCACGTCTATACGAGACATGATAAAATCGACCCCCACTGGATCAACTGCTGCCCGTCGATCCAGCCGGTAGCGTAGACAAGCCCAAGGATGTGGATTTTTCACATTTCTAAGTGACCCTAGTTATATTGATCTAATTTCCTGGTGTAGACCTGGGCTAAATTGGTAGCAAAGATTTTCAATGTTGCAGAGAGGAACTTGAAAATGTGTGACTGATGAAGCAATGTCTGTATCTACACAGAGTCTCGGACAATACCTCAGAGAAATGTGAACTGCCCTACTATTGTCAAAAGGGTGACCTCAGACAATACTTTTGATATTTAAATATTGAAAGCATTAGCTATTTTGCTAGTATCACAAAACATTTAAGGAATGAGAGGGAGGATCATGTTATCAAGATCTGCACACAAGCTATTCTGAGTGACATGTATTTTGTTGGCATTTGGGAGAAAGACATTACTCCTCCTAGGGTGACCAAACATCCCGATAACATCAAGATGGTCTTGATATTAGGGGTTTTGTCTTGTATATGTGACTATATACCCCCACCCCTGAAAAGAAGTCCCCCAATTTTTCACACTTGCTATCTGATCACCCTACTCCATAATATGACCTGAGAAGCCAAAAGTCCAGAGAGAATAAGAATAAAGCTCTGGTCCCAAAGGGATCCAGTCTCAGAGAGAACAGCAGGGCATCCAAGTCTTTCCATCAGTCAGCCCCAACCCTAGGGGCCAGATCAGCTCCAATGATGGGTTTGGGGAGCTAGGTGGATTCTTCCCTGGCTCTTCTCAAACTGGGGGTTGTGACCAATGTTCCCTCTAATTTTTTCCATTCATGTGCATAATAAATTTTGTTATGTGCACCAAGATGTGTGGATGTGCACCAACCGTAGAAACAAAAAACCTAGATATAGTATATATTTTTAAAAAGTTACCATTGGGATAATTACTCCAGCCCCGACAGGTTAGGCATTTTAGAAATCACTCCTCAAAGAATTAAGCGTAAGAGAAATAAAAATTACGAAATGCAGAGACCAGTCAAAAAACTAAAACAACACACTTTGAAAGAATAAAATTACAGAGAATTTGTGCACATTGCAGGAAGTATAAAGAAGTAACGATAACATCATCATCAACATAAGTATGTGTTTGGAGGCGAGTGTGAAAGAGTGTGCGCGCGCTGTGCGCTGGGGAAGTTTCCGAGAGACACTGTGCACTGTCTCTTTAAAGATACTCACTGAATGCTCTTCTTCTCTGTCCTAAGCCCCGTCTCCCCTCCCTTGCTCTGTGGAGATGGGGTACATGGGCAGAAGGGGGGAGTGAAGAGAGACAGACCGACCGACAGTGCTGGCTGCTGGGGAAGTCTCAGACTGTGTGTTGTCTCTAAGGCACTCACTCACTGGGAAGGCTGGTTCAGACCTCAGACCCAACAGCTCTCTCCTGTTCCATGTTCTCAGCCAGGCTGTCCCCTCTCCCTTCTCTGAGGAGATAGGGTACGGGGGTGGGGGTGGGGGGGGGGGACACCCTGACATCAGCACCGCCCTCACCTCCCGCTCTGCACAACCAGCAGGAGGGTCCCAAGAGCAGCTGCAGGAGCAACATGGCGAGGGGCTCCTGAAGACACACCGCCAGATATGCACGGCTGTGCTAATCAAGTGCATGGCCTTTGAATCACTCCTCGGCGGCCACCCAACCGCACAGCCTAGAGGGAACGCAAGTCGTGACCCTTCACGGGGTCACGAAGTTATTATGTGGGGGTTGCGAGCTGTCAGCCTCCACCCCCCAAACCCCACTTTGCTTCCAGCGTTTATAATATAGTGTTAAAAATATTAAAAAAAAGTGTTTTTAATTTATAAGTGGGGGGGGTCACACTCATAGGCTTGCTGTGTAAAAGGGGTCACCAACATAGGCACTGACCTACACCAACATAGCCCAGGGGTTCTCAACTTTTTTCTTTCTGGCCCCCCTCCCAACATGCTATAAAAATCTCCACGGCCCACCTGTGCCACAACAACTATTTTTTTGCACATAAAAGCCAGGGCCAGCATTAGGGAGTAGCAAGTAGAGCAATTGCCCAGGACCACACATCACAGGGGGCTCCCGCAAAGCTAAGTTCCTCAGGTTTCATCTTCAGCCCAAGGTGGTAGGGTTCAGGGCCTCGGGCTTCAGCCCCATGTGGTGGGGCTTCGGCTTTCTGCCCTGGGCTCCAGAAAGTCTCTCATAGGCCCTGTTTGGTGGATGCCCTGAAACCTTCTCGTGGCCCTCCAGGGGGCCCCGAACCCCTGGTTGAGAACCTCTGCACTAGCCTACCTCTGAGCAAGGGGGAGTGGGGAAGAGATCAGCTCAATGATTTAGCATGCCATTTCTTCCTTATCTTTTTCACCCTTTTGTCTCCATTTCCTTATTGGTGATTACTGGAGCTAGCTCTTTGCTAGTGACCACAATGCACCTTTATCTCTCAGGCTCATCGATATGGGGGCAAGATTCTCTTCTAAAACAAAAAACACACCACTTTTCCATAGTTCATATTTTGCTGAATTTCAGCTCATTAGTTTTACATCCATGACAATGGGTCTGGGGAAGTTAGGGATGAGTTCAGGACCATTTTCTTACGTTTAAAATGGGGCTCCAGCGCAATTTTCCTGCCTCGTTTGCAGACCACTAATCAATATTTAGCCTAGGCAGAAGTGTTTGGTTCTTTTACCTTAACTACAGCAGAACCTTCATCCCATAATTCACATACATACACCTACCACCACATACACCCAACACCAGCTCCAACTCTCATCAAAGCTTGAAAAGACACTATAGCAGGGGTGGCCAACCTGAGCCTGAGAAGGAACCAGAATTTACAAATATACATTGCCAAAGAGCCACAGTAATACGTCGGCAGCTTCCCCACCCCACTCCCAGCGCCTCCTGCCCACTGGCAGCCCAGCTGATCAGTGCCTCCCCACGCCTCCCGATCAGCTGTTTTGTGGCATGCAGGAGGCTTGGAGGAGTGAGGGCATAGCAGGCTCAGGGGAGGGGACAGGAAGGGGTGGAGTGGGGGCAGGGCCTGTGGCAGAGCCATGGGTTGAGCAGTGAGCACCCCCGGCACACTGGAATGTTGGCGCCTGTAGCTCCATCCCTGGAGTTGGTGCCTATACAAGGAATCGCATATTAACTTCTGAAGAGCCACATGTGGCTCTGGAGCCACAGGTTAGCCACCCCTGCGCTATAGCAAGGTCCCCCATGAGACAGTCTTTGTAATTTGAGCTATACCTGCAGAATACTTACTAGTGAGTTAGTCTTAAAAATTACACTATACTTTTCTGGTGTTTTGTAATGTATCCTGCTCACTTACTCAGTTGAGTAATTAGCAAGATCTCCTAGCTAGCAGCATGAATTATAGTACACCGTTCACCTTGATTTGCTCACAAGAAGTGACTGCCTTAAAAAAAAAAAAACAAAACAAAACCCAAAACCCTTATGGAAGTAGCTGCAACTACTCATTCAGAACATTTCCCTCCCGCTCCCCATTACAAAATCAGTAACACAGAACACGCGTAAAATTGACGTGATCTACACGTCGGACGCTAGAGGAAGAATGTTGCACTGCCAAAGTGTGAGACTATCATGTCATCCCCCAGGCCCTGCTGTGCTGAACATTGCTCATTCAGCCTCACCTTTATGGTCTTTTAAGCTCCTGGTCTCGAGGGCTCCTGTGGAGCCAGTTTCAGATTCCACATCCTCCACAGAAGGTCTCTCAGAGATGTCTGATCGTGTTGTCTCATCCAGCTCCTGACTAGCTCTCTGTCCTGAGAATGATGCTTCCAGCAGCTGAGATGGCTCAGTGGAGCTCTGGGGGTGGTCGCACATGCCTGCCATTATGGAATATCCATGCACGGTGGCCTCCATAGATGCAGCATAACCAAGAGAAAGTGCCATTTCATCTTGGGCAATTGGTACCTGAAGGGGATGCAAAGGTCAAAGACAGAAGTTGAGAGTTAAAGTTCACAAATTACCTTCGTCTCCATTGGGCCATCTCCTCCCCTCCTTAAAAATAAAGAGCCCAAGCCACTCTTACTAATTCTCCCATCTAGGAGGAAAATGAGCTTCTTGGGCCTGGATGGAGAGGAGAAGCTACACAGTTCTATTTCAAAACACTAAACTGCCCCATGAGAGGAACATCAGGTGGGACTCTGAGGCTCAGGACGGATGGGCTTTGCGCATGTTCTTAAGAACTGTGAAACCCCATGTTTTGATGCTCAAGCCTTCAAGTTCTGTTTCCTCAGAGGAGCCAATGCCCCAGCGTACTGCTAGGAGAGTGTATGTTTGTATAGTTGCCATTATTTGGCGAGATAAATTTGAAGTGCATGGAACTCATAGCACAGCATGGTTCTCGTTCTCTTCCTCCTCCTCCTCCTCCTCCTCCTCTGTCCTCCAGCCAGGGACATCTGATGAAATCCCATTCCCCCTCTCTAAATCCCCCATGAAGATTCAATTGGACACTGCATCATCTTCACTAACTTCCTATCCTACTGCTGTGACCTATTGAACCCCCGAAGACAGCTGCATTTCAGTGATGGCAATGTGCTTTGAGATCCTTTGTGGGGTGATACTACATGACCGCAGGTCATTATTCATCACAAACAGATTTCTTCTTATACGAGATCCCCGGCAGGGCCAAGCATCATGACACCCATAGCCCTATTAACCCTCAGTACACAACTTCGGGGAAGAGGTACCAGATCACCAGTTACCTTGGAAACTCCAGAGATGATAAGTGTGCTGCGTTTTGTTGGGGTCTTCTTGGCAGATTTGTTATTCGTTTCAGTCAACTGCCTGATTGCTGTCTCGGCCACAGGATCCAAGCCATTGGACATGTGACTGTCCCCTGAACACAAAAGAGGAAACAACCCCTGGACATAATTGCAGCACTCCTGAGCAGAGATAAGTCATCTCCAGACTGAGATGCATTACTAGTGGACCGAGTGAGTGAGTGAGTGAAACAGGCCCAAGAAGAGGAGTTACCACAGCCTTTCCTCAATGACCTGCATGATGCGGGAGAAGGAAGTCTTGGAAGAGTAGACAGCTGAATTGAAAAACTTAAAAATTCATAGTCCCAGCCACTCATGGGCATCAAAGTTCCCCTAGAACTTTTTGTAAATTATTAGGTGTTTGGTTGCTTGTGTCCTGGCACAAATAACTGACTCTGGTAATTGCACTTTGCCTGCTTAAATCCACCATGCAGTTTCAAATGGATACGAGATTCTGCTTCACTTCCTGTCCTAAACTGTCGTGAAGATTTGTTTTATACTGTTAAACAGCTGGTGTGTTCCATTTCAGAGATAAGAAACTATCCATGTGTATACAACCCGTGAAGCACTTTGGGATGAGATGCCTTACAAACATACAAGATTGATGACACAGTGTCTGGAAGGAAATTAGGGAGTGTAGTAGAAATAGAGCCTGAGACATGAGGCCTGTATGAGGGGCTTGCTGTAAGGTCTAAAGCCTGAACTAAAGTCAGGCCCTGCCGAGATGAAAAAAAGTTACCTACCTATCGTAACTCTGGTTCTTCGAGATGTGTTGCTCATGTTCATTCCCAGTAGGTGTGTGTGCGCTGTGTGCGTCATCATCAGAAGGTTTTTCCCCTAGTGGTGCCCGTCAGGTCAGTTGTGAAGCTCCCTGGAGTGGCACCATTATGGCAGTGAATACAAGTCCTTGCTAACCCACCACCTCTTCAGTTCTTTCTTGCCAGATACTCTGACAAAGGGGAGGCAAGTGGATCTTGGAATGGACTTGTTCGTAGAGAAAATTCTTAGGAGCCGGCGACTGTCTCGCCGAGCCTTGGCCCTGGGTAAAGGAGGACTGTGGAAGCCTTCTCCTGTTACTCCTACCCCGCCTCCTGTTATAGTCTTTCCTCGGCTGAGAGGGGCAGAAGCAGATGCTAAGGCTTGAAATGCTTCCTTTGCGGGGCCGGCATATGAAACCCCAAGGACTTCAAAGTCCCTCTACAGCAGGGGTGGGCAAACTACATCCCATGGGTCGGATCCGGCCCGCCAGTCATTTTAAGCCAGTTCTCGAGCTCCCTCTGGGGAGTGGGGTCTGGGGCTTGTCCCACTCTGGTGCTGTGGCGCTCCAGCTGGGGAGCGGAGTCGGGAGCTGTTCCACATGGCTCCCAGAAGCAGCTGCAAGGCCCTGCTCTGCTGCTCCAGCTAGGAAGGAGGGTTAGGGGCTGCTCCAAACGGCTCCCAGAAGCAGCGGCATGGCCCCGCTCCAGCTCCTACATGTAGGGGCAGCTAGGGGACTCTGCTCTGCATGCTGCCGCTGTCCACACAGCTCCCATTGGCCGGGAACGGTGGCCAATTGGAGTTGCAGGGGTGGCACCTGCAGACAGGGCAGTGCGCAGCGGTTTTGCATAGGAGCCGGAGTGGGGACATGGCGGCTGCTTCCGGGAGCTGCTTGAGGTAAGCATGGCCTGGAGCCTGCACCCCCATAGCCTCTCCTCGTGCCCCCAGCCCCGATCCCCCTCCTACCCTCCACACTCCTTGATCCTAGCCCGGAGCACCCTCCTGCACCTCAAATCCCTCATCCCCAGCCCCACCCCAGAGACTACGCCCCTAGCCGGAGCGCTCATCCCTCCTCTCCCCTCCCCCCCACACTATACTCCTTCGCCCGGAGCCCCTTCCCACACCCTGAACTCCTCATTGCTGGCCCTACCCCAGAACCCTCACCCCCCCTGCACCCCAACCCCAGTTTGGGAGCATTCATGGCCCGCCATACAATTTCTATTTCCAGATGTGGCCCTCAGGCCAAAATGTTTGCCCACCCCTGCTCTAGAGTCCTTGAGTCTATGGAGCTTAGAGTCTGTCTATTCAGTGAAGAGACCCACACCATCAAAGGGCAGGTCCTGTATAGTCTGTAGGACCTCCAGGGGGAGGCCCAAGACTTGTAGCCATGAGCTGCGCCGCATGACAATGGCTGTGGACATTGTACGGGTGGCCAAATCCACTGAATTTAATGCAGCCTGCAAGGAAGTCCTTGCCTTCCTCCAGAACCTCCCTAAAAAGTCAGATCAGGCATCAGATGAAAGTAGCTCCTTAAATTTGGACAGGGAGTTCCAAGCCAGCTCCTCCTGCCCCTGCTCATGGAGGCCTGGGGCCTCAGGCTGCTCTGCTCCCCGGGCTCCCAGGCGTGGGGGTGGGGGGGGAACCGCCCTCCAAGAGTTAAAACTATAGCAGCTAAGGACTGCCTGCTCATTAGTTGTTTGAAGCTGGAGCCACCCAGGGAATAGACCTTACAGCCAAAGAGATCCAGCTTCTTTGCCTCTTTAGGCTTTGGAGTGGGGCCCTGGTGACCCTGCCTTTCCTTGGCGTTGGCCACATCCATGACCAGTGTGCCCAACTGAGAGTGGGTAAAAAGGTACTTGTACCCTTTAGAGGGTACAAAGAACTTCCTCTTCACCCCTTTAGCCACAGGAGGAATGGAACCAGGAGTATGCAAGAGGGTCTTGGTTGTATTGTGGATGGTCTTGATCAATGGCAAGGCCTCCCTGGAAGGACCTTCTGGCATCAGGATGTCCACCATAAGGTCCATTTCTTCTGACATCTCCTCTGCTTGCAGGTCAAGATTTTGGGTTACTCTTGTGATCAGCTCCTTATGGGCTTTATTGGCTAAAGCCGGTAAGGAGGCAGAAGAGCCCGTTACTGCCTTGTCCGGGAAGGAGGGTGAAGAAGCCCTCATCGACATGGGATCCTCCTGACCTTCCAACTCACAGAGGTACTCCTGTGCAGGTATTTCCTGTGCAGTGGCAGATGTGATACCGGACACAAACTTGATGCCAAATTTGGTGCTGGCCCGGGCGCTGGTCTCTGAACCCCTTGCAGGCTCCCTCACCATGGCGGCAGATGGAGGTCCCGTCTATCCGAGGCAACCAAAAGGGACCTGGAGCTTGGCCCCTGGGCTTGATGATACACCCATGAGGTCCAGAATGGCCACTGAGCAGGTGCCTGCCACTGTGGTGGCCAGGGCATCATCGGAAGTTGCCACATCTCGTTATACCTGGAGCAACAAGACCGGTGCCAGCTGCATCTGGAAACGTCCGACTCCGGCTCAGAGTCTGATCTCAGGCTCCATGATGGTGCCACGTGGGACAGGGCCAGTGATCGATGGTGAGGCAAGGATGACTGGCTCTGCTGGCACCAGGGAGTGCTGGGTTGCCACCTCTATGAGGTCCCTGGCGGCCTCAAGTGCCTCAGGAGTGGATGGCATATCCAACTCCCCGATTTGGCTCTTCCGTCCCAGGGAGTCCAACGGAAACAGACTCCATGGTTCTGCCTGTGTGGCCGGAGTCAATGGTACCAGCTGCCCCTGAGCAGGAGCCAAGTGTCCTGACATGGGATGCACTCTGCAGGCATCCTCACGCTCCCTTGCTCAGACTGTCGGCAAGGGCCCCCTTTTGGATCTTCTCTGCTTCTTATGCGGCACTGGCAAGCGAGATCAGTGCTGAGAATTTGCCAAACTTGTCTTCGGTGCCAGAGAGCGTCAGTACCACGGGTCTCTGGACCGGTCCTCTTCACACCAAAGCGCTGGGCTTGGATCCCAACGCGGTCTGAGCCAGCTGGGGATGGAGAGCCGACTGCATAAGTGGAAGCTTAAGTCTGAAGTCCCTCTCCTTCTCAGACCCTGGGGGGAAGCTCCTGAAGATCTTACACTTGTAGGCCTGGTGAGCTTCCCTCAAGCACTTTAAGCAGGAGTTGTGAGGCTCTCCCCTAGGCATAGGCTTCTGGCAAGACCCGCGGGATGTGAAGCCTTGAGACCAAGGCATGCCTCGGTCCCTGGAGGGGAGTAGGAAAATAGGGGGTGGAGGGTAACCCCCAACAGAAACTTATGAACTAACTATATAGGATACAAGAACAACTGTTTGCTAGGAGAACAGCTTGCCCAAGGCAAGAGAACAAAGCAGCTCCAACAACAGACACTGGTGCTAAGAAGGAACTTAGAGGCAGCAGGTTGGCAGGGACCTATATTCACCTCCATAGGAGTGCCTCTCCATGGGGCTCCACAGCGGATTCTAGGGGTCCCACTAGGGGAAAAACCTTCAGACTATGTGTGTGCACCTTGTGCACACACTACTTGTAATCGACATGAGCAATCACTTGAAGAAAACCAAGTTTGCAAGAGTCAAGCTATGATCAGAAGTCAGGCGCTGTTACAAAACATGCCAATTTGCAAGTTCACAGAACCTGGCAGAAATAGGGCTGGTATTGCAAAAAACCACAAGCACTTCTTGGCACTAAGTATTCACGTAAATATATTCTAGAAGGTTAGTGCCAGAACACCCTAATACCAAGATATGGTGTAAACACATTCCATGAAGATGTTACAGGGACACACTGGCCCTCTTAAAGATAAGGTCAGGACGACAGCAGTGATTGACAGAGATGGTTTGATCTAGCCAACATGTACAAAGTAAAGGGTGGTAACTAACCACGTCAGAAGGGTAATAGGCAACTTGTTTGTATCAGTTTATAAAGAGGGGGTCTTTGTCTGGCTGAGGAGAGGGAATGGCAAGTCCCAGTCCCGCCATTCACTGAGCTAGTCCACTGTAAAGGGCATACATGCATTAGTGGTCCTGTAGAGTCTATGGGATACTAGGACTGTGCTTCGACAACAATAAACCTGGCTGAACGTCTTTGCTATAGAACAGAGTCTGTGCCTTTTTGACAGGTTTCAGAGTAGCAGCCGCGTTAATCTGTATTTGCAAAAAGAAAAGGAGTACTTATGGCACCTTAGAGACTAACAAATTTATTTGAGCATAAGCTTCTGTGAGCTACAGCTCACTTCATCGGATGCATTCGGAATGCATCCGATGAAGTGAGCTGTAGCTCACGGAAGCTTATGCTCAAATAAACTTGTTAGTCTCTAAGGTGCCATAAGTACTCCTTTTCTTTTTGTGTCTTTTTGGGCAGTTCGATCAAGGTCTGCTGTGTCAGCTATCTGCACAGAGCTGGGACAGCATAAACTGAGAGCACGCACACACACAGCGAACAACTGACAAAAAGGAGTAGAGGTTGGGGTTTTTAACTAACCCATTCTTCCCCTTAGAGTGACTCAGAAAATTTGCTTCAATGATCATGAAGAATTCTAGGGTTGGAATGTAGAACCATACGGAACATTCTAATCCAAGAGGCTCCTCCTGCAGTGGGGCCATGAGGATGAGCTGCATTTGGCCACTGCTGATGAGTCTCTCCAACTCAATCCCCAGCTTTTCACTGTGAAGGAGGAGAGCGCGCCTTTGCTCCAGATTAAGATCTCAGTTTCCTGTGCACTTACAGCTGTTGCTGGGCGAGGCACTGCTGGGACAGCTGCTCTCCGAAAGCCTTGTCGTCGTCTTCTCTGTCACTTCCACTTTGGATGGGGACCTCGAGGGTGAATCTGGACTCAAAAAAGAAGAGCTGGGCCTCAGCTGAGGTCACCTGTCTTTTGAGGAGGATGAAATTAACTCACCATTTCCCCTTACAGACACAGGAGGGTGAACTCTTTGGGGGGGACTCCACTGGACCCCTTACATCCAGAAGGGCTTGTTTACAAGACACACACTGAGAGGAGTGATCTCCATCAGAGATGGGGGCAAATGTATTGTGTAGCAGCCCAGACACTAGACCTAGCATACCCAGATAGCTCAGTGTGGGAGATATAGTTCAATGGTTTGAGCATTGGCCTGCTAAACCCACAGTTATGAGTTCAATCCTTGAGGGGGCCATTTAGGGATCTGGGGCAAAAATTGAGGATTGGTCCTGCTTTGAGCAGCAGGTTGGACTAGATGACCTCCTGAGGTCCCTTCCAACTCCGATATTCTATGATTCCCCACCCCATCCTAGGAAATATATATTTTTTAAAACAGTGACACCAGGGGAGCAAACTGCAAATCTCCTCTTCACTCCACCTGAAATGTGTCAAGCAAAGGGATTCTTACAATCCCACAGCAGGGTGGAAGGGGATTTGGGTCTGTCAAATAATATGTTGTGCTCTGTGCTGACAAATTAACATCCCAAAACAAATGCATTCAGTATTATCCCCGTTTTATTGATAAGGAAATTGAAAGAGAGGAGGAAGTGATTTGACCAAAGTCATACCAAAAACCAAAAACAGTCCAGGGATTAAAACCCACATCTCCAGACTGTCTCTATTAAGAGTGGTTGAAGAGGCTTATTTTACATTTATCTCCCCAGTGTTAGCAAAGTGCCAACAGCAACCTCCAAGGGTACAGTGAGATTCCCCAAGCGTCCCTAGCCTCTGTTTGCCAGAAGCAGGGAATAGGCGACTGGGAATGGATCACTTGAGGATTACCTGTTCTGTTCATTTCCTGTGGGGCACCTGGCATTGGCTGCTGTCAGAAGACAGGATACTGGGCTAGATGAACCTTTGGTCTGACCCAGTATGGCCATTCTTAAGTAGCTCATAGGAAGTGAAATAGCAGTGCTACCACCACCATCTCCACTTGCAATGCTGACAGTAACCCTTCTTCCCTGCTGCAAAAGGAGCACATTCAAGGATGCTGGATCTGACTGCTACAAAATTTAGCTATGTACCACAGAGCTATGCCTGGCAAGATAAGAGTTAATTTCATATTGCTAAAGCAGCCACCAGCAAAGTCTCAGACACCTGCCCCTATATGAAGTCCTAATCAGTCCTTACCCAGCTTACAGTCCACCTTGGGCCTTGACTGGACGGTGGTGACAGTGGTCACAATGGTGCCATCAGGCATGATGGTACGGTCCATCTCGATTTTTTTGGTGGGTGTGATGCTGGTGCGCAGTGATGTGGCATACTGGGGATTCGGGGACAAAGGAGACTCGTGGTAGAGCATCTTAAAAGAGAACAGGATGCAAGTAAGTCACAGAGAGTCTACCTCTGGTGACACCCCAGGCGAGAAAGGCTGTAAAGGCCTGACTTCCACTCAGAGCTTACGTGGTAAGAGGATTAAGCGCGTGAGCTTGCACAGAGCAGCAATCTATGACCCCAGAGCTTTAGGCTGCCCTTGGGTTACTGAGAGGCACGGCCCACTATCCCTTTCCCACCCACACCCCCCTCCAGAAGTGGCATATTTTCCTTCATCCCCAGTTACAGAAGCAGCTTCCAGGCCTCGTCTTTTATCTGCTAAGCCTACAGTGTCGAAATCTGAGAGAGAGAGCCTGGATCCCATTGCTGTGCACTGAAGGCCTTAACATACATCGCTATCAGGGAAGCGATAGCTGCATAAGCAGTTTCATCAGGCCAGGAAGACATATCTCCTTGTTATATCACACTGTCCTCAAACCAGGAAGGCCAGCCATCCGCCATCCATTACCACTACTCCTTCAGTCAACTGAAGGGAAGCTAGAGAATAAAAGGGGAAGGCAATACCATTCTTCACTAGAAGAAGCTTCTAGAAGCTTCATTTGCTGCCACTATCATTCCCAGATCCTGAATTCCAGTTCCCTGTGGAGTGGCCCATCATCTAGATGGCACAACACTTCACAGCTCTTCATAGGTCACATGTTTACCTCCAGCGTAAGGGTAGCCACAGGTGTCAGCAGCTGCCCAACTCCTGGAGTGAGGGAATAGACCATCCTCCCAGATGGTTGTTTGCTGCAGGAGTCAAGTGAAACAGCAGTATGTCCCAGAAGCACATCTGTGAGAGGGAGAACAAACTGAGCCCAGACACCCCCCAAAAGCCCCTTTTTGCCTTTGGGGACCTAACCCCATGCCCCCACGAGGCAGCATCAGAGTTGCAGTAGCTCCTTAACCACAAGAGGGTTCAGTGGGGCCTTATGCTCGTACTACTCCACAAACCAATTGAGTGTCTCCTCGTTCATGTGAAAATAAGGTGGAGTTTTCCAAGTTCCTTCAAACTCAGGTCCTGCAACTAGTGCAACTGAACCAAAATCCAACTTCTCTCTGTAATGTTCATCTGGTATCGAGTAGCATACTCCCCCTCCTCCTTTCAGCCAGATCATGCCATGGCTTGGTGGTTTCTAGGCATCAGAAGGGTGATAAGGAAAGCCTCTGGCCCAAAATCTAGGTTTGAAGATGTCAAACCTGAGAACTATAGTAAGTGTGTTTCATTAAATCAGAAGTCCAGTTTGAGTTGATATGTGAACATTCCCTGTGGAATTTGCAACCCATTGTGGCATTGCACTAAGACACTCTGTTTTCAATATGTGGGTCTTATGAATCGATCAGCCTTTTTTCCCAAGGAGAAGATTTTCACCTGTAAAGATCTCAGGGGCTGTTGTAACACCAGGAATGACTCTCTTGAATCCTGTGATTTTGAGCCTTACTGGGTACTGTTTATGGCTGATCATACTCACTCTCCCCACCACTGCTGTTCTCCAGTACTCTCAGCTTCAACTCTTTACTTCGTGGCCCCAGCTCCCTGTCAAGATAGAAACAGAAGGATTGGTGCCCGGCACATGTCAAAAGACTTCCATCCAAGAACTCCTTTCCTCTGACTGACCCTATTCCTCACCCACCTCCACCTCTTCACAAGGTCCAGAATTTACCACACACTTTTTTTGGTGGGTGATGATAGAAGAAGGCTCCTGCTCCAAATGTGAGGTGCACTTGCACAGCTGCAAAGAACACAAGGGGAGGTGGAGCAGCAGTGCTACAAATCAGAAGTGAAATCATCATCTGGATAAGGGTGCAGTAGAAAAACTACATGGGTACTCACGATGGGAACAGCAGGGATATGGACACTAACTTCTGCCAATACAAAGGAATTTACATCTAGGATAGTTGACATCTGAAATATACCCATCCCTAATGAACCCCAGAGACCTGGCACACTGGCTGCAACCCTCCCTTAGCTGAAAAAGCAAACACCTGCTCCTTACAGCATGAGCTCCTCATTCCATTCCACTGCTGCTGCAGTGCTGGAGATGCTTGCTCTCGCTGGCTTTGTCCATTTCTGCTGCAGAGGACTGTCTAGCTCGGCTACACAGCATAGCTTCCCACCTCCTGGGATAGAGAGAACGGCTCAGAGGAAATGGAAATGAGGATGAGAGGATGAGAGTTCTACAGAGTGAATTATTAGGATATTGCTCAGCATGCTGGCATCCCTTCAGCCCAAACCCTGAAGACCATCAGAGCAAAGTGTCTTTTCATCCTCTGAAGTCAAACACACTTACACCCCCTCCCCCAAAGGTTGACTGGTTTCTCCCTTCTTACCTCCTTCCTCCTCACAGCTCAAGTTGAGCACCTGCATATGCCGGAGAAGCAATTTGGACACTGTAGGGGCCACTATATTAGATGGGGACTCTCGGGACAGTTTTTCACAGGACATCTGAGGAATAAAATAGGAGGTAGACAGATCAACGATGCCCAGCTGAAACAACCCCACTAATCCCTTTCCCCAACCAGAAGATTGGAGTGAAGGACCACAATAGGCCAGACGGGAACATTAAAAGAGAAGACATAGCCCAGTGAGAAGGAGGCTGAATAACCTCAATCAACAAAATGCAGTGCTGACGGTTATGATATGCATCCCTGATTGTCCTATGGCAACTCATGGTATCCAGCATGAATACGGCAGAGAAGCCATTCATGAACTTGAGCTGGTCCCAGAGCAGCCCACAGCCTATTAATCTGTGGAGGAGTCTGCGCCGGGAAGTGACTATGGGAGCACCACTGCTTAAGACAACAGAGCAAACAGAGGAACTAACTATAGGGAACAAGTCTGCAGTGCCTATGGAGGATAGGTGAAATAAGTCAGACATTCTATTAGCTTGTTAATTACCGTTTCTGGGTGGTCTCCTCTGCATTCACCTGCACATCCAGTCCCCACTCTTCAGCCCAGATTCCATT
Source organism: Dermochelys coriacea (assembly GCF_009764565.3). Classification (NCBI taxonomy): domain Eukaryota; kingdom Metazoa; phylum Chordata; order Testudines; family Dermochelyidae; genus Dermochelys; species Dermochelys coriacea. Next base: position 18,687,870 of record NC_050089.1, on the reverse strand, counting down.
TCCTCTGTTCCTTTAACACTAATACAGGTGTGGGCAAACTTTTTGACCCAAGGAACACATCTGCGTATGGAAATTGTATGGCGGGCCATGAATGCTCACAAAATTGGGGTTGGGGTGCAGGAGAGGGTGAGGGTGAGGGCTCTGGCTGGGGGGGCAGGCTTTGGGGTGGGGCCAGAAATGAGGAGTTCAGGGTGCAGGAGAGGGCTCCGGGATGTGGTGCGGGTGGGTGAGGGTTCTGGCTGCGGATATGGGCTCTGGGGTGGGACTGGGAGATGAGGGGTTTGGGGTGTAGGAGGGTGCTCCAGGCAGGGACCGAGGGGTTCGGGCATGGGTGGTGAGGATTCCGGCCGGGAGTGCAGGCTCTGGGGCGAGGCTGGGGATGAGAGGTTGGGGTGTAGGAGGGTGCTCTGGGCTGCGATTGAGGGGTTTGGATGGGAGGCATGGGGAGGAGATCAGGGTTGGGACATGGGGGGGAGGGGGTGGCTCAGGGGTGCAGGCTCCAGGCAGTGCTTACCTCAAGCAGCTCTCGGAAACAGCAGCCTGTCCCCGCTCCACCTCCTACGCAGAGGCGCAGCCAGACAGATCTGCTGTGCACTGCCCCATCCACAGGCACCGCCCCCACAGTTCCCATTGGCCGTGGTTCCCAGCTAATGGGAGCTGTGGGGGCGGTGCATGGAGAAGGGGCAGCATGTGGAGCAGAGCCCCCTGGCTGCCCCTACGCATAGGAGCTGGAGGGGGGGACATGCTGCTGCTTCCAGGAGCCATGCGGAGTGGCCCCTGACCCTGCTCCTCAGCTGGAGTGCCAGAGCAAGGCAAGTCCCAGACCCTGTTCCCCAGCAGGAGCTAATGGGCTGGATTAAAATGACTAGCGGGCCGGATGTGGCCCACGGGCCGTAGTTTGCCCACCCCTCCTCTACTAGATATTGGTCGGTCAGCCAGTGATCCTCCCCAATCCCCACTGCTTTCAAGGCATATGGGGAAGGAAAAGAGGATTACCAGACATCAAACCAATGTTCTTATCTAGTCTGGTTTCCCCATCTCAAAGTGGCCAGCACCCACTATTCCAGAAAAAGGTAGAAAAAGCCTATAATAGACGGTTATGGATTTAACCCATAGGGAAAGTTTATTTCTAATTCCTGGCAGTTAATAACTCATTTTTTAAGACATAAAATGGCTAACAGCCATGTAGTTTTAATCCCAGTAGTATAATGCAGAGTATTAACCTCCCCAAACACATCTAACGCTTTTTGATTCATGCCATGCTCTCAACCTTGGTAATCTTGTTGCAGTGACTTCCACAAGCTAATTAGGCTTAAAATTAGGAGAGCCTTACCACATTACTACCAGCAGTGCATGCCTTCAGATTCACCATCATGGCAGGCTGGGTGCTGACAATTGAGTCCTCAATCAGGTCCTTTATGGTGGACAGATCCACTTTCCCATCATTCTTCTTCCCAGCAAACCAAAATGAAAAAGACCCCCCCAAAAAAACCAAACAAGCCAAGTTACTGGAACAGTTTCCTCCTTAGAAGATAATTTGCTTTCCTGATTTCTTATCAAAGCCATTAAGACGGCCCCAGTCCACCTCCCACAGGGTCATACTCAGTCCATGCCATTTGTCTATATTGCATTCCCTCTAGGGTTCCTAAAAAGGGGTAAACCAGATGTGTCACTCACAGCTTACATGCATAGTACAGCTTATATACACACGATGTACATACACATACATCCATACTCTCACAGTGTTTCAAAGCAAATGGGTTAAGGCCAAGTGCCTGCAATTTCCCCAAGAGCTGCATTCACTCCAAATCATGACAATAGTCATTAGAGCTCCCCAAACCATCAAAAGCGTGTGAGACAAATGAGTGATGAACCTGCTGCACTTTGGAGACAGCAGCTGGATTGCTACACCGAGTCAGAAAGAAGAAGCTGGGGGAAGCCAGATTATCAGTACACACATACCACACAATTAAGATTTATGGGATTGGAAGGACTAAACAGGAAATGCTGTAGGGCGCACAAATGCGCCAGTGCCCACTTCATTAAGTGGTTAATATTGTCGGTTGTGCCTGCACTAACTTTTTTGAGGAACTCTCCTACTGTAGCAGCTCCACCACTGGCAGCAATGCTGGGAGAACTTGTGTACACAAGCATCTCACCCTGCTCAGAGAGCACAGCTAAAACAGCTGTAGCTGTTAGCACCTTGTCTACACTAGTGCTTCCACTGGTGGTGTTGCACCAACGCTAGTTCAAGAGTGGAAGATCGCACTCCTCACCCTTTAATCAATCAAAAGATACTAATATAGACAAGGGTATAGAGAGGAAAGGCTGCCAGCTCCTTGCCTTTCCCAAATTACAGCCTAGTACTGGGTTCAGCCCACCATGCCTATTCTCAGCCCCAGCCCCACTTCCTTGCTCCTCGAGTTTGCTCACTTCACGAGGCTGAAGTTTCGGAATAACTGAAAGGTTCAAGTCTGGTCCATCCTTGAATGTCCATGACACCAGCAGGCCCTCATTCTGCATCTCCTCCAAACGGATCTCCACCTGGCTCAGGTCAAAAGAGGACCATTAGGAATCAACTTGTTATTAGATGCCCTGTTCATTGATTTGGGATTAAATCACCAAAAGGGCCTCATGTAACCTAGTATGGTGAAAGGGCAAAGAGGACCATCACAAACCAATCTGTACCAAATAGTTTGTAAACAGAGGGCTTGCTTATGGTATGCCTGCATGATATTCAGAGTCCAGAGAGGTAAGAACTATCCCAGAAAACCTCACTGTCCCAAAGAAAGCTCAGTAATAGCCATCCTGATTTCTCACATCTATGTGAAGCACAGAGACTGGGGAGAGGAGAATAAGACTATAACATGTCTCATTATTTCACAGATTGAACAGAAAGCTTGGAAGGTGACACAATGAAGAACAAATTGACTATTAATACAGGACCTCCGCTGAGACCAATCAACCAACCACTGCCAGTTCTGAGCACGGACATTTACAGTAACGATAAAAAAAAAAAATTAAGGGGAACTGGATTGAGAACCAACTGGGCCACCAAATAGCCTGGAAATGGGCAAATACAACCTGGGCTGGATTTCAATCTGTAACTTCAATGCAGAAGGCTCCATTGCTCCATTCTCCAATCCCACTGAGCAACACGGTCTCAGTGAAAATGCATTTCTAACAATGCTTTCTTCAGAAGGAGCCCAGACCTTGGAGGCTTTCAAGAAGGATCTTACAAACAACTCAGCAAGAAGCTATTGGGAGTTATTTTTCTTTTAAATTAATTTGGGATTAAAAGGGCTGTTCTCTGGGAAAAGTTTGAAGATTCATTTATTGGGTAACTGTCAAAAGGGAGAAAACTTCTTATGAGTGAGGTAAGGAACCCTGGATCAACAGAGCTAAACACAGAGTTTCCCCAATTATGGAAATATTTTCACGTGGACAAGAAAAATCCTTTGTTTGTAACACAGATGGGTCACAGAGCTCTTTCACATTTTGCAGTAGAGCCTGACTATGTGGACTCCATGCTTCCTGTCCAGCCTGGCAAAAAACAGCATGTTACAAAAACACAAATAGGCCATTACCATGCCTCGGAAATCCAAAAACTGGATTTTGTTATGCCTACATAGACAGAGTCTATAGCAGGGGTGGCCAACTTATGGCTCCGGAGCCACATGCGGCTCTTCAGAAGTTAATATGCCGCGCCTTATATAGACACTGACTCCAGGGCTGGAGCTACAGGTGCTAACTTTCCAGTGTTTGGGATGGTGCTCACTGCTCAATCCCTGGGTCTGCCACAGGCCCTGCCGCCATTCCACCCCTTCCCACCTTCTCCCCTGAGGCTGCTATGCCCTTGCTCCTCCCCCTCCGAGCCTCCTACACACCACAAAACAGCTGATCTGGGAGGTGTGGGAAGGGAGGGGGAGGCTCTGATCGGCGCCCCGGTGTGGGGGAGGCACTGGGAGGAGCTCATGGGGGGCTGCTGACGTATTACTGTGGCCCTTTGACAACGTACATTCGTAAATTGTGGCTCCTTCTCAGGCTCAGGTTGGCCACCCCGGTCTATATCAAGTTTTATAGCATGATTCTCAGAAAGCAGCTCCCTGAACATACAGATCAGGGAAATCCTGCTAACCCCACAGTTTTGACAGGAGGATTGTTATCATGACTCATGCCAGCTCTTCCCTCCTGCAGACTTGAAGAATGGTTAGGGGACAGGGAAAGAGGAAGTCTTTAACCCAGCAATTTAGCATTCATTACCTGGGCCTGCCTCAGAGCTAAGGTGACATGATAGGTATCCACAGAAACAGCAGCTGGAGACTGCTGAGTGACAGAGACTGGGAACTTCACAGCATCAGCTGACAGATGGCAGTGCAACACCTAGACAGAAGAGAGAGGAGACAGCCTGCAGCAGCCTCCCTGAGAGAATTGGGTTGAAGGGGAAACAGACAGAAGCCAGGGGAATGCAAATACTCATGACTGGAGAGGAGTGTCAAGAGGTGCTCATGCTGTGACCATAGTTACCTCAAGAATCTGCTGGTTAAATCTTTGATGTACTCTTACTGAATCGACTCAGTTTTACAAGGTCTCCTGTGTTTTGAATTGTAAGGTTGTGATGTTGAGAGTCCAACAGCACTGATCAGAGCCAAGAATAGTGCAAGATGCAAGCACTGTGTCAATTTCCCCAGCCAGCTCGGTCAACTCCTGACCTGCACCCCCATTACTATCCCAGACTGGAGCTTGCCCCTACAGCTATTCCAATATCGAGTGGCTCCCTCCTCATAGCTCTGACATCTCAACCCTGGCCTGCAGCCCCATTCCCACATCCATTGTCCCAGTCTTAAAAGCCAAGGTAATCCTTGTAGAATATACACTAGCACTCAGTGAAAAGATACAGAGCACAGCAAAGTGGAGAATGGCAGTGCCTTACCATACTGTGGTCTGCCTGGTCTGTGCAGGTCACGTGACTTATATTCACCGCTGGTGGTTGCTGAGGACTCTCTTCAAATGTGATTTGGACTGAACTCTGGGGTGAGAGAATCTAGTTAGTCCCCAAACAAGGTCAATTTATCTAAAAGCCATTTCAAGGAATGTTAGCAATTCCAACAAGAGGCTTCCAGAAATGTTACATGGCAGTCACATGAAAACAGTGTGAGCGCAGAGCAGCATCCATACAAGAGGACAAGTAGGTGACAGTAGGCACATTCAGAATGAATAAGAGAAAAGCCTTCCTTGCATGGCATGGAGTTGGCTGGTGAAATTCCCAGCCTGAGGGGGCCCTGGGAGATTTAAACAAGGGCTGGAGGATTCCATGACAAATAATATCTGTAGATATGCCAGCATCATGCTGAGGGGTACAAGTTCACCATTGGAGGCTCAGATAGGAATCACTACCCAGCCGGTGCACACAGCATAGGGAGAGGAACTCTTCCTTGCCAACACTCCATAGCTCAAAGGCTTTGTTTATGAATAGCTCCTTATGCATTCAGCCCTAGGGTGTTACAAAAAGGTATCACTCAGGAGGTATCCATTAAACAGATCTCAGCAGGGATGGAAATTATAGCAACCCATGATATCTGAACCCAAGCATCCATGGCTGCTGCATCCCCAAAACCAATATTTCAGAATAGAGTCTGGCAGCCCAGTCGCAGCTACAAAGTTACCCCACATAGTTCTCCTTGGGGCCAGAGACACTTCAGAATCCCAAAATCCCTCACATGGCAAAGTGGCTTTCACGAAATAGCATCAACAAAAGCATCTGCTCAGTTCTTTGCTTGTTACCCATGAACTCAAAGGGCAGTAGCGAAGATTTTTTTAGGGAGAGAGAGAGAGGGGAAAGAGAAACAAGAAACAGACAACAGCTGCATGCACACTAGGAGGGTTTTGGTGAATACACAAATCACGTGAAAGAAAACTGTGTCAAAGGCAGAGGGACTGCAGTGACAGAGATGGCAATGTCAGATCACATGGGGGGTTATGGCTGATGCCCATCTGCTTTCACAATTTGTTTTTGGGGCCAAATTATTTCAAGCTGGATTTGATTCTACCCACCCCCCGCATCAATTCCAGTTTAGTTGCCTGTCTCCAGATTTGGAAAAGTTTTTTTTTTAAAAAAAAAGGCCCCGATAAAGCTTCAAGCTCATGAACCCAGTTCATTTAATGTAGACAATACTCCAACCACAAGGGAAAACTGTGTGAAATATGGAGAAGTAGACAAGTGGTGGTGGTGTCTGGTACTGAGATAACAAAATGGGCACCACTCCCAGAGCTTTTGCCTCCAGGTGGCAGCAGGCAAGTACCTCCCTCTCCACAGCTGCAACCTGCTTCTGGGAAGCATGCTGTCACGTAAGCCCAATGGCTAGACCTGTATTTGCATTTTGTAGTATACCCTCAGGATGTCTGACATCTCACAGCATTGAGTAAATATGGCAGCCACCACCTTCAAGTTCTGCTTCCCTTCTCCCCAAAGAATCAACATCCCACTATTTCAGCGCCTCAAGCTATGGTGCCCCCAGCTTGTTGCTTAAGAGGGGACTCCAGACCTTAATTTCTGTCCTTTCAGGAGAAACCTGAGCATCCCTGTCCTTGCATTTGTTTTTGCCACTCAGAAAGATGCTTCACTTTGATTTCCATCCACAGCCAATCTGGGGGTGAGGTGCTCTGTTCTTTTGGAGTGATTCCCCTCTGGGCCTGCAGAGATGACTAGGGTTTAGGAGAAGACAGAGAGAAAGCAAGATGCCTAGAGCTGTGCTTCCATTTCACAGCACAGCAGATAAAACACTGGGTATTACAGTGTCATGGGAGCTCACCTGCTGGGAGGCAGGTTCAGATGCTGCTCCTTATCAGAGGTCAGCATGAGGCTGGACATGTCCCCCCATAAGGGGAATGAAAAGCCTGGAGAGAGTACAAGAGCCAAACTGCAGCTTTTCCTGCAGCTTCAGGAAAAAAAAAAAAAAAAAAAAAAAAAAAAAATTCCAGCTACAGCTACCTAATCATGATGCAACCTTCACACTCAAAAGAATCTCACTAGTTATAAAGGTACCTGAGCATAAGCCAAATGCTCCCTGAGCTCCAATCTGCAGACCGTCTGCTACGACAGTCCTGGGATATCAGGCAAAAATTCTGCCAGTGTTCCTCCATCCTGACCCAGACTCTCGCTGCTCTTTCAGTCATGGGCTCCTGGCATACTAGTCTGCTGACACATCTCTGTCCCAACCTGCAGCTGCCCTACAATTCCAGTTCTGAGTTCATCCAAGCAAGAGCCATAGCTGTGATGCGAATGGCTGATCTGAAACATGAACAAGTGCTTAAGACAAGAAGTGAAAAAGTAATTTTCGCTTGAGACCTAATTTTGAACCGAGGTATCCTGAGGTGAAAAGCTGGTAGTTTAACCCTTTTGCACCATGGAGGCCTTTTTGTGTCCCCTCTTCAACGCTTTGTCTCTGTTTAGCTAATCCACCCTCCCATCAAAACCCCTCTTTGACAGATTAGTCCATCCCCTTAATGGTAGTAGGGTCTAGAGGCATCCCACTCCTGTCCCATGGGCGTGGCCTCTTTAGATGGGGTACCCAAGGATCTAGGAAAGTCACAAAGGCAGATATGGGGAGAGAGGAAGTGGTCCTGAGAAACAGTCTGTGTTTGGGGAAAACGTGCTGCTATTCTTCTAAGGAGCAGGAGTCTTGTAGAGTAAGTCTGGGAATGAGAGCTGTATATATTCTGTCTTGCATCCTTTGTGATGCAGAGTCCAAATCCACAGTAGGGCACTTAATGGGCTGGAACACACTGCTTTAAGGTTGTTAACCTTTATAAAATGCTTTTTACCATCTCTTCTGGGGCACTGCTGAGTTAAATATATTTTTAACATTCCTTACCTAGTAACATTTGAGATTATTAAAACAAAGAATTTTTAGTCATGCTGCTTGTTTAGGTTATGTGTTTCTTTCAGCTTGGACAAGACAAGCAAGAGTAGTAGTTGCTCGTGAGTTTTCCTTGCCAATGGTTGTGCATTACTGCAATAAAAAGTGCAATGTTTAGATTGAAAAAAAAAAAAAAGCCATCAGAAAATATTTACTCAACACACTTTCAATGGAGTTATTTTTTTTAAATGTTTCTATTCAACTTAGCATTTGTGAAAGTTAGATTTCAAGAACCCTGAATTTGGATAGCAACTTTGACAACATCTTGTGTGGTTAAGCTGAGAGAGACTTATATGGTCTGAACTTTCATCATATTCCTTATTTCATAACATTGCTTTCTTATTTATTCCATTCTGCTTCTTGGCCAGGTTAAAACCTACATCAGCAACATAAACTGTGGAAGTCAGTCAGTACTGATTTTGGTAGCTCTATTAGGCTAACTTTTACTGTCTGGACAACAAAGTCATTTTAATCACTTCCTGTAACATTTCCTCCATGAAAAAATATGCCACATTTGTGTAGCCCTCTGATATAATGTATACATAAATAAGCTAAAACGTATAAGAAGTCTGCAGTCAGCCTCGTTATCCTATCAGGAGATTCTCTTTCTGAAAACTGAGTTTCTGTGTTTCACTTTGTATTTGAAAAAAATCAATGGTATATTACTGTAATTTTATATGCAAATGAGAGATTAAAAGACAAGTGTTTCTTCCTGTGCTGTGTAGGATTTGCTACATTCAATGTTACTGACTAACTTGCCTTCTCCCAAGTCTGTCACCTGAGATCTACATTGAAGGAAGTGAATTAACAGAATTACAGGGGAAAGTTACTTGGCTTTATGCTATGGAAGATAATTATGGAAACGCGAGTTTAGGCCTCAAGGCTCCACTGATCAGGCTATACTTCCACACAGCATCGTTATGCACTATCATTTTAAATCCAATCTGCAACAACATGGGGCTTTCCCCTTGGATAAAACATTCCCTCTCTCCCTCCCCAAAAATACACACAAATTTTATATCCATTTTCTCCTCTCGTTGAGGCAGCAAAGTCCTGGACGTGACAAAGATAATAAACTTGTCAATCTCCTTTTTTTGGTGTGAACATGACTTCAAACTAGCCTTCGGGGACTTTTGTCTCAGACTTTTAGAAGCCTATAGCAACCTCTTAACACTCTAGAAAGGCCAGGACGTCCATGAACCTTTCCACCACAGCAGGCAACCTCAAATACTGGACCCACTATACCTGTACTCTCTTTGGTGCAGAATGGAAGTCATCACCTTGCAGGTACTGTGGGATGCTACATTTGTTTCCATGAGGAATCAGTTAGGAATATTCTTTTTTAGGAAATTCAATACTAAAACCCACGATAATGCAACATTAAGGCTTAGAGATTAAAGTGAACATTGGCCAGGAAATTCAGAAATTAAGATTACTGTGGAAGCCTTTTAGTGGCAATGTCAGATAGTTTTACATTACCTAGAGTTGTGGGCTAGAAAATAGTTTTACAAAACTTACTGTTAAATAGAGATCTCGGTATTTTTTAGAACAAAAATAGTTTTTATTTAATTATTCTTAAAATACTTGCAGTGCTTACAACTGCAGCATAGTATTAGGCTGGTGCACGAAAGCCAGAAAATAAAATTATCTAGTCTATTATCATTGTTCCAAATGAGCAAAAGGTAGAACCTAAAGACAGAAACGTTAAGGATAAAAAAAGTCTCATTTTAAAGTATGCTCAGTTTTCGTAATTATGGGCATTAGTGGGAAAGTAACTATCGTATATTATTTTAGTTTGACATATCCCACTATATTTAACAGATTACATACGATAGCACAAAAAACTTCATATATGCAAGTGGTCAGATGTCCCCCAAGGAAGAGACTTGGCACAATGTGGGGATTTTCTGAAAGGTCTTTTCCATCTCTAACTTCCATTACCGTGACTGTGAAAACTTTACTTTCCATTTCTGGTTTCAGTGCACTTAAATTCTCATTATTAACACTGCATGATTAAGGACAAGCCAAGACCCCAGCTCCCAATGTCCCACTCTACTCTGCCTACAGAAGGGCCCCCCCTTTGTCCATTTAAAGATTATTTGGACAGGAGTCAGAAATCCACAGCAATTTCTGTTTTCCAGACACTTTAAGGTTAATCTGAGGAGGGATGAAAGCCCCTCCCTTTCATTCCACTTGCCACTGTACAGGCAACCCCGATTTTGTTCTTTGGGGGACAATTTCACACAAGCTAGGGGAGGCAGAGAATGGGGTTAACTATTAGCAGCTATTCAAGTGGCATTTTTGTGAGGTGTACAAACACCCGACCCCCTAAACGCTGATCCCATAATCCAGTTGCAGTTACTGCCCCACGCCCGGCTCCGGCCCAGCACCTCCTCCCTGCCTCTTACCCCGTGCCTGCAGGCCTGCTCGTTGAGGGCTCGCACCCAAGCTCGCTGCCAGTTCTCCCGGAAGGATCTGAAGGCAAAGAGCGAAGCAAGGAGCCCTCTGGCCCCCGCTACCGCCTCCTCGGGAGCTCCGTCCGGGGCCACCCGCAGTCTCAGTAAGGACTTCCAGATGCCTGCTTCCCTTAGAGCTCCTCCCGAGGTCTCCGGCTTTCCCCGGCCGCTCCACACGCCCCGCGAATACTGCAACAGCCAGGCCGAGACGGTGAGCAGGGAGGCGGTGAAGAGCAGCACCAGAGCCGCCCAGCCCAGCTCCAGCTCCAGATCCATGGTGCTTTCTGCTCAGCAACTTCGGGGAGGCTAGTAAGGGTTTCACGGAGGTCCGGGGGGCATGATCGGGGGAGGAGAGCCGCCCAGGGCCTCACCCCGAGCTCCGGCAGTTGTACGGGAGCATCTCAAGGGCCGGGGCCTGCCGAATCTCAGTAACTACTCCCGGGATAAACACCGATTTCCCGGGAAAAGGGAGGAGAGAAGGACGCTACCGGTCTCCCTTATGATAAAGGAGGGTGGTGGCTCCCGGTCTCTCCCCAGCTTCTCCACTCGCTACATTGTATCTGCTCCGCGTTCCATGCTGGCCGAGCTGCTGTTGCGCGGCTCCATATACGCTCCTTAACTGCACTCTCTCTGGGACTGGTTCTCCCAGGCGGAACTGAGCTTGTGCCGGGGAAACACCAACCGGGGCTGCGTGCGCAGAGCTAATCTTGACAAGGGAACTAGGGCGCCCCGCCTCCCGCTGGGCTGACTCCTTCAAGGCGCCGCCCCGCCTCCTCAAGAGGAAATGAGATGCCTTGGTTTCTGCGCTCTCTCAATGACCCCACAGCCCCGCAAGCCGCGGAGAGCACGAATTCCGGCCTGTGCTGCTGCAATAGCAGCAGGGTTTGTTTTTGTTGTTGCAAAACTGCAAACGCAGCCACTCATTCACCCTGAGGCCAAATGAGAAAGAAGCCTTGTCCCTGGCAGGCTCTCGCAGTCCCTCCAGCACGGGAGAGGCAAAGAAGGGCGGATGGGTGTCACTATCTCAGCTGATGTGTTCGAATAATCAGGGGGTGGTACATGTGGGAGTAGATAGGCAAGGAGACGGTCCCCTCTCTCTGGGAGGTTCAGATCCTAGCGTGTTGGATTGCTGTAGTCATACTTGATTATCAAATGCATCCGATGAAGTGAGCTGTAGCTCACGAAAGCTTATGCTCTAATAAATTTGTTAGTCTCTAAGGTGCCACAAGTACTCCTTTTCTTTTTGATTATCCCTGTGTTATACAGGTGGGGAAATTGAAGTGCAGAGATAGGGAACTGCTCAAATTCATACAGGTAGTGGTACTGTGGTAGTGAGAGAAATAAGATTTTATATTTATATAGTGGCTTCTATACAACAGTTCTTTAGAGTCGGATTCTCCCAAGCCTTGCATTTTGTATAGTCATTTACTGTGGATGTAAGATACTATTGCAATGGGAGTGAAGAATTGTGATTGGGAGGTATTTTACACCCAATCAGCCATAAGTGCTTTCAGAAGATGCCCAAGGGAAGATAAGCAGGACCAATATAAAGACAGTGCCACTGAAGTGCAACCACATCTGTGCTGGGTGTCATTTATCTAACATGCAAGTACAAGGGGAGGGGAAATTCTGGAAAATGGCAAACCCCTGTTCTTAAAAAAGGAGACACAGGCACTGAATGTACAAGTATGTATGTGCTCAGCTACAAGTATGGTGAGAAGCCTAAATAATTGGGGATTAGTAAATAGGATTAATTACTCATGTAATTTGAATTAAGCACATACATAAGGATGTGCTGGATCAGGCTCACAGGGATAATTTCACTTCTCTGCACTACGTTTCCCCATCTGTGAAACAAATTATTCTGACTTTCTTCATGGGGAGAAGAGGTGAAGAGTGAGGCTTGAAATGAATTATGTATGTTAAGCCTTTCAGACCCTCAAATAAAAGGAGTTATATAAGTACAAAGTATTATTATGTACAATATCTACAGTGGACTTTCAGAACAGACAAATCCTCAGGCCCAGATCCAGGTTTCCTTCTTTTCTTTATGTTTCCCATGTTGGGGGGATAGTTTGGGGAAGACTCAACCTACAAAAAATAGCTCAGGTGTGGGACTCTCCATCACATCCTCTGCAGTGATGACTGATGCAAAGATTTCATTGAGCTTCTCCTTAATGGCCTCATTTTTCTTGAGTGCTCCTTTAGTCCATCACTCATCCAGTAGCCCCAGTGATTGTTTGGCAATGTTCCTGCTTCTGGTGTATTTAAAATATTTTTTGCTGTTAGCTTTTGTGTCTTTTGCTAGTTGCTCTTAATTCTTTTTAGGCCTGCCTGCCTAATTACACTTGACTTACTAGAGTTTATGCTTTCTATTTTCCTCAATAGAATCTGACTTTCAGTTTTGAGAGGAAAGGAGTACTTGTGGCACCTTAGAGACTAACAAATTTATTAGAGCATAAGCTTTCATCGGTATACATCCGATGAAGTGAGCTGTAGCTCACGAAAGCTTATGCTCTAATAAATTTGTTAGTCTCTAAGGTGCCACAAGTACTCCTTTTCTTTTTGCGAATACAGACTAACACGGCTGCTACTCTGAAACCTTTCACATATATAGTGCCACTCCCCCACCAGTATGACCTATTCTGTCATTCCCATGTATTTTGTATCCTGATGTTAGTGTCTCGTTGATTGTCATTATTCCACCAAATTTGTGTGATGCATAGGATATCAATATCCCCATTTAATACCAGGCACTCAAGTTCACCCATTTTAGTATTTAGACTTCTAGCATTTGTATGCAAGCACTTATAAAATCTCTCACTTTTTAGTTGCCTGCCTTCATGTGATAGAATTGAATGGGACTCTTTTTTCATTTGACTGTTTCTCTTGAGTTCCTACCAGTACTTTATCAACTTCTATCCTCTCCTCTTTACTAGGATATAGAAAATCCCTGTTAACTTTTCTCCTCTGTGGGATGTCTCTGTCCGAACTGTGTGCCCCTCCACACCTGTCTCCTTTCCCTCAGCCCTTAGTTTAAAAACTCCTCTATGACCTTTTTAATTTTACATGCCAGCAATCCGGTTCTGTTTTGGTTTGGGTGGAGCACATCATTCCTGCATAGGCTCCTCCTTTCCCAAAAGGTTCCCCACTTCCTAATAAACCTAAAACCCTCCTACCTACCCTGTCATCTCATCCATGCATTGAGACCCTGCAGTTCTGCCTGTCTAACTGGCCCTGCACATGGATCTCTCTATCTTTTCCTATGTCACTGGTACCTATATGTACCACGATCACGGGCTCCTCCCCATCATTGTACATAAGTCTATCTAGATGTCTAAAGAGATCCGTTACCTTTGTACTTGGCAGGCAATTCACCATCCTGTTCTCCCTGTCATCACAAATCCAGCTAGCTATATTTCTAATGATCAACTCCCCCATTACTATTACCTGTTTCTTCCTAATAACTGGGATTCTCTTCCCCCATCATCTGGAAGGAGGGTCCCAACTATGGACCTCTGCTCCAGTTTGATGTTCTCTTTCCCTGAGACTTTCAGCCTTCTCAACAACACATAGGCTGTCAGACTGGGGTGGTACCACTATATTGTGTCCTGCAAAGTCTCATCTATGTACCTTTTTCTCTCCCTTAGCTCCTCCAGTTCAGCCAATCAGGTCTCCAGAGATTCAGTAGCCACAAATTCCCACTTAGGAAATGCACCGAAATCATGACTGTCATTCCAGTTCAGATACTGAGAGGTGGAAAGACTGCCTTTCACCCAGCTCATAGTTGGGGTTTTTTTGGGGCAGAAAGGGGTAAGCCTGTAAAATGCCCAAACCTAAATCTCTGGATTTGTGCAGTGTGTCAATATCAAATTCAGCCTCTATTACTCTTTACTACACAGAACATTGCCTTGCTCCTGCTGCAGTGGGTTCAGTGATTCTGACAATTACTAGAATTACAAACAAAATCATGGAGTATGGTCACATTGGTTGTTTTATTATTTATCCTAGCACCTAGCAGGCCTAGTCATGAACCGGGACACCACTGTGCTAGGTACTGTACAAATAAAGAAGATGCTATACGCTTTTATACACTGTCCTATAATAAGAGAAAAGGGGTCATTCAGTGACAAGAATAGTAGGTATATTTTAAACCAATGAAGGAAATATTTAATCACAAAGCACCTAGTCATCCCGGTCTATTTCCCTGTACTTGGGAGTTTAATATTACCAGAACAATCCCATGTTCCATTTGCAGGAATTTCTTGGTCCTGAAGTCATTTCTGGGACTTTATGCATAATGCACTGTCAGGGTCTCTTGAAGTTTTAATACAAAGTCATCACACAGTGCTGATGTAATTGTGATGCATCATGGCCTCTTAAGGGAATGGCTTATTCTAGTGGAATGAACTCAAAGGTGGCAACTCCTAGCCAGGAGTTGAAAGAATTAGCGGAGAAATGAAAATAAGTATTATATGCAATAGTTTTTACTAGGGTTTTGAAAGGAGAAAGCTTTAACTCTTAGCATATTTGAAAATACCATCTTTAGTTGTCAGCATATTTATGGATTTAAAAACTTCATGATAAAAGCATAGTGTAGTTTATATAAAACACACCCCACGACAGAATAAATTAGAGCAGAAAAAGGAATATACTAATGGGTCTTAAAGATAATACCCCACAAGTTCCTAATCCTAAACAACTTTACCCATCCAACCCTCATTTGACATATCTCCCCTATCAATCACCAACTCTCTTCTCAGGAAAGGACTAGGAAAACAGACCTATCTTGCAGAGAGACAGGTGGGTCTAAGAAAAGTCCTCCAGTTAGGCAGACAATAGGTAATACTGACTGGCAGCATGACAATAATTAAATACAAATACATTGCTGATCTCTTGCAAAAAAAAAAAGTACCATAATTAAATATTTCTACAGTAGCTATAATAATTACACTAGTTACCCTCTGCTGCACTACAGGATCACCCTGGCTGTTGCAATAAGAGAAAGCAACTCCTCATAATGCTACAGTGCAGCAAAGAGCCACTTCATTGACTCCCACAGCGTGATCACGAAAGTCTCTTAAAAACAAACCACTTTGGAGAAAACTAGGGACAGCTCATAAGAATGGGACTGAAAATCAACCCCTGTAATACTGCACCTAGCGGACCAGAGCCCTCCTGGCGTATTTCCTCAACACGTCATTGACACTTAATTACCATTGGGGTCGGTGCACCTAGACTGGGTCCAATCAGAAGATGACGCGTAGTTAAAAGCAGGAGCAAGACCAAGCCAGGCACCATATGACCCTTGCAGGTAACCATCTTTGATCTGGGTAATGGGAGTCCGGGCAGCCATTAGATTGCAATTAATTCACATTAACCCCCCCAATTTGGCACTTACCTGGTGAAGCTGTTCTCACTGTAAACCCCAACCCAGCTGCATCCGGAGAGGCCCTGATGAACTAACTCCCAGAGCCGAGTGGGGACATTTGGATTCACCCCTTGCCCTAGCTTAGGCCGAGCCAGTCTCAGCCCCCGAACGTCTATGACGGCTGAGGCCGTTCGGGTGCAGATCCACAGCTGTGCTACTCAGGATCCTAAAGTGGCGTTTAGTCTCCCTTGCCAGTATCAAAGATGGCGGTCAGGTACTCGGCCGGTTCTCTGCGAGAGCGCGTAGTGACAGGGCAGTAGTTGGTGCCATGTTATGTAGAGTCCGACTGGAAACATCTTCAGGGCAGTGAAGATCCTGAGAGGAAAAAGCTTCCGGATTTGTTGTTTTTTTTAAAGCCATCCGGATAAGGGAAGAAGCTCAGTATTTTAATGTGATTTTATTTTGTGGTTTATTATTTGTATATTTTATCAGAAAGCAAAGAACTTGGATAAGCCCAACCTGAAGGAGAAGATCCACCCACGCCCTCCTCTGGGAAGCGCCGCACTCCAGAAGCAGGGGAGGCAATTTTTATTTACATTTTTTTAAAGCTATGAAGATCAGTAGTCAAATTCAGAATCAGACTTGAAAGCAGCTGATCCTGGAGCTGTACACCCACATACAAACAGTGGAACGTATCTCTAGACACACATTCTGTAACCAGTATATAAACACATGTACACAGAGTACATTAACTTTAGCAACTGAGTGACTCTTGTGGTCAGTTTTGCTGCTGCTTTCCCCTACCCCTAAAAGTCCTCTTGTTCCTCGAGGGTGTCTCTGATATGTGGGGGTTACCAGTGATCCCTTTGCTGATTAACTTTTGTGGTGCTCTCCTGGGGTTCGTGGCTACCCTGACACTGATCCCAGCTTTCAAGGATCATTTCATTGCTGCCAAGCTCTTCGGGATAGACTTGAACAAAACTTCTAAACAGCCCATGTGAGTAACAGCTACTGATTCGTTAAGTTTTATTGTGTGGTTATAATCATGGTAGTTACAAATTACTTAACATTTTAAAATGATGAAAGCATAATCTACTGATTAAAGCATGGAAAAGGGACTTGATTTTGATGTATAATCTTACACACATCTCAGCCTCTGTCTCTCTTTCCATTTAATTAGGATATTTCTGTACCTCATAGTGTTGTTGTGAGACCTAAGTAATTCAGTTTTAAACAATAAATTACCTTGAAATTATGTGCTGGAAGGTGCCAGAGCAATCCAAACTACGCATATTATTTATTAAGTGGTATTTGGGTCCCTCTGTTTTCTAGTAACAACATTCAGACCTGTCAGAAGTAGCTCCTGCTTTGTAAAGGATACTTCTCTCAAATCTAGCAACTGATCTCATACCACTGTGTGAAATCCTCTGCTTTATATTCAGTAGCTGGTGTGATTGTTTTATGTTCCTGTATTGATTAATCACTTCTATCTTCCCTTTAATTTTTATTAAATTTTATTTGAGCTTATGCTCAAATAAATTTGTTAGTCTCTAAGGTGCCACAAGTACTCCTTTTTTTTTTTTTTTTTAATTTTTCTGTAAACATAAACCAATCCAGGCACCACATTGGGCTTGTGTACGCATAAACCACTACAGCATCACAGCTGCTGCTGCAGTGCTGTAGTGCTTTGGTGAAAACCTACCTATGCCAATGGATTCTCTTGCTCTGGACCTCTGACTTTCCTCATATATTGTGAGAGTTAGGATCTGAAATTCTGGTTCAACCCAATTTCTGTTTATAATCTTATTTGTTTTACTGTCACTTACAAGCTGCTTGGCTAAGCAGGAGCATGGGCACTGGCATTTACCAAGAGAATTTATATTCCTAATCAATAGGAGAGATTTAGTAAATGCAGATGTACGGTAAAGGGAAACTGCTAGGTCAGTACTTGAATGCTATCTTGTTGGATATGGACTTACCTTCATTCTGGGCTACTATATAATGAATTTTAAGGGTGAAAATTTTGTTGTGAAGTTTAACAGCTTTGTTGCTGTTGGATATCGGGAGTATTGGGCTCAAAACATTGCATTGTTATAGCTGGCTATTCCCTGTGTTATGACATTCCAGTGGAGAAGCAGTGAGAATACAGGACTAGCTGTGAAGTTCTCAATACTTGGTTATAGTGATTGTTGTTTTAAATCTTTTTCTCTCCTCCCCTCCACCCCCCATTGTGTTTCAGTCCTGAATCCCAAGGTGTGATCAGTGGGGCTGTGTTCTTGATCATCCTTTTCTGCTTTATTCCTGTGCCCTTTCTGAGCTGTTTTGTAGAGGAGCAGTGCAAGGCATTTCCACACCATGAGGTAAGTGTCTCCCTCCATGATGCTCTTTAAAGCCTGCATTGCTCTCCACCAAGGGATGAGATCCTGCAAGTCTCAGTGAGGATAGCTTGGATGTAGTTAAGACTTGGAGTGAAATACTCGTATTATGTTGGGGGTCTTCAAATGTATCATATTTCAAAGCCAAATGTGATGTCCTGTGGCATATGAAAAGGAGGACTGGTGGCTATGTATCTAATAACCATGGTCTTGTGATCTCTCTGTCTTGCAGTTTGTGGAGTTCATTGGCTCCCTTCTTGCCATCTGCTGCATGATCTTCCTGGGCTTTGCGGATGATGTTCTGAACCTGCGCTGGCGACACAAGCTGCTACTTCCTACCATGGCCTCCCTTCCTCTGCTTATGGTCTACTTCACTAACTTTGGGAACACAACTATTGTGGTACCCAAGCCCTTCCGGGTGTTGTTGGGGATGCACTTGGACCTGGGTGAGTGATGGAGCACAAGAAGATCATCAGCTTAACATTAGCCACAAGGGTAAAAAGGCGATCCAAAGCCACAGTTCCTGAGGGTGGCAGGTGGCAATTTGTGCACAGTTGTGGGTTTCCTCTCAATGCAGATCATTATTTGAAACATAGATTTTAGTATCAGAGAACAGGGTTGATAGCTACAGTGTTTCACTTTGTGTTTGGTGTGTATGTAATTCCAACTTCTTGTGAGCAGGAGATGTTTATTATTAAACTATTGTGAAATGTGCTGTGATCTTTCATTAAGGCAAAGTGGTACATGCTACTAAATTGAATCTAGACCCCCCCCTTTAAAACTTGGGTGTGAAGGCCCTTCTCTCTGTCTGATCTGCAGGTATCCTGTACTATGTGTACATGGGCATGCTAGCAGTGTTTTGCACCAACGCCATCAACATTCTCGCTGGAATTAATGGGCTTGAGGCAGGACAGTCTCTGGTGATAGCTGCTTCCATCATCACATTCAATGTTGTTGAATTAAATGGTAAGGAAAATGTATGCATCTTTTGGGGGCTCTGATTCAGGGCAAAGATCCAAGGGAGCTAGGTGCCTGTTCTTGGAAATGTTTGATGTCTAGAAAGATGAGCAGATCTTCAGATGAGGATAATGCTTATGTACCAAATGGGGCCATGACACCCATTTTGTATCTGGTCCAGTGTATTAGTGTAACCCTCTTGAAGACTCTCCTGAGATACCTTCTTGATAGGCACTATATACAAACCTAAGATGGACAGATCCACACCCTGACTCCAGGACATACTTCTGGACCACTGTGGCTGATGCTAAATTGTCAGTAATTTTGTTCTCCCTCTCTCTTTTCTACAGGAGATTATAGAGATGACCACATTTTTTCTCTCTACTTCATGATTCCATTTTTTTTTACTACTCTGGGGCTGCTTTACCATAACTGGTAAGAGACTACATGGAATAAAGAAACGTTCATAGTATTATAAGGCTCCCTCCCCCTTATACTTAGAGGAGACAACTAATTTAAACATTCACAAGCTCTCAGAAATAGAACAATGGACTACTGATCTCTATATTCTGGCTGGAGCACAAAGATTTTGATGCATCAATCCATTGGAAGCCTTTGACTGCACCGGACAACTGCACAATAACAGGGGACTTCTGACTCCAGGTTCTGTGGTTTGATCACAAGGCAATCTGTCCTCCAATCCCATACACACTAATAATCTCTCCAACAAATAGCTCAGGCACTAGATTTAAAATCTTGCAGTAAGATTGTGAATGCCATACTTGATCTTTAACACTAATACTATGCCCCATCCCCACTTTTTCTGTCTGTGGGTTGCAGGTATCCATCCAGCGTGTTTGTAGGTGACACCTTCTGCTATTTTGCTGGTATGACGTTTGCTGTGGTGGGGATCCTTGGGCACTTCAGTAAGACAATGCTGCTCTTCTTCATCCCACAAGTGCTCAACTTCCTCTACTCTTTGCCTCAGCTCTTCCACATCATTCCTTGTCCCCGTCATCGGCTACCCAGGTAAGAAGTGTGTAAGTGAGTGTGAGATGCAATGTGAGTGTGAGATGCAATGTATTTGGAACAAGGAGATGCCTTTGGGTCTGAAATGGGGGTGGGGATGTCTGCAGATTTCCCTAAAGGATAAAATACATGCCTCATCTGCTGTGGCTGAAGGAGAGAATGAGAAGTGAAATGTAGACCTTATTCATCACCCAGGGACAAGGGCGTTTAACAGGACTGTGTCTGCGGAATTTCACTTGGCAACAACTACCCTCTTCTTGCCCAAGGACAAGAGAAAACTGTGGACCTAGAAAGATTGTGGATACCATGATTTTATGGTTTACAATGTTTTTCCACAACAAAAAATTCTAACCTTTCCTGTTGCAAACAGCTGGGTGTAAAGAGAGGAGCTGCTGCCCTGTAAATTCAGCCCAGCAGAAAACTGCCTCCCGCCAAACAGCAATAGTAACGTCCTTCCTACTGGTTCTTAGAAGGTAGAAACTGCAGAGTCCTGATGGGGCATTGTAGTACTAGTATGGCTTAATGCAGACCAAGTTTATATCTGTGATGCAGAATCAACCTTGCTGGAAGATCTAGTTTAAATGTACTGGTCCCTAATATGCTTGGGTAATGGTTTGTAGACTGAGTTATCACCATGTTAACAAATAATCTTGTTAACCCTGTAAAGACCAGAGCTGTAATGCTGTTCCTTAACAATGTTACAAAATGGTTGTTCCTAACCGCACAGGTCACATTGAAGTGTTTATACCATCCCTGAGGTGCTGTAATCAGAAGATCCTGAGGGCTCTTGCGAGAGAGGGAGAGGGAGAAAGCACGCGCACGGGAGGGGGTTCTACTTTGCAGAATGTTGTGGCAATTGAAATACAACCAACTAACCCCCGCCCCCTTACCACCACCCCCAAAATTCTCCTGCCCCTTCCTTATTTGAGTGGCTACACCCCTGAAACTCCTAACATTACTGGGACTATTACGTGCATAGGATTACTCCAGCTGTTTCCACCATTCACTTTTTAAACAACCCCGTCTCTTTTATAGAGAGATTAAGCTGCCTCTTTGCTGCAATTGGACTAATATTTCAGTGTTCTTTTCAGGCTCAATCCTGGTACAGGGAAGCTGGAGATGAGCTACTCCAAATTCAGAACCAAAAGTCTTTCAGCACTGGGAAAGTGTATTCTAAAGGTAATCTGAGAGAGACAAGTAAAATTTGTCTTCCGCTAGCAGCCATACACTCGGGAATTGGTGGCAGTGCAAAACTCCCTCCCCACCCCATGGAGTCAAGTCCTGAGTAAAAGGAAACAAGTTCAGTATAGTCTCATCCCAATCTCTGGTGGACACTTGTCCACATCACTAAAACCTTGCAAAATGAAGCATGACTAGCAGTGATTGTCAGGGGCCTGATCTGTCTTTCTATTGATTTCACTGAATTTTGGATCAGAACCTAGGAGTGGAACAACAGAGGGCATTGTTGGCAAGGTGTTATGGAAGAAACTTTCAGTACATCTGCCTGCACCATACTAAGTTCTAAGTAGTAAACAACTAATGCATCTAATTAAATGGTGCTTAACACACTTCTCTTCCCCAGGTATCAGAGACCTTACATATTGTGGATGTGAGACAGGAATTGGATGAAGATGAAGAATACACAGAGTGCAATAACATGACACTCATTAACTTTGTTATAAAGCTTATTGGACCAGCTCCAGAGCAAACCCTCACTGTCCTGCTGCTGCTCATCCAGGTCAGGCAAACATTCCCTCAGGGAGGAGGACATACTCCACAGTGGATGGATCCACACTAAAATTCTCAGGTGTAGGGAACATTTGATTCCACTCCTGTACTTATCTTTACTTCTTCCCTTCTATCACACCAACTAGCTTGCTATTGCCTGGGTTGATTCTCACCTCCTCAGGGAAGCTATGGCTCTGCTGTAAAGAACTATACTGCTAGGAAGGTGGTGGAATCTCCATCCTCAGAGGTTTTTAAGGCCCGGCTTGATAAAACTCTGGCTGGGATGATTTAGTGGGGGTTGGGCCTGGGGGTTGGATTAGATGACCTCCCGAGGTCTTTTCCAACCCTGATCTTCTATGATTCTATCCTCCTCAGAGAGAATAATCTTGCCCAGTCTTCTCATTTCCACCCCACCTCCTTTGTAAGTAAAGACATGGAAATATTTTAAATTAACTTCTGTGTTACTTAGGGAGGCTGGTTATATGCAGAAGTACCAGTAAGCTGTTTGATCCAGGGAGCTCATCTTCATACCACTCGGTAAAGAGTTTAGCACCGCTGGATTCCAATTCTCTTCCTTGTTTTTCCCTCTGTAGGTAGTGGGCAGCACCATTGCATTTTTGATCCGGTATCAGCTAGTACGCTTGTTCTATGATGTTTGACTGAGCTGCCGGGGTAAGGGAAATGCCAGAACCTCCTGATGATCCACTTTTTACTTTCTTTGGTTCCCCTCCACATGGCTGCAGTGATCCCGCTTTGTCTCTGTGAATCACAAGACCCCTTTCCAGATGTGAGTAAAGACTCTTACACTGACCTCTCTGCTGAATTTTTTTTTTTTTCTGTGCTTTGGTTGGGCACAGAGATAACTTGTCTGATACTGGTGTGAATGTCCCATGAGCATCACGGGCCTGTAGACATATTAGCATTATTGGGAATAACTAGTACAAGGAAGACTTGTAAATATGACTTGAATCTTCTGTCTAGGGAGCTGGGAAAGGGGCCAGGGGAGGAAAAGGACCTAGGCACCCCTGCCATCCCTTGCCCCAATCTATTTTTGTTTTCTCATTCAAATGATTTATTATTGAGATATAGTATGTGTCCTCTAGCATCCTGCTTTACATAATAAGTCTCTCCATTGCCATCACTTTGCTCACAGGGCAGGTACGCCAACAGTTCCAGCCACTGACCATGGTGCAGGCTCTGAGGGGAAGGCTGAATGGGGGAATGAATTTAGCAGCTAGGGTTCAAGCCCTGGTCTCACTGTCCCTGCTGGCTCTGGTGCCCAAGCCCTGCCTTTAGCTAGGAGCAGGGGCAAGAGCTAGGGGCTGTTCACAGGGCAGACAAAGAGCGTGGGGGTGTCCCCCCTAGGGAAAGGCGGGTCTCGGCGCCGGCCACTTCAGCAGCGAAGGGCTAAGGCGGCTATTACCCAGCCTAGGGAAAAGGGGCGGGGGAAGCAACGAGAAAGAGGCTCGTCTGTTCCGTTATTGGCGCCTTGGCCTGTGTGCCCACTTTGAATTTGGCGCCCTGCCTTCTGATTGGCTTATTTTAGCAGCCAATAAACGCGTAAAACTTTGCCGGATCGTGAGGCTAACCAATCCGGGAGAGACAATCGTCTGGGCGGCTAGCCAATGGCAGAGCGCAGCGTCACTGTGCAGGGGGCTGGGTCTGGATCTCTGCCGGAGACTATATATATACTAAAAAAAGAAAAAGCGGGTGCGCGTGAAGGGTCGGTTCGAGACAAGCGCGCTTCACCGCGTCACCAGGCAGCAGTTCAGGCTCTGGCGCTAGAGCCTGTGCGTAGCGCTACTTGAGCGGGTGGCTGAGCCGCGTGCTTCGCTCCCACTTTCACGCGCCATGTCCGGCCGCGGTAAGAGCGGCGGCAAGGCCCGGGCTAAGGCTAAATCTCGCTCATCCCGCGCTGGCCTGCAGTTCCCAGTGGGGCGCGTGCACCGGCTGCTACGGCGCGGTCACTACGCCGAGCGAGTGGGCGCGGGCGCCCCGGTGTACCTGGCCGCCGTGCTCGAGTACCTGACGGCGGAGATCCTAGAGCTGGCGGGTAACGCGGCGCGGGATAACAAGAAGACGCGCATTATCCCGCGGCACCTGCAGCTCGCGGTGCGCAACGACGAAGAGCTCAACAAGCTGCTAGGCGGTGTCACCATCGCGCAGGGCGGTGTCCTGCCCAACATCCAGGCCGTGCTGCTGCCCAAGAAGGCGGGCGGCGGCGGAGCCGGGCCGGCCAAGAGCGGCAAGAAGAGCAGCAGCCAGCAATCCCAGGAATACTAGGGCCGGCCACGCGCCGCCGGCAGAGGCCCCCCCGGCCCTTTTCAGGGCCGCCCCCAGGCCTCAGCCGAAGGAGCTGAAGATCCGTAGGGCTCCTGGGCGGGGAGAGCGCGAGGCCCCCCCGCCTTAAGCTGGGTTGAAGGAGCCAGACTTTCCCGCAAAGGGAGGCGGGCGCGCGCGCCCTCGCACGGTGCTGGGGGGGAGGGAGGAGAATTACAGGCGTAACAGCCGCGGCGTGGAAGACTCCCTTGGGTTCGAGTGGGGAAGCTGCGTGGGGTCCTTCCGCCCGGCGGCCCGTTGTACGAACCGCGAGGAACCCCGCCTTAGGCCCCCTACCGCTGCGCACGTGCCTGGGGCAGCGCATAGCTCCAGCTTTAATAGTAAACTCAGCTGCTACCCCGAACCCTATTGTTCTGCCCCTTCGGGTGAAGCTGCTGTGTGCAAAGCTAGTGGCAGAGGAAGCTGCCGCGGGATCACTTTTGCTGTGCAATGGCATGGTCCATCCCTGATACCCGTTTGACTCCTGCCTGCCTACCTGAGATGTTTCAACATTAGCAATGCAAAGACTCGTGCAAGCGGTATCCACGTTTACAGCTTGAAGTGTCGCCCCATGAGCTTTGCTGCTCCTGGATCCTTTAAGTAACTTCATATGGTACTGACAGAGGACTGAAAAAAAAAATCAGAATGCAGCTGTAAAACTGCGCCACTGTATGAATTGCCTGAAAAGTGTTTTTTTTTTTTTGAGTTCATTCTTGCTGTTTACCTGTTTTAAGTGCTCTGAAAAATGTATAACTACATATCTTGTTTTTTACGACAGAGGGCATCTTTTGCATCAGATCATGCACAACACTCCAAAACAAGGTAAACGAACAAGCTCTCAGCTTTTTGAGTGGAAGAAAGCTTTCACTTATCTCAGCAGTTGTGTGACTTTATTAATGTGCTGTACAATTTTGTCTGCAATGTTACAACTATTTACTAGTTTGTTTCAGCAGTGACACTATACTTTGTTTGACCTGTTTCAACAGACAGCATCTACAACCAGAAAGAAGCTCAGTAGGGTCACTGCAGGATCAAACCAGAGAGAATTCTTGTCTTAGTACTAACTTGTAGTTAACAAAACAGCAACCATTTCTCTTTCAGCTGTGTCCTTTCATGTGGACGCTGCTAAATCTGTTGTAGTAGCCTTCGTAACTTCCTGTACATCCCAGAAAATGTAGATATTGTGTAATAAAATATGGGGCAACCTGCTATTTCTGTAGCATATTCTATGCACGGGGGTTCAGTGGTCAGAAATTGTGTTAATATAGACATGCCTAAAGAAAAATAAGGCTTTAAATGGGCATGGAAACAATTCCTTTCATAAATGAAGTATAGTCAATGGATGTTGCATACAATATTGAAACAACCTATTGTTTCATTTACAAAACACCATATTTGCATTTTACAATTTAAAAGGTTTCTAGAAGACACTAGTATTGGCTTGTAAGATGAAGGGAATGAATCACTAGTTGAAATGCATATTCTACTAATCTAAAAGGAGTGGGCTATTGAGTTTGAAAGGATTAGAGTGTAAGGCAAGGGTGGGTAAATTGCAGGCCTGCCAGCTGTTTTAATTCAGCTCTCTGGCTCTTGCTGGGGAGCAGGGTCTGGGGCAGAGGTGGACAAACTATGGCCCGCAAGCCATATCCAGCCCCTGAGACCGACTTGCTCAGCCTTTGAGCTCCCCACTAGGGAGGCTAGCCCCCAGTGCCTCCCATGTTGTCCCACCCTTCCCTTGCAGCCTCAGCTTGCTGTGCCACCAGCGCTGTAGGTGGTGGGGCTGTGAGCCACTGGCCTGCCCCCGTGCTCTATGTGGTGTGGCTGGCTCTGGTGGGGCAGCGCAGATGCCAGTCCTGGTGCTCTGAGTGGCATGGTAAAGGGGAGCAGAGGGGTTGGCTAAGGGTGAGCAGGGGGTGGTTGGTGGGGCAGAAGGGAGGTGGTGCACAGAATGGGAGGGTGGGGTGGATGAGTATAGGAGTCCCAGGGGTCCTGTTGGGGTGGGAGCCAAGCTGTTTGGGGAGGCACAGCCTACCCTAACCTGGTGCTCCATACAGTTTTAAAACCCCTGATGTGGCCCTCAGGCCAAAAAGTTTGCCCACTCTTGGTCTGGGGCCTGTCCTGCACCCATGCTCGAGCAGGGGTAAAGGGGGCTCTGCTGTGCACTGCCCTGTCCACAGGCACTGCCTCTGCAGCTCCCATTGGCCAGGAACTGTGTCCAATGGAAGCTGCAGGGGCAGTGCCTGTGGACAGGGCAATGCACAGCAGAACCACCTGGCCACACCTCCATTTTGGAGCTGAGTGGGGACATGCCATTGCTTCAAGGAGTTGCTTGAGGTAAGTACTGCCTGAAGCCTGCACACCTGATCCAAGCCCCTGCCCCAACCCTGATTCCCTTCCCACCTTACAAACCCCTCAGTCCCAGCCCAGAGCCCTCCTCCACTCCACCCCCTGCACTCCAGCCCCCTCCCACACCCTGAACTCACTTCTGGCCACAACCCTAGGCAGATCCTTCACACTCCCACCCTAACTTTGTGAGCATTCACGGCCTGCCTTTTATTTCCATTACCCATATGTGGCCCTCAGGCCAAAAAGTTTGCCCACCCCACTGTAAGGGAACATGTCTTATTTTAAACCTATTTTAAAAAGTCTAAGTTGATACTAACCAACTTTCCTTACACTATGTTGCACCTGTAGACACCTGTGCTTGGTTATGGTTAATTCAATCTGGCAATGAATACGCTAATGGTTTTTTAAGTAAGTTCAATTAGTATTGATTTATATGGCAGTGAATAAACATTTGTCCAAGCATCATCCATAACAGATGCCTTATGAGCAGAAACATTGGTTCTTCTGTTTAAATGTAAGTAACAGGGTGGTCACTAAGGGCCTTATTTGGCACCTAGTAATCAGTTGCTAGTTATTGAAGGGCTCAGGACTAAGCCCAAAGGAGGTATGTGTAGGATAGACTACACTCCAGGAGGAAATCTAAGTTACGCAACTTCAGCTCCATGAATAATGTAGCTGAACTTGATGTGCTTAGATCTACTTACCACAGGGTCCACACTGTGCTATGTCTCCTGTTGACTCCCCATGCGCTTCTCATTCAGGAGGAGTACAGGAGTTGAGCAATGTGCAGTTAATTTAGTGGGTCTTCACTAGACCCGCTAAATGGACTGCAAATGCACTGATTACCACACATTGATCCCTGGTTAAGTACAGACAAGCCCTCAGATAAAGGGCACCCTATGTCCCTTACCATTTTAGCATTTCTTGTATTGAATATCAGAGGGTAGCATGTTAATCTGTACCCACAAAAACTTTTTTTAGCACCTTAAAGACTACCAGATTTAATAATATACCTGCACCAGTAATTTTCACTCCATGCATCTGAAGAAGTTGGTTTTTTACCCATGAAAGCTTATGCCCAAATAAATCTGTTAGTCTGTAAGGTGCCACCGGACTCCTTGTTGTTTCTTGTATTGAGTTATTCTTGTTACTGTATTCAAAATAGCTTGCTTATAGTTTTGGGGTAAACAAGTTGCTGAAACAAACCACCCCAAAAGATAGCTCACAGGAGAAACTGCAAATAGGACTGTATCCTCTGAACAGGCATAACTACTCAAAATACAGAGTTTAATATTTTAAGTTTTGTTTTCAGATCAACAAGTAAAGGAAAATGGGATGTGAGTGTAAAATAAGAGACTCCGCCTAAGGATGACAGTGCAGCAGCCAAGTCCATGTTTTTTTCTGTCAAACTTCTAACAATGCAGGAATCATGCCAACAGCAAGAGCTGCTGGTGGATGGGAATGATGTGTCTATCGGGCATCATTGAGTTGCCTTGCAACACTGAGGATACGCTTAGCACCCTTGCTCAGCAGTAAGCTGGCTAGTTCGACACCCAGGTTTTCTGCAGCCTCTTGAGCATGACTAGGAATCTTCTTGGCTGTGATGCCAACATACTGTGTATCATCATTGGGTCCTTCATTCTAAAAATAAAAAAAGATACTGAATGAAAAACAGCAGGGAAACCTGGGTGTTAAACAGTAGGTTTCCATATACATTTTTGTAAGCCTTATCAGAGAACATTGTAAAGAAGATGTCATAAAAATAAAGGGAAGGCTAACCACCTTTCTGTATACAGTGCTATAAAATCCCTCCTGGCCAGAGGCAAAACCCTTTCACCTTAAAGGGTTAAGAAGCTAAGAACCTCGCTGGAACCTGACCAAAATGACCAATGAGGAGACAAGATACTTTCAAATGGGGGGGGGGGGGGGGACAAATGGTCTGTCTGGGTGATGCTTTTGCCGGGAACAGATCAGGAATGCAGTCTCAGAACTTCTGTTAGTTAGTAAGTAATCTAGCTAGAAATGAGTTAGATTTCCTTTTGTTTAATGGCTGGTAAAATAAGCTGTGCTGGATGGAATGTAATAATCCTGTTTTTGTGTCTTTTTGCAATTTAAGGTTTTGCCTAGAGGGATTCTCTGTTTTGAATCTGATTACCCTGTAAGGTATTTACCATCCTGATTTTACAGAGGGGATTCTTTTACCTTTTCTTTAATTAAAATTCTTTTAAGAACCTGACTTTTTCATTGTTCTTAAGATCCAAGTATTTGGGTCTGTGTTCACCTGTACAAATTGGTGAAGATTTTTATCAAGCCTTCCCCAGGAAAGGGGGTGTAGGGCTTGGAGGGATATTTTGGGGGAAGACGTCTCCAAGGGGGCTCTTTCCCTGTTCTTTGTTTAAACACGCTTGGTGGTGGCAGCATAGGGTTCAAAGACAAGGCTAAGTTTGTACTTTGGGGAAGTTTTTAATCTAAGCTGGTAAGAATAAGCTTAGGGGGTCTTTCATGCAGGTCCCCACATCTGTACCCTAGAGTTCAGAGTGGGGAAGGAACCTTGACAGAAGACTAAAGATTTTAAGGACTAGACTGAAAGAAATATGATTAAAAGGCCTGTTTTTGTCTTTTTCATTTGACTTGAACTTTGAAGGTTAAAACCAACTGAAATTAAGAGGCATTTATTTATTTACCTGCTGTGGGTAGTTAACACCAGTCTGCATAGTGTCCTTCAGGCTATCTGATCCATCCAAGCTGTAAACAGCTCCTGTCAAATACAACTGGGCAAAACACAATAAAGGTACATGGCATCTCTGATGACCAACCCAAGCATCCCCTTTTTAAAAATTAAAATTTCTGGTCTGAGGAGGAAACTAAGAATTGGGGAAACCATTCTGCCATTGACTCCCATCTGCCACTGGACAAATTGCTTCCTTTCTGGCTCAGTTTAGGCTAATAGGTGTATTTTGAGACTTACCAAGATCCTATGATTAAAGGGGCTAGTCATGTCACATTATTTATCATCATGGGAGAGCAATCCGTGTGCTTTAGGAAAGGTACAGGCACAAGCATGGATGTAACCCAACTGTTACATTCCTTAATGGGCCAAAAAGGGTTGCTGTTCTGTCATGGGAAGCTTGCAAGCATATTGCCTCCTTGCCCAAGAGGTAGGAGACAAGTACCATTTGTTTGAAACCATGGTTTCTTCTTAGAGTGCTTGTTCATGTAGATTCCAGTCTGGTGTGTGTGCATGCACATGTACGGTAGCTGGAAGATTTTTTCCTAGCAGCAACCATAGGGTCAGCCTGGGAGCCCCCAGAGGCGTGCTTTCATGGCGCCCAACATAGAGCCCTGCCAACCCGCCACCCCCTCAGTTCCTTCTTACCGCCAGTCACAGTAACTAACTTCCCTTGCTCTGGCTCCAGCAAGTGACCTAACAGTTCAATTCCTGTTGTACTCACCTTGTTTATTCAGATAGTGTGGGGTAGTTTAGTATAGTTAGTTGTAAGTTTAATTTATGGGGGTTCCCCCCCATTTCCCTCCTTTATTTATTGCCTCTGGGGCATGCCGCAATCCCCAGGCTTCAAGACCTGCAAGGACTGCACGAAGGACTGATTCCCACACCTCCTGTTTACGGTGTCTGGGCCAGAGTCACCAAAAAGACCGTTTTAAAATCTGTCAGAAATTCTGACCAAAAACCCTGAAAGAGAGAGAGCAGCAGGTTAAACTCCTCCTCATGGAGGCAGCTTTTCGACCGCAGTTGGACCCCAGTGCCGGGGATCCCACCACCAGCACATCATCTTCAGCACAAAGTGCGTTGGCGTCCTCTTCAAGAGACCAGGTGCTGAAGAAAGACGCACCCAAGGACTCTAGGCACCATCACAGAGCGTCTTGGGGATGCTCCAGCCTTTGGCACCAGTCCCAATCGCTGGTGCAAAAGAAGAGGAGGATCAAAAGGGGCCAATCCCCTTTCCCTAGATCCAGAGACCAGCCATCAGTGGCACCAAGTGCAATGAACAGCAGTACTTTGTGCCCTCTAAGGGCTATGAACATCTGCACACTCACTCACAACCTGACTCTGGTGGTGGACGCTGCTAACCAGCAAGAGAGGCAGAGTTTCCAGGGCCCTTCCCCCAAGAATAGGGATGCAAAAAACTGACCTATTCAGCCAGAAGATTTACGCCACAGGGGGACTGCAACTCCACATTTCCAACCAACAGGCCATTGTCAGCAGGTATGCCTACAATATTTGCTCAATGAGGGCTAAGTTTAGAGTTACCTCCCTTGGACTCCTGAACTGAATTCTCAGCTTTGGTTGAGGAGGGGAGATTGATCTCCAGGCCAGAGTTGGGGCATTCCCCAGATAGACCTATTCTTCATGCAACACAACAGGAAGGGCCAGCAGTTCTGCTCCTTCCAGAACCACAGCCCGGGCTCCAGAGCGGACATGTTCCTCCTCCACTGGGGATGTTGTCTCCTATACGCCCTTCCGCCTATACTGCTGGTTCACAAGGTGCTCTTTAAGATCTGGAGGGAACAAGCTCAGGTTACATTGCTAGCTCCAGGGGACCAACAGCACTGATACACATCTCTCCTAGATATGTCCGTGGAAGCTCCAATCACCCTGCCGCTCTTCCCGGACCTTCTGCCACAAGATCATGGCTGTCTTCAACATCCGAGCCTCAACTCGATTCACCTCACAGCATGGAAGCTCCATGGTTGAACCCAATGGCGCTTTCCTGTTCAGACAAGGTTAGACAGGTCCTCCTTGGCAGTAGAAAACCCTCTACAAGAGCCACCTACCTTGCGAAGTGGAAGAGATTTTCAATCTGATCGGCACAGCGCCATTCGTCTCAGACGCTGGCCCCAGTGCAGCTTCTTCTGGACTGCCTCCTCCATCTGAAGCAGCAGTGGCTTACGTTGTCATCGATAAGGGTGCACTTAGCCGCCATCTCTGCCTTTCACCCGAGCGAGGAGGGCCGTTCTGTGTTTGCTAATCCTATGGTCAGCCGGTTTTTAAAAGGGCTCGATAGGCTACACCCTAATATCCGACAGCCTGTCCCTGCCTGGGACCTCAACCTGGTCCTTTCTAGGCTAATGTGACCGCCCTTTGAGCCGTTGGCAACGTGCGCGCTCACGCACGCACGGTGGATTCCTGGTGGCATTAACATCGGTTAGGAAGGTGTCTGAACTCAGAGCCCTAACCTCAAAGCTCCCTTATACCCTGTTCTATAAGGACAAGGTGTAGCTCAGACCTCATCATGGTTTCCTCCCAAAGATTGTGTTAGTTTCACATCAACCAGGACATCTTTCTCCCAGTATTCTACCTTGAGCCACATTCCAGCAGCAGGGAGCAGAGACTACACACTCTGGATGTCCGCAGCATGCTAGCCTTTTACATAGAGAATGAAGCCATCCAGAAAATCGGTCCAGTTATTTATGGCAGTGGCAGATAAAATGAAAGGACTGCCTGTGTCTTCACAACGCATTTTGTCATGGATAGCGTCCTGTATTCATGAGTGCTACAACCTGACAGAGGTTCCTGCACCCCCAATCAGTGCACACTCCACCAGGGCGCAGGCTTCATCAATAGCATTCCTGGCGCAGGTCCCCACTCAGAAAATATGCAGAGCAGCGACATGGTCCTCTATCCACACTTCCACCACGCACTGTGTGATTCCTCAGCAGGCCAGAGATGATGCAGTCTTCTGACGAGCAGTGCTCCAATTGGTGGACGACTCCGACCCCGCCTCCTGAACTTGGGCTTGAGAGTCACCTGATTGGAATCAACATGAACAAGCACTCGAAGAAGAAAAAAAACAGTTACTCATCTTCTCGTAACTGTTGTTCTTCGAGATGTGTTGTTCATGTCCATTCCAATACCCGCCCTTCTTCCCCTCTGTTGGAGTAGCTGGCAAGAAGGAACTGAGGGGGTGGCAGGTCGGCAGGGCTCTATATTGGGCACCATGAAGGCACAATTCCAGGGGGTGCCCAGGCTGACCCTACAATTGCTGCTAGGGGAAAATCTTCCAGCTACCGTGCACGCATACACCTGATTGGAATGGACACGAACAACACATCAAGGAACAACAGTTACGAGAAGGTGAGTAACTTTTTTCCTGCATGACAGCAACCTGTATTTCAATCAAGCTTCCTTTCTGCAGGGTAGTGTTTATATTTAATCTTGGGGAAGTTTTATCATTTATCAATCAAAGGAATAGGCTTTCTAGCTCCAGAAAAAGACTTATCTACAGAATGGATGAGAATCTCCACTCATAATTATTGAGGGTAAATCAGAAGACAGCTAAGCCCTGTCCACAAAGTTCCATTATGTTTTCCCTGACACAGGGATTTTTTTTTTTTCCCTTTCTTCTTAGCTGTGTTATTGCTACACTTGCATAAGAACCTAAGAATGGCCATACTGGGTCAGACCAAAGGTCCATCCAGCCCAGTATCCTGTCTGCCGACAGTGGCCAATGCCAGGTGCCCCAGAGGGAGTGAACCTAACAGGTAATGATCAAGTAATCTCTCTCCTGCTATCCATCTCCACCCTCTGATAAACAGAGGCTCGGGACACCATTCGTTACCCATCCTGCCTCATAGCCATTAATGGACTTAACCTCCATGAATTTATTTAGTTCTCTTTTAAACCCTGTTATAGCCCTAGCCATCACAACCTCCTCAGGCAAGGAGTTCCACAGGTTGACCGTGCACTGTGTGAAGAACAACTTGTGTCGGCCTCGGTTATTTGATACTGCCCTGCACAATGTTGTTTTGGTGGACTCAGCGTGCAGATGGCAAGGTTGTCCTCAGCTGCCAAGTATGCTTGCTGGAACTATTTTCAGGTGGCAGGGAAAAAGTTAATGTTAGAAAAACATTCAGTGATGAACTCAAATAAAATACATTAAGTTCTTCTCACCTGGGAGTCTTTCAGCATGGTACTGACTGCTACAGGAACGCTACATCCACCCTCCTGAAACAGAAAGCACAGCAAACAGGTAAAAGTTGATGTCAAGGTTCCTATATGACCCACCATGTCAGGACCTTTTGAAAAGCCTGTAGAACACAGACTCAGCTGTCATTCAGCCATGTACAGAAGAATAACCAGTGAACAGACACTTGAATCTAGTCTGTATTTAGCAGTTGTGGTAATGAAAACTAGCAGGTTTCTGATACCATCATGTTGATTTAGCAATACTATGTGAGCATTTACTCCTTCTCCTAGGGAGGAAGTGGACAGAAAAGTGACGGTACCAAACCTACCAAATGTCTCATAAAGGCTCTCTCGGCAATGCAGCACAGCACCGTTTCTGCATCATGCAAGGCGGATACCATATCCAATATCTCTTCGTCTCTAGCTCGGACCTCTACTGCTAAGGCACCCTGAAGGAAGAGAGAAACACTGTCCTCAGTTTTCAGAGTAGCAGCTGTGTTAGTCTGTATTCGCAAAAAGAAAAGGAGTACTTGTGGCACCTGAGAGACTAAAATTTATTTGAGCATAAGCTTTTGGGAGCTACAGCTCACTTCATAAGTGAGCTGTAGCTCCCGAAAGCTTATGCTCAAATAAATTTGTTAGGCTCTAAGGTGCCACAAGTACTCCTTTTCTTTTTACTGTCCTCAGTCTTCATGCATCTCTAGTCTGCACTCTTAGTCCCAAACCAATTAACCTGCATGACTTAGAAACATTTCCACTGTAGTGCTCTACCCCCTACACACATGCAAATCTCATTGTTATAACACACATGGCAACAAGATGAGACCAGAAAGAAAAAGCTCAACATTACTAAACAAGTGAGCTGCAGGATCCCAGCTTCAGACTGATTCTTATCAACTTGTTCTATATAGATGTTGACTCCTAATTGCATTAGTATGCTCTTGAAAGGCCATGTCTCAAGAGTAGAACCTATAACAGTGATGAGGTGCTAGCCTTAATTAACAACTGCAATACACTTCCCAAATGTAGCATGCATACAGAACAGCAGCCAGAAAAGGTGTAGAGTTGAAAACACAGCTGAAATGTTTGGTTGTTACACAGCAATCGGCTACTCAGCTCGCTTTTCATAGCATACCTGCCCAACAGCATAAAGGCAATCTTCAGGGTTTAAGATCTGGAGAAAAAGCAAAGATTAGTTAATATGTTGCAATGCTAAATCCAAGATTATGTACAATTTTTATTTAAAGAGCTCCGAAGAGCAGCAATTTAGGATGAGACTGAAATTATTTCCATAAAGGAAGTGCAGTACAATGGTTATAGCAAGGAACTGGCAAGTAACAACCCCTGGGTTCTATTCCCAACTCTGTACTACCCAGGGATGGTCATGCCCCAGCCCTATGCCTCAACTTTCCCATCCATAAAATGAGTATAATGGTACTTATTTCATTGGAGGTTGTAATGTTTAATCAGAATTATCAGATGTTTTTAAAGTGCCTGTTCATGAAGGATTTGGGAACTATAAAGGGCTCTGAAGTTTTCAGATGGACAAATGTTATTGACACATGGAAAGAAGTGTGCTGAATGTGTCTTTGGAAGGGAAATGCAGTGAGTGGAACCTTCACTCCAGTGTAGCCTAATCTCAAGATAATGCATATATGGATTCAGAGCAGATGTTATGCTCATCCATGATGGGGCAGCTAAGGTTCCTGAAAGGGAATGGGTTACGGGTCTGGAAGTGAATGGAATTTCCCACTATGCTTCTCCTCACCTGACCAATACGATTCTCCCAGCCCATCCTCCTCAGTCCAGCAGCAGCCAGAATTATGGCACTGAAGTCATCCTTTTCATCCAGCTTTTTCAAGCGGGTGTTTAAATTTCCTCTCTACATAAAGGGTTAAGTGAGAACACAGAAACAACTATCTCCAAACTGGGACCTTTGCTTGCAGATCTTAACTCAGCCCCTAGAGGCTGCTACTGCTGCAATCACAAAGGGCTGTCACTCCTGCAGCAGTCAGCCTGCTCCTTCCTCTCTGCTTGAGCCTTTCCTCCCTTATCTCTCCTCCCCGAGCAGCAGCAGTTACTCCCCACAGGGGATGGGGTATGCAGCGTCATACACAAGCAGGTCAGGCTTCTGGATCAAAAAGAGATCAACTACAGAACTTCCTTCTCTGAGGCTGTCTACACTACCACAGGTTTCAGAGTAGCAGCCGTGTTAGTCTGTATTCGCAAAAAGAAAAGGAGTACTTGTGGCACCTTAGAGACTAACAAATTTGAGCATAAGCTTTCGTGCATCTGATGAAGTGAGCTGTAGCTCACGAAAGCTTATGCTCTAATAAATTTGTTAGTCTCTAAGGTGCCACAAGTACTCCTTTTCTTTTTACACTACCACAGTAAGTCAACCTATGCTACGCAACTCCAGCTATGTGTCTCTTGCATAATTGAGTTGAGGAACTATCCTGGAAAACTTGTTCAGATGGTGGCAACCATTACAGTAAGAAAAGAATGGAATTTTGCTGTGAGTTGTGAAGTAATCATTTGGACACTGGCTCTTTGGGACTGGGACTGTGGACATGTCTCATGTAGCACTAAACATGTCAGCAGCTGACAAATAATTGTGCCTAATTAAAAAATAAGTTAAAGGGTGAGAGAGACTGGGACAACAGAGCCTTTCACTGCTGGTCTGAATCCCACCCAAGCCATTAGTGACTGAATTGGACTGAGTTGTGTCTCTTATGCCAATTTCTCTTGTGAAGTGTATCTGTCTCTCAGATGCTAGACTAATATTGGGCCCTTTCTCAGCAGAAAATACAGGGATTGAATGGGCCAGGGAGAGTAAACTCCTCTCTTATAGTAGTTTAGGAAGGCAGCATGAAGTTAGTTTGAGCAGAGGACAGGAAGCCTGGATTCTAATCATAGTACCAAAGTGCTAGAGAAAAGCCAACTTATTTATTGAGATACCACTCCCGCACTCTGCCAGGAAAGGATACAATATCCCTGAATTCCAGCTGAGGGAACCGCCGTTTGAGCTGAGCTGCTCGCCGAAGTGAACTGGTTCCAATCACGCTTCAGAGGAAACAAAGAAGCAACAACAGTGAAACAGAATTAGATTCATTCACTCACCTTTAGCTGGGGACAGGTTAGGAGCTTCCAGGGAAACACACTCTACCTTTTTAAACTAGTCACAGAGCATTTGGGGATCTAGCCATCATTCATATTGGCAGAAAGAAAAATTGCGAGATTTAACATGAGGCCTGACTAAATCTAGATGTAACCAGACTACCTGGTCCGTGAAACACAGTCTCTGTGGCTGGTTGTTAGGCCTTTGCAAAACAGCCATTATGCCTTAAGGATCTCTGAATCCTCAGTGGGCCACCATCTACAGAATGTAGCAGTCCCCAAGCCTTATTTTCTCTTCAGATAAATGGAATAAAATGGTTTGGAAAGCAGGGACAGCAGTCCTGGATCACAGAACACATGCCTGGGTGTGCAAGGTGAGGTCTGATAAACAGGTCCTGGAGAGGGCAGTGGGAGAGTTCTCTGGACAGCACCATGTGTATCTGGACAGCAAGGGGGACTGCCAGTTTGACCAGAGAGGACTATTTTCAAGGGATGTATGCTACTCACTTTTCTTTTTATCCCATAAAAAAGATGACAAGCCATCTCTACTTTAGCCTGTGAGAAGTGTAAATCTACATCTGTGAAGCAAACAATTTCTTTTGTTTTATTTCTATTTTCTGTGTTTTAATTAAGATTAATGTCATCTGGGTAATTTCAACACAGACATCCCCAAAGAGAAAGGAGAGGGACTGAAAGTAAGTAATTTCTGGAACTTGTCCCCCCATCTCAGGGCTTGTACACACTAGTGCTTGTATTGGTTTAACTTAAGTCACTCAGGGGTGTGAAAAAGCCACCCCATTGAGCGACGTAAGTTACAGTGACCTAAGCACTGGTGTGGACAACGCTGTGTCAGTGGGAGACACTCTCCCACCAACATAGCTACTGCCGCTTGGGAAAGTGGAGTAATTATGCCGACGGGAGAGCTCTCTCTTTAGTAGAGCTACAGCGGCACAGCTACATCGGTAGAACTACGCGGCTGTAGTGATTCTAGAGTAGACTAGTCCTTAGTCTGAGTCAAGAAGTGTGGACAGGAAAGTCTTCTCCTGCTGAGTTGTGTTCCCATCAGGGTGGAGTAGGTGAATGCAACAGGAAAAGCCAAAAGACCAAGGAGGAGAGGGAGTTGGCTGCGGTGCGGGTCACAAAAACACTGGGCCAAGTTCATCCCTGCTTTAAGTCCCTTGAACTCAGTGGAGATACAATAAAGCTGAATGTCCTCTGTGTCAGTGAGGAAAGGGAGGAGGATTTTAGTGTACACGGTGCTTTGAAGATAGTAAGCGCTAAGAATTCATTTTGGGGGTTCTGGAAGATTTAGAAAATGTCAGATCTCAAGGGATGACTGGAGAGATGAGAGGTCATGTCTCGCTCATTTATTCAACAGCAGTAATTCTTTCCCAGGTCATAGTGATAATTATGGTTCCTGGGATTCTTATTAAGTTTTTATTCCTTTATTGCTAATTCCTACAAATGGTTCACTTTAACTTAAATGAAAAAAAAACAAACAAAAAAGCACACACTGAAAACATCTCTTAATCTGTGCAAAGGGCAAAGGACACATCAGAGTCTGGATGTTAAATATATTAACACAGGGAGTTCACAAAGAATAATGAAGAGCAGGTGGTTTTTGTGTTGAGAAGTCTAAGCCTATCCCTTTTCACCACTCCCATTTGTTCAACAACTCCTCTCCCATCCACTCACCTCTTTTCAGGAAGGCTGTTGAGGGTTTTCCCATAGTTCTTGGGATGAAAAACGACAGCATCATGGGGGTTTTCCCTTCTGCAAAGAAATACAGTGTAGACAAGACATTATTCCATAGGATGTGGCTAAATTGAACTGTTCTGCTCATGGTCCTTTGTGGAGGTGCCTCTAACTTCCTTATCTTTAATCCACTACAAGGAGCACTTTCTTTTCCTTTTCCATTCTTCCTTCCAATTAATCTAGAGCTGGTGAAGGTGCAGGTTTGACAATTCTAGACAGTCGGTTCTCTATTCATCCACAGAGTAGGTAGGCACAGCACAGGCAGCAGAAGGGCAAGCTTCCCACAGGCACCATCTTTTCTCGACATGCTTAATTCTGACCTGGGGCCCACCCAACCCCTCTTTAAAAAAAGAGAGAGAGGAGTTCAGTCTTCATAGCCCATTGAATTTGGGCTCTCTCTCTCTCCTGAGGCAGGCAACAAGATGACAAGCACAGTGGCAAATTGTGCAGTACAGTTACCTACACAATAGGAAATAGATTGAGACTGACCAAACTCCTCACACAGGATGCCAACAGTAAAAAATGGTCCCTCTGGGGATTTTAAAACCACTCAGGAAGTCAGGCCTCTTAATGCACTCTTACTTGCAGATGGCCCCAATGGTGAAGCCAGGCGGGAGCGAAGTTGGCAGGTCCTTCAAGGAGTGAACAACCAGGTCAACTCTACAAGTTAGAGGAGAGAAAAGTCAGAGCATGGTGTGAGTGAAGGAGCCCATGGGTCACCTGCAAGATGCCTGCAGATGATCTGAGAAATAAAATTTCCACACTGGGCTTTATAGTGTAGAAAGGGGGGCTGGAAGTCAGGAATCCTGGGTTCTATTCCCAGTTCTTCTACTGATTCACTGTGCAACTTTAGACAGGTCATGTCATCTCTCTGTGCCTCAGTTTTTCCATCTGTAACATTATCATAAATATTTGCAAAATGATTTGAAGAGCCTGGTGTGGGTGCTGAAGACCCATATGCACATTACACAGACGCCCATCAACCTTGCAGTACACAGAGCTCAGTGGGATCAGATATCCCAATCAGATTTAAATAACTATTTTTCAGTAGGCAGTAACCCAGAGCTCAAGCTGCCTGCATCACTTCATACCACTGACATGGCCATCAAAAAAGGGCTTGAATCCTTAGAGCTTGAACTCACTGGGAGTCTTTCCACTGACTTCAGTGAGAGTTAGATCAGGCCCTTAGATGACAAGGACCCAAAGGGGAATCTTTAATTTTAATCCAAATTGAGACAAGTCCCTCGATCCATGTGCATCCCATGCCCTTGCTGTTTTTTACCTCGTGTTCCAGCTATCTGAACAAAGGTTTACCACAGAAATAAGTTAACCCAAAAGAGGCTTAATCCTAATGCTTCCGGTTCTCCTGCACTGTTGGCAGTGTGTACAATTAACAGGCGGGAAGCTTCGGAGACTGTTTAATGCTAACTCTGAATCTGAGGCATCTACTGAAATTTCTGTATTCAAACTGTATGTGACCACTCAGTGATGTGTATGTAACAAATAATACGGTTGCTCTAAAAATACCACAGGTTGCAGGGCATTGGTTCAACCAACTGATTCACATGACACATTTTTCTTTCAGCCATGTAAGCCAAAATAAAACAGTCGGGGAAGGAGACAGACTATGGATAGCACATTTCACAAGCCTATCATTCTCCAAAATGTTCTAAAAGAAGTTTGAATTACAAACAAGCCACTAGGGTGTGAATGTTTGTCTTGATTTCAGATGCAGACAGAATCTGCAGCACTGCCCAGGCCATTCCATGGCGTGCAGTAAGCAAGAGAAAGGATCAGAGCTCTTACTCATTTCTTTCCAGTGCATTTTCCAGCTCCTTGGTAAAGAGGCTCTTCTCTCCAATCTAAATAGGGAGGGAGGAACATGAAGCATATTACCAACGTAGTCACATATAGCCTCACTCAATTCAAAGGAGGAAGAGGTCATTTACCTTGGAAAGAGCAGTGTCCAGGATCTTGTCTCCAGTTGTTGACATGGCAACTGTTCAAAGAGAGAACTTTTTAAGAGCAGCAATACAGAGAGATCAGATAGGCCCAGACTCTGTAAGGCTCTGTGTGGTATGCAGCAAAGGGGTACATGGCTGCTGCATTCTAGTGCAGGTGTGAATGCAGGCTCCATGTAGCAGGAATATTCTAGTACTCTGCACTAAGCAGGAGTAAAGTTTAGGTCTTCTGGAAGCATGCTGCCTTATTCCCAAGAGCACAGAGTAAGAAAATGGAAGGCCATGAGAGTGTGTATCTGAGGACAGTAGTTTTAAGCAGGATCCTCATCACACTAACAAGATACTTTGCTTTGAGCACCTTCTCTGGCCTCACTCCTGCTACTAGGCAGGTGCTCAGCAGCCGTCCACTCAATGTAGCATTGGGCTCCTGACTGCTCCCTGTCTGGTTGATATAATTTTTTTTCTTTGCACTTGAACATGAACATATGGTGCATCTGGCTTGGAGCTAGACTAATACATGGTTAGTCTATGGAGTGACAGTATCATAATCTGTATAGAAACTCAGGAACTCAATGCTCAGCAGTACATGGAATCCATCCTCTCCTTGCTCTACAGACATTAGCATCTCTTGCTCAGTCACGTAAGCCTAACTGGATGGAACTGATCTGGATTCTCCGCTTATGCAAACGCCGCAATCTCTCTTCCTTGGGCCAAGGGCTTCTTGCATAACAGATTTAATAATTTTATTAAGATGATGTTAAAATAAAGAGAAAACAGTACAGAGTTTAAGCATAGAAGTTTCTGGTTATCAGGGAATAAAAGTACAGATTATCAAGGGGTGCAAAATTCGGTTTGGGATTGGGTGGCGTAAGGAATACATAATCTGCAATATCCCCGACTGGGGGTAAAAGGTTAACGGGTCAAAGTACAAACACTGAGATATGGGGGTATGTTGTTCATATAATGGCTATGTTCAGGTGTGGAGTATAATGAGTGGATACGATGATGAGGATGGATTTACCCTCATTTGGTGAGATTTAATGTTCAGTGAGTTTATGGTTCTAGTTCATATGGTCCAATGGGAAAAGTCTCTCGGTCCCTTTCTCATAGTTGATGCATGATGTCGTTACACATCAAACCATCCCACTCCAGCTGCTCCTTGCCTCTGAGCAGCATTTGAACACTTACCAATCTCAAAATGAAGGCTGAGGTATCGCTTGCGGAGCATTTCCACTACACTGTCTGTCTGAATCCGGGCCAGCTGCAGTTTAAAAACAGAAGGCAAAGTCCATTGTGAGATGGCATGCATTCAGTACGTCAGCCAAAAGAAGCTTTTCTATTCTTAAACATAGTCAAATGCACCCACCAAAGCCTCCAAAACACAAGCATTAATGCAAATAAATAGAAGTCTTAGCATAGTGCTACACAAAAACAAACCCTACCCCTGCATAATGATCACAACACCCAGCTGAAGAAAGTATTACCATCCCTGCTTTACAGATGGAGAAACAGAAACAGAGTTGGAGTGACCTGGCCCCTGGTCAGACAGTGAGTCAGTGGTAGGGTCAGAATTAGAGCACTGTAAGA
Organism: Dermochelys coriacea; assembly: GCF_009764565.3. Classification (NCBI taxonomy): domain Eukaryota; kingdom Metazoa; phylum Chordata; order Testudines; family Dermochelyidae; genus Dermochelys; species Dermochelys coriacea. The sequence goes on along the minus strand of NC_050089.1, from coordinate 18,646,025 downwards.
CATAGCAGACAAAATGTCTTCAGTCAGAAGTAGTGGTTTAAACAGGGGACTGGAAGTTCTATTTTCAGCTCTCCCACTGACTTGCTACGTTCTGTGGCCAATCATTTCAGCTCTTTGTGCCTCAGTGACATTATCTTTAAAGTGGAGACAGTACTTACCCACCTATCTGTGAAATGCCATCACTGGGTGAATGGAACTAAAGAAACACAATGATGTGCTTTTGTAATTTTTAAAGTGAGTCAGACTGAGCATTGTGCACCGTGCTAGAGAATAGGTCTTGCAGTAAGGGGCACCCATTGTTATAACAAAGGCAGACTAAATAGCCTGGCGATTCCCACCTCAATGAGCGATGAGCTAAAATGCACCATATCTGCCGTGTGCTTTTAATGAATGCTAAACTTTACCATTGCTGTGTGATTCTGCAAGCAGCCAGCATTAAGATTTGTCTGCAGGAATTGTGTTCTATATGAGCAGAGGTATGTCAGAAAGTTGTGCAGAAGAACGGACAGAGCAAGCCGCAGGGTTTGGAGGCTGCAAAAGGCCCTGGTACCTGTAGATGGGACACATTTAATTTACATTCTGGAAGGGGGAGGATCACATAAAATAGTCCACCACCACTATCCTATTCAAGCAGAAGGCAGAGGATCCCTCCATAGATCCTGACCTTGTGAGAGGCAATGTAGTCTAGTAGTCACAGCTGAAGATGAACCAGGAAGCCTAATTTCTAATCTTTCTCTGCTACTGATGCTCTGAGGGGCCCTGGGCAAGTCATGCGTTTCCACATGTGTAAAATGAGTCCAACAAACTTCCCCTTTATAAGGTGCTGTGAGATTCTGAGTGAAAGGCACAGGTGCTATAAGCATCAAAGTGTATGATAATTCTTAATAATAGATTAGGAAATCACACACGGTGGAAAAATGCAACGTCCCACCCTTCAATGCCCATCTGTCTCATCTTCTAGCCTCCTGCAAAGTACAGAGCCATGCCTGCGCCTGACTTCCAGAGTAGGCAAGATTATCTCAGAAGAAAGGCCCAAGACACATTTATCTCTCTTTGCAAACTTGCTCTTCCCAGCTGCAGCTAGATAGCAAGAAAGACCCAATGTATTTCCTATATCCTCCCTCCCAGGCCTTTGTGAGGATCAACGCAGCCTAAGTTTTGCCTCCATGTAAGATATTTGGTCGTTGGATATAGCAAAATGAAGACACAAAGGGATTCTACTGAAAGAGGAGTGCAATCACCTCCCTGTTTCTTGAGCTACTCCATGAGCTTGGTGCTGATGGAATGTGCCAACTGACAGCCATTGGGACTAAAGTTCTGTTTATTCAGAATGGATACAGTCCAGGTGGCATCAAGGCAAGCTTGTCCCACATAGCTGTAAAAACATGCCTCAGCCCCGACATGGAGGGATCCCCTGTAGGAGAGCTCAGTTCACGGCCCATTGAATCTCAGGCCTTCCTATGGGGACTGCCAACAAGGAGGCCTATTATAGTGCAACTCTGATGACAGAATAGTTATTTCTAATTCACAGAAGTCACTCTTTGGCAACGATATCTTTACTCCAGTCTAGGGTCACTTTCTGAGGAGGACTTGGGCTTTTTGGTTTGAGAAAGATAGTTCATCTGCATAAACAAATATAAGTACATTTATTTCCATCTAATAATACTTTGTGCTTAATGCAAGGATCTTAAGGTGCTTTACTAATATGAATGAATGAAGCCTCACACAGCAGACCTTCTGTGAAGTATCCACAAATTGTCCCCATTTTACAGATGAGAAAATGGCAGCACAGTCAAAGAGCTAAATTTTCAAGAGCGTCCACTACTTTGGGTGCCCAAACTTGAAACATCTGGTTCCCAATTTCCATCTGCATCTTCTAGTGACTTGAGATGAGAAAACTCAGCACCTCTGAAAATCAGGTGCTAGGTATGTAAGATTGGGCACCCAAAATCTAAAGGCCACTTTTTTGAAGATGTGGCCTAAGAGACTTGCCATAAATCACTCTGCGTCAGTGGTAGAGATGGGAACAGAACAAGGGAATACTGATTCCTAGTCTTTCACTCTGATCATTAGACAACACTTCCCTATTGAACATGAAATCTGATAGATGCTGGACTTCATTTGGGTTTAATCTATAAATAACAGAGATACACACTTATTTCCAGAGGGTAACTACTGTACATCATATTTTTAAAGTTAAAATTAGCCACCCAGATTTTCTACTTTTAGGAGCTATAGGGTCTCATGTCATAATTGTCCTCATTGAACAGAGACTCAGCAATATGGCCATACCAAAACAGAAGCTAATGCAATAAGCAAAAACTCACCTGACTCTTCCTGGTGCCCACTCGGATAACTCTGTTTTTCAGGCCATTTTCATCCTATGAACAATGTGTTTCACGTATTTTAAAAATTAAAGCAAATCCCCCAAATCCACAATTGTGCAGGTTTTCTTTTAACTAAGAAACAGTGCAGAGACCACAACCTTAGGAACATTTTACTTGTAATTGTTTTCTAAAAAATGGGAAAGTAATATTGTTTGATTTTTGTTTTCTCCCACCCCCTTAAAACTATAAAGGGAAGGTGAGTAGATTTTAAGCCTGACCTATTAAATTATCCCAATAGATTTGCAGAGCTGAGATATACACATTATTTTATTATGAGATATACAATTACCATGAACAATCTAAGCCCTGAAGAATGCAAAGTCCGTTCCTTTACCTGAGTGCTCCTCAGTGTCTTGTTCTCCATCGCTATGGACTTTTCCAACCCCAATGCCTGTTATGTGAAAGAGAAGAAGACGCTCCTTGAACTGGGAAAGAGGAGAGGAGGGACGTTATTGCCCCTGCTGCCTAGCACAGTGTGTGCCAAACCATGTGCTAGAGAGAAGGGCTGTTCCGTTTGAGACCCAAACCGTTCTGGTGTAGCATGGACACACAGATAAGAGCTGACAGGCACGCTACAGTTGTGCTGCACTACGATCTTGGGAGGGAAAGGCCTTCAGAAAGCAGAGATGGGTGTGACCAGCACTTAGGAATGGAGGTTACCAGTTCTGCAGAGAACAAAATTCAGCTGCAGGAGCTGCCTCAGCAGAGCTGTCCAGCTTCTGTACAGAAAAAAAAAATTGTGCTGTATCATTAGGAAGGAAGAATGGCAGGAGACCATCTCTCCCTCAATGACTCCCGCCCAAGCCCTTTGCTACCTGTTATACCCCCCAGATTTGTGTAAGGCAGCTAATGCATTACCCAACAGAACAGTCACAAGGTGGCTATTTTCGTAAGTGAACAATGATCATTTTCACCAAGATATTCTTTCGTGGGAGAGGGATACAACATGTGGCTTTGTACAAAGCAGAGACTCCAGCTTTATCACCCGTCCTCAAGGCAACGGAGCACAATTTCTTTGCAACTATCACAAACTATGTGGATTGACAAAGGGCAGTGAGCCAAGAGACCTGGGTTTTATCCAGAACTTGGCCCTTGATTTGCCTTGTAACTTTGAGCAATAATTTAACTACTCTTCCTCAGTTTCCCTTTCTATAAAATAGCTCCTTGTAAAGTACATTTGATTTTTTTAATTGGACTGATATTAAATAAGGCCTCACGTACTAATGGGCAGGGTTAAACGCCCATTCTTATCTCTAAGCTCAGAAGCTGTCTCGGCCCAGTGGAAAACCACTTGTGTTGAAATCTTTGACCGACAGCAAGGTTAATAAAAATACTCAACCCTTACACAAAACCGTACCTTCAGAGCATTAACTAATTTGGTCTCAACATCAATCATTTGGGACCTATTGCTACCTTAATCTAGGATTCTGAATAGAGCCATATGTTCACAGATTACAATTATTAAAATATATACAATCTTTAGTTTTCATAGTTGGCTCAGTCTACTCCCAAGTACCATGAACAGTGTTCATTTTAGCAGGTGTATGGTTATACACACCTGAAGAGAAACAGTCAATAGAAAAAGATTCCCATTTGATCACATCACATGAAGGCAGACAACTAAATACTGACAAATGTTATAGGTGCTTGTGTACAAATGCAAATAGTCTAAACGCTAAGATGGGTGATCTTGAGTGCCTGTTGTTAAACGAGAATATTGATGTAATAGGCATCACAGAAACTTGGTGGAATGATGACAATCAATGGGACATTAACACCAGGATACAAAATACATGGGAATGACAGAGTAGGTTGTGCTGGTGGGGTAGTGACACTATATATAAAAAAAAGCACAGAATCAAATATAGTAAAAACCTTAAATGAACCAAACTGTACCACAGAATCTCTATAGATAGAAATGCCATGCTGGAATAAGAGTACAGCAGTAGGAATGTACTACCGACCACCTGACCAGAATGTTAACAACGGTAACTGTGAAATGCTCAGGGAGATTAGAGAGGCTATAAAAATAGAAAACTCAATAATAATGGGGGATTTCAAATATTCCCATATTGACTGGGTTCATGTCACCCCAGAAGGGATGCAGAAATAAAATTTCTAGACACCATTAGTAACTGCTTCTTGAGGCAGCTAGTCCTGGCACCCACAAGGTAAAGAGGTAATTCTTGGTTTAGTCCTAAGCGGAGCACAGGATCTGGTTCAAGAGGTGAATATAGCTGAACCACTCAGTAATAGTGACCATAGTGTAAATATATTTAACATCCTTGTAGGGAGGAAATACAAAAGAAGCCCACCACAGTAGCATTTAACTTCAAAAAGGGGAACTACACAAAAATGAGGAAGCTGATTGGAAGTTAAAAGGAACAATCACAAGAGTGAAAAGCCTGCAAGTGCATAGAAACTTTTTAAAAACCACCATAATAGACATTCAAACTAAATGTATATCCCAAAGGAAAAAATAAACCAGTAACAGGAGCAAATAAATGCCACCATGGCTAAACAGAGTTTAAGAGGCAGCTAGAGACAAAACAGAATCCTTCAAAAATTGGAAGTCAAATCCTACTGAGGAAAACAGAAAAGAACAAACTCTGGCAAATCCAGTATCTTCATCATCTGGACCCATGGAAAAGAAGTCCTTGAGAATTCCACCATGATTTCAACAATTTCCATCCCACCATCAACCTCAGCCTGGACCAGTCCACACAAGAGATCCACTTCCTGGACACTACGGTGCTAATAAGCTATGGTCACATAAACACCACCCTATACCAGAAACCTACTGACCGCTATTCCTACCTACATGCCTCCAGCTTTCATCCAGATCACACCACACGATCTATTGTCTACAGCCAAGCTCTACGACATAACCACATTTGCTCCAACCCCTCAGACAGAGACAAACACCTACAAGATCTCTATCAAGCATTCTTACAACTACAATACCCACCTGCTGAAGTGAAGAAAGATTGACAGAGCCAGAAGAGTACCCAGAAGTCATCTACTACAGGACAGGCCGAACAAAGAAAATAACAGAACGCCATTAGCCGTCACCTTCACCCCCAACTAAAACCTCTCCAACGCATCATCAAGGATCTACAACCCATCCTGAAGGACGACCCATCACTCTCACAGATCTTGGGAGACAGGCCAGTCCTTGCTTACAGACAGCCCCCCAACCTGAAGCAAATACTCACCAGCAACCACACACCACACAACAGAACCTCTAACCCAGTAACCAATCCTTGCAACAAAGCCCGTTGCCATCTATGTTCACATATCTATTCAGGGGACACCATCATAGGGCCTAATCACATCAGCCACAATATCAGAGGCTCGTTCACCTGCACAGCTACCAATGTGATACATGCCATCATGTGCCAGCAATGCCCCTCTGCCATGTACATTGGTCAAACCGGACAGTCTCTACATAAAATAATAAATGGACACAGATCAGACATCAAGAATTACAACATTCAAAAACCAGACGGAGAACACTTCAATCTCTCTGGTCACTCGATTACAGACCTAAAAGTGTCAAAACTTCAACAAAAACATTTCAAAAACAGACTCCAACAAGAGACTGCTGAATTGGAATTAATTTGCAAACTGGATACAATTAACTTAGGCTTGAATAGAGACTGGGAGCGGATGGGTCATTACACAAAGTAAAACTATTTCCTCATGTTTATCCCACCCCGCACTGTTCCTCAGACTCTCTCATCAACTACTGGAAATGGCCCACCTTGATTATCACTACAATAGGTTCCCCCCCCCCCCCGACCTGACCGCCCGCTCTCCTACTGGTAATAGCTCACCTTAAGTGATCACTCTGGTTACAGTGTGTATGGTAACACCCATTGTTTCATGTTCTCTGTCTATATAAATCTCCCCACTGTATTTTCCACTGAATGCATCCGATGAAGTGAGCTATAGCTCACGAAAGCTTATGCTCAAATAAATTTGTTAGTCTCTAAGGTGCCACAAGTACTCCTTTTCTATTTGCAAATACAGACTAGCACGGCTGCTACTCTGAAACCAGTATAAAAGTATAATTTGGCAGGCCTAATTAGCAGCTAGCAAGAGACACAAAACTAACAGTCAATTTTTTTTTTTTTTTTAAAGTACACCAGAAGCAGGAAGCCTGCCAAACCACCAGTGAGGCCCCTGAACGAATACGGTGCTAAAGGAACACTCGAAGAAGACAAGGTCATTGAGGAGAAGATCAATGAATTCTTCGCATCCCTCTTCACTGCAGAGGGCCACACATAAGACATGCAAATATGAGGAACTGGCCCAGATTGTGGTGTCAGTGGACAAGGCTTTGGAACAAACTGATAAATTAAACAGTAATAAATTGTCAGGGCCAGATGGTGTTCACCCAAGAGTTCTAAAGGAATTCAAATACGAAATTTCAGAACTCTTAAGTGTAGTATGTAATCTATTGCTTAAATCAGCCTCTGTACCAGATGACTGGAAGGTAGCTAATATAATGCAGATTTTTAAAAAAAGGCTCTAGAGGTGATTAGGGATGTAAAAGTTTAAATGGTTAACCGGTAAGCGGCAGCCAGCCCACAGGAGCCCCAGCCAGTCAGCCCCAGCTCGTCTCCCTTTCATCCTGATATAATTTTAATACTTTAAAGAGTAAATGATTTAAACCATATTTACATCCCTAGAGGTGATCCTGGCAATTATATTTCAATACCAAATTGGGTGAAACCGTAGTAAACAAAAGGATTATCTGATACACACATGAACACAATTTGTTGGAAAAGAGTTAACACTGCTTTTGTAAAGAGAAATCACATTTGACCAATCTATTAGAATTCTTAGTAGTGGTCGACAAATACGTGGACATGGGTGATTGAGTGGATAATGTGTACTTGGACTTTGAGAAAGCCTTTGACAATATCCCTCACCAAAGGTTTTTAAGCAATGTAGGCAGTCATGGGATAAGAGGGAAGGTCCTCTCATGGATCAGTAACTGATGAAAGAACAGAAAACAAAGGTTAGGAATAAATGGTTCGTTTTCACAGCAGAAAAAGGTAAACGGTGGGTTATATCAAGGATCTGTATTGGGACCTATACTGTTCCACATATTCATAAGGCCATGAACAGTGAGGTGGCAAAGTGTGCTGATGATATAAAGTTACTCAAGACAGTTAAGTCCAAAGCTGACACTGAAGAGTTACAAAGGGATGTCTCAAAACTGAGTGACTGGGCAACAAAGTGGCAGATGAAATTCAATTCCAATAAACGCAAAATAATGCACACTGGAAAACATATCTCAACTACATTTACAAAATGATGGGTCTAAATTAGCAGTTACCACTAAAGATAGATCTTGGAATCATTGTGGAAAGTTTTATGAAAACATCCATTGCAGCAGTTGTCAAAATACCTAACAGAACGTAAGGAACCATTTGGAAAGGGATAGATAAGAGAAAATATCATAATGACACTATAAATCCATGGTATTCCCACATCTTGAATACTGCATACAGTTCTGGTTGCCACATCTCAAAAAAGATATATTAGAACTCAAAAAAATACAGAGAAGGGCAACAACGATTAGGGGAATGCAACAGCTTTAATATGAGTAGAGATTAAAAGGACTGGGACTATCATTCAACTTAGAAAGTGAATGACGAAGTGGAGACATGCTGAGGTCTATAAAATCATGAGTCGTGTAGAGAGAGTACATAAGGAAGTTTTATTTACCACTTCACATAACACAAGACCCAGGGGTCACCCAATGAAATTAACAGGCAGCAGATTTAAAAGAAAGGTAAATACTTCCTCAAAACTGCATAGTTTACCTGTGGAACTAGTCATCAGGGGATGCAGTCAAGGCCAAAACAACAAATGGTTTCAAATAGGAATTAGGTAAGTTCATGGAGGATAGGTCCATCAATGGCTATTAGCCAAGATGGTCAGGGATGCAACATTGTATATCCCTAAACAGCTGAGTGCAAGAAGCTGGGACTGGATGACAGGGGATGAATCATTCAGTAACTACCCTAATCTGCTCATTCCCTCTGAAGCATTTACCACTGGCCACGGTCAGAAGACAAGATAATGCACCTGATGGACCACTGGTCTCACCCAGTATGGCCACTCTTATATTTAACCACAATAACCATCTCTGTCCCTGTGCCTCCTTTCCCTACACCACATATGGCCCTCTCCTCAGCCCCGCAAACTGGAATGGTTAAATCTCTGGAAGGAGATGTCAAATTAATTCTGTGGCAAGGCCCACATTTAATTTTTAATTACAATCCACAGGCCAAAGAACGTGTTCAGGACAACACACTCTCCTTGATGCACAGACCTTTCACTGAGATCAATGGCAAGTTACCACAGAGATCAGTAGTAGAATCTGGCTTTTAATAACAAAACTGTCAGTAATTATATGTTCAGTCCCTTATTGTCACATTCAGCCTTGTGCAACAGGGAAATCTGCTCCCCTTCAAGTACACCGTTATTTCTGACCTTTGTTTCTCTTCCTGCCTTATCCTCCTTTCTCTGTTTCCGTCCCTCAACCCGGTCTTCAGATATTTCCTCCTCTCTTCCCTCTACATTTCCTTCTTAGCAGCAATTCCCATCTCCTTGGGTTTCATTCTCATCTCCTTCCCCATATGACTCACCAACTAGTCATCAATTACATAATTAATGCTTACATTCAAGTGTCCATAATAAGGCTTAAAAATGAATACTCCATTGAGATTAATGGGAGAGTTCGCACCTCTCAAAGCTATTGTGTCTCAAACTGTCTGCAGATTCAGGAAGTTTATAAACTAATGCATTCTTGTTGATTCATATTTGAAGAAGTTTCCTTCACAGCCACAAGGACTATAATTTTTTTTTTTCTTAAATAAAATCTTAGATTCTGCCACATCTGAAAATAAATCCATCACAGGGAATAAGGTGTTTGACCCTCTGCTCTAGACAGTGATATATTTCACTTGCTACACTCCTCACCAGGTCAATGTCATAAGTGCCTGCAAGGCTAGGTGTTCCTTCCACTCAATGCTGTCCAAAGCCCGATACAGGTTTGCATAAGATACTAAGTTGTCTACAATGACTTGGCTGTGCAGAGAAGCTGTTAGCTCATCTGATATATAACTCACTTACAGACAAGGTCAGTGAAGTCGCATCTTCTACTGGTCCCTCACCCACCTTGTCTCACCAATATCCTGGGAGCAACAAGGCAACAACGACACTGCCAGCATATAACTCACTTGTTGAGAAGCCAACACTTTGGACCTCTAATCTGTGGATCTTTTACAATTCTGAAGCCATAAAACACAGATTAAGAAGGTGGCTTGCCTCAAGTTTGGTCTGAGTATCCTTCTCCTGAAGCGCATGAATCTTCCCATCTCTAGTCAGCACGTAGAGAGACCCCCACTCTGCTAAGACATCCACCACGTCATCGAAGACCGAGCTGTACGCGATGAACTTGTTACACAGGTCGTAGACATTCAAGATTTGCTTGTCAGAGTTCTGCGGGTCGCTCCCAGCAAACTCTGATCTGGATACCAGAAGAAAGAAGACGAGTTTAACACACATGCTCTTGGATTTCTGAGTCACATTCTCAATAGCGTCTCCTTAACACACTTAGAGCCGGGATACAAACCTCTGAACAATCACGCGAGTATGTCATACGTTGTTAGTCCAGATACTCGATGGGAGAAATCATATCTGAGTTATAAAAGGGTGGTGACAGATCCAACTGGCTCTGGATGGTGGTGTATGCAGCTGTCTCAGGAGCAATGACTGGATTCTGAATATTCAGCTGAATTCATAGCAGGTTTTACCAGAGCTCTAATAATAATCACATGCCACAGTAATGTCAGTCAACACCTGGGATGATTCTCAGGGTGCCCAGGACTGAGAGTCACCTTCTTACCCACTCTGCCTTCAGCTAGAGAGAGACTTGCTGCTGCTTAACTGGGTGTCAGCTCCCTGACACTTCCAGTCTGTTGGCTCCCAAGCCGAATCTCCTCTGGGCTATGTCACTCTTTACTATGCCTTGCAGGTTAACAGGTGCACTCCAGTCCCGAAATCCCTTTGAAGCCTTCCCTTGTAGCGTTCAGCTCCTTAATCACTGAACACTCACAGTAATAAGACAGTAGTAAGAGGTTTTCTGTCCCTAAGGCAACAGTGTACACATCATCTTGAATGATTCAGCTCAGGAGCAGCATCCCGTACAATCCTACAGCACTGAGTTCTACTTAGAGTGAACACAATCATAAGTTCATCATCAAAGATCAAGATTGATGAGATAGTGAGTGAGGATAATGGAAACAGAAGGATTACCTATCAAACAAAACTGTAACACCATTCCTAGAGACTAACCTGAGCTGTCTGACCTTCTGTCCAAATAAGATTATCTTACCCAAAGCCTTTTTGCAGTGTTTTCAACCAAACCTGATTGAGACCCTATTTTCATGAATTTAATCGCAACACCCGATTTTTTCCTAGACAGAGGAATTCAGGATGATTTCTATAGTCTAGTAAACTGCTGAAGTGTATCCCCGGATAAGGTTCTGAGCCCCTTGCTGTTCTTCTCTTCCTGTTAAATCTCACAATTCTTCCTCTGCATTTAGCTCAGACTGGGGATGGTGAATGAGACAATACATGTCAACAGACAGACGGATAAATATTTTTGTTCCGGCAGGAAATCAGTTCTTCACCGCTTCTGGGGATTAACCCCTTGATACAAACTATCAGAACACATTTCCAGTGGATATACACATAACTCCTTACATAGCAGCCGTACCTACATTTACGATGATAATCATAACCATTTAAAACCCGCAACTGGTACTCTTTCTGAGTGAATACTATGAAAGCGGCAGGCCTGTTAGGAGTTGCTGTTACAGACCAGCGAGCCCTCTGCCAGCTGAGAGCAATGGGGATCTGTGTCACAATAGCCTTGCACAACAAAGCACCAGGAGAGCTACAAAGAACAAAAGCTGCACAGTGAATACATGTAAAATGGACTCATCTGCTTCCCGGAGTCTTACTTTGGAGAGCTCTTCCGGTCCTTGGAAACAATGACGAGGTATCCCCGATACCAGTGAACGATCAACTTCTGTCCCTCAAAGGCAAAGCAGGGGCCACGCTCATCTGGCTGGTACAGATACACACATTCGTTTCCTGCCACAATGAACTGGAGGTCCTGGGAGGGGTCGCTGAGCGTGGAGCAGCGTAAACCGCAACCATGCGTGTCCAGCTCCAGACGAGGATAATCCTTCACCGACAGCATATAGGACTGTGAAAGAAATATGATTTTTTTTTAGAGATTACATCGAACCGCAGATTGGTGATAAATAACCAGGAGTTGTTACAATCAGTGGGCCAGAGTCTGACCTCCATTACAGCCTGGTCAAGCCAATATCTTACCTGGATGTTCTCCGTGGTGACAACAAAAAGGTGGGTGATTTTCCCAGACTGGCGGAAGGCAAGGCCAGTGACTGGGTAATTGCCTTCATGTAAGATCTGGGTCTTACTGTGTCGGTCTCGTGTGATGTCCCCTTTTGTAAGCACAACGCTTCCATCTGCAAAGCCTGTTGAAGGAAAAGGACTAAACTGTTTATGTCTATGGCGCTTTCCAAACATTTACTAGTATTAAGTCCAAGACAGCTACAGTCAGCTGGATCCTCCTTGTTGTTTCCCCACACAGAGATATGCGTACTGGGGTGGTCCCACGGTCTTCTCACTTCATGGACACACGTATCCAACTCCCTTCCTGAGTAGGGCCTACTAGGACCTCTTCACGGCCATCTCCTGGCCCGTGCAAAGCTTTTCTGTTTGAGAAAGTTTAATCTCTGTTTCTTACACAGACGCTTTCTTTATGGTTTATTTTCTCCTATTGCTCTTTTCTATTTTGCTTTGCTACAACAGATGCCTAACTCACTGGAACCAGTTTTGTGTAACAGTTGTTTTAAATCACACAGTGCGCCACATGTACATAATTAGCACTATAAAAGTCAACATTGTAAAATGGAAGGAAACCAGTTGGTCAAAAGTCACATTTTTAGAACAAGTCTCTGGACAAGCTACTGATCCACGAGAAGACCTTCTCTCTTATCCCATCACTATTTAGTTTGCATAAGAGCCTTTGGTGATGGACCTCGTCAAAGGCTTCCCGAAAGTCCTAGTACACTATATCCACTGGATCACCTTTGTCTAAGTGGTTGTTGACGCCCTCAAAGAATCCAAATAAGTTGGTGAGGCGTGACTTTCCTTTACGAAAAGCCGTGCTGATTCTTCCCCCAACAAATCGTGCTCATCTGCCCCTTGTGGGTTCAGAACTAGCTGCTCCAAGAAGCAGTCACTCATGCGGTCTCAAAAATTTTATCTCTGCGTCACGCCACAACGTGACGATTACCAAGTCATCATAAGGCAAGCTGAAATCACCCATTATAACTGCGCTTTCTGCTTCTGGAGCCTCTCTCAACCAACCTTATCATTTCAGAATCGCTGTCCCCATCCTTGTCAGGTGGTTGGTAACCTATGCCCACCGCTATACTTTTTTTTTTTTTTTTTTAAGTCAAGCATGCAATCCGGACCGGATTTCCAATTAGGCACAGTAGGCACGTGCCTGGGGCACTGGCGTTCTAGGATCATCCAAAAGTTAAAGTGGGTTAAAAGTCTGTACATATGTGGTTAAAAGTGGTTAGCGTAGGCTTATTTTAAAAATGATAAACAACCCAATGATACAGTAGAACCTCAGAGTTACGGACACCTCGGGAATGGAGGTTGTCCGTAACTCTGAAATGTCCACAACTCTGAACAAGACGTTACAGACTTCAGACACCACTTCCGAGTGGGGCTGGGACTGCAGGTAGGGGCAGTCAGGGCTCTGGGGGTATCGGGGCTTCTGACCCTCGGGAGCACCAGGGCTCAGGACTTTAGATCTCAGGGGAGTGCCGGGGCTTCAGCCCCAAGGCTCCATTCCCGGCTTCTGCCTGGGGGGCGGGGGCGCCAGCGCTCGTACAGCTCCGCGCCCAGTTTCAGCAGGGGAGGGTCACGCCGGGGCTGAAACCAGCGCTCCCCTCGTAGCTAAAGCCCCAAGCCCCAGCACCCTGCCCTCCGGGGCTGAAGCCGGGAAAAGAACTGCGGGGTTTCAGCCCCAGCACTCCCTCCGGGTCTAAAGCCCTTAGCCTGGTGCTCCCGAGGGTCAGAAGCCTGGACCCTTTTAACTACTGAAGGATAACTTTTAAAAAGGTATGGATTATGAGGATATCATTAGCGCGTTTGTGAAGCAAAAGTCAAGGAAGGACACATGTGCAGTAAAGTAGCACCTACCTGCTATCTATGTGATCGTTTTAATCACCTTCATTCAATACAATAACAAAAACTACATATTTAAAATGATAAAAAACACAAACGTCAGCTGTAGGCGGGGTGGGGGGGGGGTGAGGAGAGGGCGGCGGCGCTGAAGATGCTGTGCCTTAGGGCGCGTACGGCATAAATCCAGCCAAGCATGCAATTTCTATCCATAGTGAGTCTATGGTACAGTTTGTTTCATTTCCGATTGGCACCTTATTTGACTACGGTTTCTTTAACATACAACGCACCTCCCCCACCAGTGTTATGTTCTTTATCTTTCCTATATATTTTGTAGCCTGGTATTTCCATATTGCAAAACCCATTCTCCTCCGCCTGAACAAAATTTAAATTTGGGGTCAAAATTACCCGAGCGTCCTTTTTGTGTCCGTTTTTTTCCTTTCTTGCAAGATAGATAAAGAGCACGTACCTAACTTTTAAACCTCAATAAAACATTAACTCTTGTTTTATGGTAAAAATTATGGTAAAAATCAAGATTTGCCAAACTTTAGCAAGTAATTACTGGCATTTTCAACTAGCGTCAGGTACATTCTCTTTAAGACGAAAGCCACGTGACGTGAAAAAGTCAGAACACTCTACGCTGCCTTCTGTAGGACCAATCCATTTTCATTCCATCGTATTAACTTCAGAGTTTGTTCGGCACCTCCAGGAGGCGTTTGCTTTTCACTTACCGATAGCCATGAAGTTAAGAGTCTCATGGACAGTTATGCAGGACACAACTGTAGGTTTGTTACCCGGTATTGCTGGGAAAATCCTTGTGCAAAGAGGATTCCCACCATCTCGTTTCTCTAAGTTCCAGACTTTAACCTGCAATCAGCACAGACAGAATGTGAGTAGATATGGTCTTAAGGTATATTGGGGCCAAAACCTGGTCCCTTTTAAGTCCATAGGGCTAGAATTTAACACACTGTTTTTACACCAAAGACACTCCCAAACTAATCCCAATACATTGTTCTTCCTCAGGAAAGCACACAAGGTGGGCTCATGTCCTCTTTGTCATTTGGCTTACCAGCGGGTTAATGCCTTCTTCATCTTCACCAACAGAAGCCAAGATGCTGTGCTGCTTCAGCTGGTACAGGTGAGTCACCCTCAGCTTGTAAGCCTGGAAACTGCTAAGCTGAAGGGAGCGTGGCAAGAACCAGATCTGACCTTCCATATGTAGATGATAGTCAAGGTACTCAGAGAAAAAAAAAAAATATGAAACCACACATATCACAACCAAACCCTTCTTAAGCTACCCTTATTTATCGACAGCTGGCCAAATACACTTATACTAGCTATTGTTCAAGTCACTGAGGCGATCGCAGAGCAACAAAACATTTAGTGAACATTTTAACGTGCAGGTGACCTGGAGTTGGAAGAGGCAGACATTTTCTATACACCAACGGGCAACTGAAAAACAAAACAACAGCTCGGCACACACCTAACAGACATCCTACTATTAGTTTAGGGCCCAATGCTGTGAAACACTGAACACTTTTGACAACTCCCAATGAGAAGCGCCTCACAGGAGGCTTTCAGAAGCTTCCTGTATTGAACCCATAGCTCATCTTAAGTGATCACTCTCCTTACAGTGTGCATGATGAAACCCACCGTCTCATGTTCTCTGTGTGTGTGTATATCAATCTCCCCACTGTATTTTCCGCTGAATGCATCCGATGAAGTGAGCTGTAGCTCACGAAAGCTTACGCTCAAATAAATTTGTTAGTCTCTAAGGTGCCACAAGTACTCCTTTTCTTTTTGCGAATACAGACTAACAAGGCTGCTACTCTGAACCCATAATGTCTCTCAAGATGAGGGTGGTCACCTTATTTCTAGTAAATAGATGAAACAGTTTTGCCTATTGTACTCTTTCTAGTTCTTACCAACAGCGATTCTCATTATTACGCAGAACACATTCACAAGTGTCTTCACATGCATCATGCAACAAAGAAAATGGACTACACTTCCTAAAGCCTGAGCGATTCCAAAAACACACATTACGTCAGCAAAACCACTCCTTGTGGTTTCAGTGAATGCCTACCATACCCCAGTTAACTACCCCAAACTCTCTTTCTATAAAGGAGAAATATTCTGAAATTTGACAGCATTATATATCACTCACACACTTTCCATTTCATTTCTTCACAACACAGGCAACGCACGGGTGGTGGGAGAGCAAGTTTCTTCCTCTCCACACCATCAATGTGCCTCAGCCCCACTCAGAAGCACTCTCCTCTAGCAGTAAGTGGGAGTTCAGACTACACAGCTCATCCAGCCCCGGACCCGTGGGCTGAGATTAGTGGGGGACAATTTTGTGACGTGAAACAGATATGGAAATATTTGAACATTACACCACCAGCCAGGCACGGGGAGCAACCTTGTCACTAAGCTGCCGACCCTGGACGGTGCGATCTCACTGGCCTTCCCCATCGGTTGGCGGCAGCAGCGCCAGGTGGCACAATCTGTGCATTTCCCTCTGACGCCCTTGGCCACTCCTAAATCTCATCCCGCCGCACTGGCGCCCAAGAAGGAGGAGGAAAGGCGCCCCACCTCTCTCCTACCCGCTAGCATTAAAAGGGGGCGAGGGAATCCCTGCTTCACTCCCCCCGCTAACGTCCAAGGTGGGGGAGGCCGCCAGACGGCGTCCTCCGGAGGGAGCCCCGGGCAAGGATATCCCCAAAAACCAGGCTGCCTCTGCCCGAGTCGCAAACGGTGATTCCCGGCGGAAGGGCGAAGGGCTTCGCTCCGCCCCCGTCGGGCCCGGCCGGCTCCTTCACCGTCTCCCTGTCAAAGAACACGAAGCGGCGCCACTGCAGGTAAGCAGCCATCTTGGCGACCAGAGCTGGACCTGCCAGGGGTCAGGTGACCGGGCCGCCGAGGACGGCCTCTCCCTGCGCACGTGACGGACGGCGGGCGGGGACCATGTCACGTGGGACGCCGGGCTGGCGCTGTCCGCCGAGCCGCTGCTGGGAGCTGTAGTTTTCGGGCGTGCGGAGGCGATCAGGGCGCGGGTGCCCCCTTGCGCCTGCGGCCCTGCCAACTCCCGTGTCCCCGCCTCCCTCCGCTCGAGTGAGGCCGGCGAAGTGAGCAGGGTTGCTCGTGGGAGGAAAGTCAAGCGTGCGGGTAAGAGTTTGCGGAATCGAGGCCTGAACATGGAGCTGGCCCTGTCCTAGGGCACAATCGTCTGGCCATGCAGCATGTCTGCAGCACGTTTGGAATAACCCCCTACACGGCCTAACACGAGGTACTTGTTGATAGGCCTTTTGCTCTGATGGATAGCGGAGTGATTGTCAACACTGAAATAATATAGGAGGAACACTATTCAATAACGCTAATTAGACGTTCATATAGGGCAGGGCTTACGGATGGATAATGCTTCAATGTAGGAGCATTGCTTTTTTTTTTTATGTTATTGTACATACCGCTTCCAACCAATCTCAGGGAAGGGCCCACTAGAGGAAGGTAGGACAAACGCTAGAGCTAACCCTTTTAAATACCTAAAATCATGGATCCCTAGGGTAGTTGGATAGATCCTGTTAAGGTTACAATAAGGCAGACAAGGTAACAAGTAACAAAAAGCAAGTATTTCACACAAAAACTACACAACACTTTTTTGTTTCAACCTAAAACCGCTTAAGTTCTCCCACTCTAGAATTGAGTTACTTCATGAGACTAGAATAGGTTATAAAACAATAACATTTCTGATATTTGTAGTTTTTTTCTTGCTTTCTTATTTTGCAAATGTTTGATTTCAAATTTCTTGGAGGTTTACGAAGAAGCAAAAGCCTCTCTCTTCTACTGCACTGCAGACAGGAGAGCAGATTGATTTCCTGGTTTTGAGATAGGGAAAGAAAGGCTGCTTTTTGTTGTTAGTGTTTTACTAGTGAAACCAGGAATTACATCACACCTCCCCATGCCTGGTTAAACACGTAAGAATCTTTGTTCATGTGTTGTGATGCCTATGTGCGATTGGTGCATAGAACTCAGGGCCTCACGCTACCAGGCCATAGAGAAGGTATACAGACCTCGTCCCCTGGAGCACGCACATGTACGAAAGACTTCATAGGGAGCCATAGTGTTTTCACGGAGAGGATGCATAGAGTTTTCTTTGCCTGCTTATGCCTCATTAGCCCCACTTGGCATGTCCACAAGGGTCTTTACGGTCTGCATTGACATATTAAAACAGGGAGCGTGGGTGCATACAGGAGTCTTTACACGGTGTATGCCTGAAGCTTCCATACATCTCTTCACCTTAGGGTCATGCAGTGGTTCCTCGCTCACCACCTGCCTCCGAATCTCTGGTGCATTCTTCTAGGGTTGCCTTAGGAGGGGAGGACCACGCCTGGCCCATGTGAGCCCATTGAGCCAACGGGTCCCACGAGCCTCGTTCTGGCTCTTCTGAATGGGGCCCAATGGGGCTTGTGGCATCTGTGGCCTGGATTGGCTCCTCCCATGAGCTTGCACTGCATCCAGACCGCAGGCTGTGTAAGATGCTGCGTCTGCTGCTGCTAATGGAACTAGTGGAGGACGTTGCACAGCTGGAATAGACTTGGGAGGCAGGAGCCCTCAGAACAGCCCTGCAGCACTAGCTACCCCCAGGGAGTATAGGAAAGTCACTAGTAGCTGTATGTAAACACACATAAAACAGCAGCAGGAAATAGCATTATGTTGCTTGAACAGCGATTTCCACATATAGAGCAAAACATTAAGCACAGAAGGTCAAAGTCATCCGTGCTGAAGCAGCAGTGGTCTCACTGCAATTACATCAGAGATGAATTTGGGCCAGTATGCTCAGTTGCACAAAAACACGAAAAGCCCATCTGAGCTTCCTAAGCACCAGGGCTCTCAGAAAACCAATGTATTTGCATTAAGAACAGCCCAAACACCCATATTCTAGTTGAACAGGAGGCAGTTCCACTTTATCTGTTGTGTTATGTAAAAAGCAAGGGTTTAAACAAAGTTAAGTCCTAAATTTCTGCACAGGGAGGGATGGGGGGTTGCTGATTCATGAGTTCTGCCAGTGGGTGGGAGGTGCTAGGGGTGAGTCAATAGGGGGGCTGCTGACAGGTGCTCAGCACCCACCATTTTTCCCCCTGTGCATGCTCCAGCTCCAGAGCACCCATGGAGTCGGCGCCTATGCTACTAAATATACATTAGGCGTAGTGTTGTCAGACCAACATATTGTATCCCTGCCTGTGTTCTAGAGAAGAGAGAGCTGAAGCCTTGGGAGGTGTCAGATGATGGCCACTGGAGATGAGGAAGATATCTACCGTTTTAGGTTATTCTGTAAGGGATGGCGAGTATAGGGCTGTTCAGATGTACGTTCTGTATTATCTCTTGTGGGGTTAGAGCAAATGTGACTTTGCTAAATGTATTAATAAAACTATTACAAATACAGTAAGGTTCCTAAAGTGTGAGTGTTACAACAGCATGCAGCGAGGTTCCCAACTCAACAGTAATTTTAATACTGGGCCTGATCTTGGGACGAGAACATGTCAAAACTCAGCGTGATAACTGGGCATTCTTAAGTGATCAATATAATCAACACACAATCCATAGCTCAGCAACACTGTACTACAGAAATAGAGGCGATTTTCTGACTATTGCTTACGTGCAGTTAGTGGGACCAGCATTTGCTTTTGGGGCAGAGTGAGGGACTGGAAGTTATTTTATATATAGATAAGAATAATGTGCAGTGTGTAAAACATTTTTTGCATTTCTATAAGAGAAAACCCTACATTTAACTTGTTATGAAGAACTGTATTTTCTTCTCTTTTCAGATACATAACTTGTAGCTCCAGGGGCCCCGCCAGGGCAGATTATATCCCTAAATCATCACAGTCAGTTCACATTAAAAAAAAGCCCATGTTCACATTTCTCTGAGCTACAAAACATGCATAAATTCAAAGTATGTAGATAAGAAATTTCTTATAGTAAGCAATTCAAACCTTTAAATGGAAAGACAGTTACAGCACAACTGAATTTGTGTGAGGTCACTTTTAATACAGGTGTAACATGGGTTGAGCAGCTGCCATGAAAAATTCTGAAGTCACTTTTTGAGTTGAATTTCTATCTACATGCCTCTTAGGCCATTCTTCATGACATAAAATAATCTCAGAGCAACCAAATGAAGCAATTACACCCCTAAAAGACCATCTGGCCCCAAACTCTGATTTTCCATCAGTGATAACCAGACTTCATCTCTGGTCTACAAGCAACTAAATTAAAAAACAAACCAACAAAAAATCCAAACACAAGCACACCACACAACACTCAATCATTGGGCAAGAAACCCAATTATTTTCATAGCCTTCAGTTCTGTCAAGCTAGTATAGTGTAATTAGCTGCAACGCTGGCTGACCCAACCCACAGGACAATCAGTTACTGCCCAGCGGAAACCTGCTGCAAAAGGCTTTGTGCTGGGCAAATGTGACACCAGAGATTACCCTGTAGCGTTGCAGACAGGTTGGTGTGCCCAGGGCTTAAGGCACCGTGAGGCTCTCAGAAGGGTGCTATGCACCCTGACCTGGACTCAAACCCTTCCAGAAAGTGCACAGTTCTTTGCATCATATATATTCCAATAACACAAGATTTATAGCCACTTGAGCTCACGCCCTCTTTTTAGATCCTCTCCAGTCAAGTTCCATCCCAGTTCATTGGAGAAATTGAAAAATCAAGAAGCAACTAATTTACAGTCTTCAAGGTAAGTATAGTACAAGATCCACAAGGGAGGCGTCCCAGGGAAGGCATGGCTCTAGGTGCTGCGTTTTGTGTGTATGAGGAGCTCCCTCTGCAGGCCAGCGTCAATAGTTGTGGCCGATTTGCCTGGGGGCAGATCCGTAATGAGAGTGAGCTTGTTGAAAACCCCACGACCAAAGTAATCAGCAACAACAGAGAAGCCATCATTAGAGCACTTGAGCTGTCAAAGACAAAAAGAAGCTTCATTAAGAGAGAGTTGGGTCCTGATCCAAAAGCACTCACGTGCCATTTGCTGCAATCTCAACCATATTTGGTCACTTCATTTTGGAGCATTTGTGGTGCACAAGCAAAGGAGCATTGTCACCCTTGGTGGAAGTTCTTGTACTAACACACACCTCAAGAAAGGTTTTCTGTAGTTAGGTTATTCAGCCTTCCTAATTATCCACATGTTCACCCAAATATCCAGTTCATCTCCATTTAAATCATGTGCCGTCAAATCAAGTTGAACCCTAGGCTTTTTAACACCACCAACTTAGCATATATTAAAGTACACACTGCCTTGTCTACATTAGATTTTTCTATCTAATCTAATTTTTGTTGGAATACATTAGCTACAAATTCTAACATAACACTTTTAAATCCTTGCTTAGAAAAGGTCTGAAAAGAGAGAGACTACCTTTACAGTCTTAAACCTGCCTCGGCCAACTTGGCGCAAATTCCAACTTGACCAACTATTTTCTACCTCCTTCAATTTCACTATATAGTTTCAGGTCAAACTGTTGTGCAGTGTTATTGTATGCCATTACTTAGCTGTCATGTTCCAACTTACAGGTGGATGCCTTTCAGTGACAGCTGAAGGGAAATTACCTCTAGCTACCTCCATTTGTAAAGCACAAAAGAATCCTTCGGTATGGAAGGCATCTCAGACACAAGTCATTCAGCTACCAATACTCCACAAATCAGGTTCAATAAGGACATGTTTGCAAAGTAGCTTCATCCTTTCCTGTTCTCAACAAGTCTCTCAAACAGCACAGGAGCCTGAACTCCTGGATATATTAAGGCATACTGTCCACAGCAGCATGGGCGGCAAGTTCTATGGGCCCATGGTGCCTGGGCACCAGAAAATTCCTGGCCCTGAGCCTGGCTCCAGGAATGTTTGAGGCCAGGTCTCTCTCTCAGCCCTGCCTTCCGCCCCCCGCGCCTCCCCTGGGTGATTTAAAATGGACCGGGGCCCTCACCCACCAATGGCAGCACAGCAGAGCTGAGTGACTTCCTGCCTGCTCGCTCCACGTGGCTGCCGGCCCCTCCCTGTAGCCCCATGGCAGGGTGGGTCTGTGTCTATGTCTACACGCGCTGCTCCCGCCCCAAGCACCCCTGCAGCCTATAGGAAGCGGCGGAGGCAGTGTCTGGGGGTAGCAGCACGTGGAGATCCCCCGGCCTGCCCTGCCTAGGAGCCCCAGGTAAGCGCCGCACCCTCCCACCTCCTCCCAGCGCCTGCACCCCCACCCCTTTTCCACACCTGCCCCCAAACTCCCTCCCAGAGCCTGCACCCCTACCCCCAAGCTCCAGCCCAGAGGCTGCATCACTCACCCCCTCCTACATCCCCACCCCTTGCCCCAGCCCAGAGCCTACACCCAAACTCCGTTCCAGAGCCTGCACCCCCTCCCATCCCCAAACTCCATCCCATAGCCTGCACCACAGACCCCCTCCCCCAGCCAAACTCCCTCCCAGAGCCCAACCTCTCACCCCTTCTGCACCCAAACTCCCGCCCAGAGCCTCCAGCCTGCACCCTAATCCCCTGCCCCAGCCCAGGGCCTGCACCCCAGACCTCCTTCCCCAACCCAAACTCCATCCCAGAGCCTTAGGCAGGTGCGGGGGGGCGGAGTGGGCTCTGGGCACCAACAAAATTTCTACAAACCTGCTGCCCCTGCACAGCAGAGGTTTAAACCTAGCAGGTATAAGGGAAAAGGGCAGTGATGGTGATACCCCTACCTGATGCTGAAACTGATCGTGCAGATCTCTCTTCTGTTCTTGGGCTCGGATCATATCTGTGACCTTTCGGTTCTCTGGCATGCAGGTGGGACATTCTGAATCGCTCTCTGAGTAGCTCTCAAAGCAGTGCTGGTGAAAGGAATGACCACACAGGAAGTGGACTGAAGGCAGCTCCAGGGCACTTGTACAGATGCTGCACTTTGTCTTCTGGAAGATCTTGGGACTGAGACAATTTGGGTGTGGGGAGGGAGGGAGAGAGACACAGAATACAATTTTTCTTAAGAAAATGAAGAAAGAGGACTATCCAACGTAAGACACCCCAGAGTCAGTGCACCTGAGCAGCTGCTGAAGGCAGGATTTTCCTTCTAGGTCTCCAAAACTCTCTCAAGCTCACTCAACCACCAGCAACAAAACAGGAGGAGATCTTGGGGATGGACACTATAGTATGCTCAAACTAGACTTTTATATAGACAGAGAGAGAGAGAGAGAGAGAGAGAGAGAGAGAGAGTGACAGTGTCTCCTGCACCTGGTTTTGAGCTCTTCAATCTCCTGGCGGATCCTTGTGGTCTCTTCACGATATTTCTGAATCCTCTGCTCATCCTGCTCAATCTGGCGGCTCTGCTTCTGCAGCTTGTTGACAAGATAATCTTTAATCACAGACAGCGTGGCCGTGGAGTTATGAGCCAGAGTCTGCACAACTGAGAATAACCAGCACATTAATACAGACACAAACCAAGAGCTGGAACAGCTATGCTGGTCTAATCTGGACTGCTCTTTTCTGAAATGCCATCCAAAGGCGTAAGAGGTCAGGGTTTTACTGAATTACAAAACTCTTGAATAAAACTCTAAACTTTAGAAGGTATTAGACAGAAACTGGGGGTTCTAGCAACCAATGTGCTTAGCGGATTCCAGAAAGAGGACACGGAGATGTTTAGGTGGTCAGAACCGGGCACTGGGAGTCAAGAGACCTGGATTCTATTCCAGTTTTGTCACTAGTTCACTGTCTGTCTTGGGCAAGACACTTAACCAAAGGGGAAAACCAAGGCACAGAGACTGAATGGGGATACTGCTTAGTCACAGGCAGGTTGTGAGGCTTGATTAGAATTAGTAAACCACCCGCCTCAATCAGAGATCACTGGTATGTGCCCTCCCTATAGTGCAGACTGCTAGTGGACTAGCTACATCTCAAGCTGCATTGACTATTGCATTCCTCCAAACTCTCTGTCCAGAGAGAGCTCATTCTAGCCCTATTTCCTTGCTATAGGTCTTGTCATTACCGAGCAGTGGAGGCATGAGGTTCTTGTTTTCAATATGCTTCAGTACTGCTGTGATGTATTCCTTGCAGTCCTCTTCTTTCCGGGCAAAATAGCTGAGGGCCTGTTCCCAGAGACAGGTCTCTTGGTCTCCATACAACTCGCACACCTCAATCACCTTCCTGTACTGCTCATTCTGCATGTGATAATGCATGATCTGTTGAAAACTGAAAAAAGGGGAGCCAGGGTGAGAACAGGTCAGTTGGTCAGCCCACCTCTCCCCTACTCACTGCTGCAGGGACCCCATCCTGTCACCCGGTCACATAATTCCCCAGCACTACTGCAAAAACTCAGGTCAGCCAGTCCGTTCTACATTACATTACACCACTCCTCCGCAAAAACAGCAGCAGAGACACAGGTTAGATTTTCAGCTTGGCAACTGACCTAGGTCCCTGCATTGAGACCCTCAGAGGTTCCTCACCCTTACCTTCCTCTTGTAGTACATAAAGGGTTGTGGTCCAGTGCCTGAACCAAGAAGGCTCAGTCCCTGGAAGGGAAGCAGCACTCACAGTTTGCCCTGTTCATAAAGGTAGAGGACACCATCCTTGAAGTTGTGCATCTGACACAGGACCAAAGCCTTATGGAAAACTGTTCTGAACCTTCCACTCTTCAGCAGGGTGATGGCTTCGCTGTGCAGCTTCTCTTTGATCTGCAAAGGAGACAAAACCAAACAGAGCGTTAAGCTGCAGGAGCTTGGCAAATTCCACCTCAAGGACTGGACACCTACACTGCAGCTCTCCTGGGGGCTGGGGGGGAGTTCCCTCTGTTCTTCTCCTTTCCCTATTAAAAGAACAGGAGTAATTCTCCTTGGCCTTGATTAGCAAAGAAATACTCAGTGATCAAGAGGATTGCTGGGAGCCAGCTTTCAGAACAGAAAGGGTGCAGGCGAGTGAGACAAGGCACTTTCCCAAAGGGTCATAATTCTCCAGCACCCACAATCAATGAGACCCCTAGGGACAGAGTCCAGCCGAACCTAAAAGAAATTTAATAGATAGACAAATGGACAAACCAGCACAGTCTGTCCAGCACAGCATGCTTGGGTCACCCTGTATTAACACCACATATGAGCAGAGCTTAGAGGTTAAAAAATGATGCAAATAGAAATGGTGGGCCCACAGAAGCCCCTTCTCTAGCTACAGGGTGAAAGGAGCTCAAACCTGCAGATCCTGTTCATGTGCCCAGTTCTGGAGTCGAAGTTCCAGCAGTGTGTCATAGACGCCCTGGGGAGAGTCAGACTGCACCTCCGTCATGTGCTCCAGAAAAGCCCTGAGCTCCCGGGAGTTGTTTGCAAAGACTGGAATGAACTCCTCAGAATTAGCCTTTAACACAAGCCAGAAAGAAAGTCAGACACACTGTCCAACACCAAATGCATGTCTCTCTATGGCACTCAGCATCCCAAAGCACCCCATATTTCCCTTGGTGATGAAATTATTATATGATTTGTACAAAGTATGCCTTGTGAGGTATCATTTTAAAAGTCTTGATCTACTAAAAATTAATATATTGTTGGACTGTATGTACTATCATCATATGTGAAGTTATGAAATCTTGCTATGTGGGAGTTTCTAAAGTATGATGTGAGGCTGGAAGCACCCACTGCTAGTCCTTCAGGTACAACAATGAAGAAGCTAGACAATGCTAATGGCCCATCAACAAAGACAATAGCCATGGAAAAGGCTTGTCCTCACCTGTGGACGCTTCAGCCAGCCTATGGATAATGGCTGCTATGACTCATCAGGAGAATACAAGGGCTTGTGATCAGATCACATGATACTGAACTCCATTTTGGTACTTTAATTTTTCCACAAATTGGGCTGGGAACTTAGCTTGGAACAAAGGGGTTCCCGCCACATGGAAAAAACTATACAAGGGGGAAGTGACATCACCACGGGACCTCACTCCCCACCCAAGAGAACACATGAGGAACAAAGACTGAACTGGGGGAAGTGCTGGTCCCAGACTAACGGGATTTCTAGCCTGAGTATGGGAACTTGGTGAACTGCTTGTACTATCTAACTGGGTGAGACACTGATTCAAATCCTATCTAGTATATGAGGCTTAGATTGCGTTTTTGTTTATTTGCTAGGTAATCTGCCTTGACCTGTTTATCATTTATCACTCAAAATCTTTCTGTAGTTAATAAACTTGTTTTGTTTTATCTTAACCAGTATGTTTTTGAGTGAAGCGTTTGGGAAAATCTCAGTTCAGTGAACAAAGGCTTGGTGCATATCTTCCCCACATCGAGGGGGAAGCAGACTAATTTAAATGAACTTTCACCATACAGATCCCTGTGAAGTGCAAGACAGTATACTTCTGGGTTTATACTCCAGTAGCGGTGCAAGGCTGGGCAATTGGCTGGTGCCTCCATTGTGGGTCCATGAATGGCTTAGGTAAAGCAGTCAGTTAGGTATGTGGCACCACCTGCTGTGGTGTTGGGTGATAACAGGGCTCAGAGGGGGCTGGCTGGGTGTTCTCAGCAAAAGCGATGTGGGAAGCCAACCCAGCTGAACGGTTTGGGGGCACGGTGGTTCCAACAGCTTCCAGGCGTCACCCTGGGAGTACACTCCCCACCTAGTCTAAGATGAATCTCTCTCAACAACCAGCAGATCCAAACTCTGGAAATTCACACTTCTACCTTCCAGATCCAGGGAGATTCCCTTTCACGTGATCTTGGTGGAATTAGAGCAGCTCAGTGCAGAACAATGAGTTGTCTATTGCTATTAAATATTTTATTACAGATATACCCATGGATAACAAAGAGGGTCAGAGTACCATTGTGCACAGCAGTGTACAAATACATAAGATGATGTAGTCTCTGCCCCAAAGACCTTACAACCTAAACAGCTAAGGCAAACAGTGATGGTCAGACAAACATAAACAGGGCATCAAAATCACAAATCTTAGTTGTAGGGTTTTTTTTGTGTTTTTTAAATAAACTTTCTCCCCAACTCAGCCCCTCCTCCAGTCCCTACAATACCTTCCCCTATTACTGACCCAATGGGCCCTTCTCCCATCCTTCCTACCACTCAGAAGTGGTTCCACTTTATCGTTAGCCTATCTGGTTATGCTTTAGACCCAATATTTTTGCTTATTCAGTGCCTGTTGTCTCACTTTCCTTTCCACCCCAATCAGCACCCAACCCCCAAACCACTTCTTTGCACTTTCAAAGTTCAGTTCATAACTCTGCTGATGTCAGAGGACATGAAAGGTACCAAGGACTCTGAAGGAGAGTGCCCCCTTGCCCTGCTGCCGATTGTCCCCAATTCTTTCAGAGAAACAGAGGCCTTGTGAGCCATCTCTAAGGGGGGAAGTTGGTGGGCCCTGTCCAACGTTTCTTTGAAACAGAAGCCACACGGACCCTTGTGTCCCATTGTCTAGGATGCAGTAGTGGGGAACTAGAGGGTGCTGGTGGGACCTACAGGCCCAAGCAATCCAATTCCCTTGCTCCAAAGCCTCTGCCAACACATCACCAACTCCCCTTAGGGTGGTGATGGGAGGCTGGGCTCTGCTCATATGTTCCAGTGCAGAGGTTTGGGAACAGAGGGGGAGGAACTAGTGAAGAGAATTGCCTAGTGCTTAAAGCAGAACCTTGGGAGCTACTGCTCCTCTGTTCTAGTCGCAGCTCTGCCATTGACTGTGCAAGTCACTTCATCATTGCCTCTGTTTACCCGGAGAGGAGAGGAGAGATCAGTCTGGGATCAGACCCGAGGTCTCCAGCTTCTTGTTCACTCAAGAAACAATTATACAGGTAGAGGTAGTAAAGATGCCACCTCACCCATGATCCAAAGGTGTCATATTTTCCCAATACAATGTATGAGTCCTCAGACCTGCCTAATACCAGAGGGTGCTCACCCTGGTCTGTTAAGTCTTCAGTAGCAATGGAACAAAGCACGAGGTTTCTTACGGCATCCGTGACCCCACGTCTCCACAGGAAACGTCCCTTAACGCCGACACTCTCTCGTCCTATTTTGTCAGCTATGAAACCATCACATTAGCTACATCATCTCACTCAAGAGCAGACTGGTTCAGTTACCCAGATCTTACTTTTTTCCCCTCCAGCATCCCAGAGCCTTCACAGTCTCCTGTCGGCCGGTAGTCCGTGCATAGGATCTTCAGCAATTCTGTGGTCTCATTGGGGACATGGTGCATCAGGATTTTGCCATAACGCTTCATGTTACTTTCTGCCTGGTCAAATGGCAGCTTGCCAATGTACTGCAAGGCCTCCTGGTAATTCTGCAAGGAAAAGCTGGTGAAAGCTGGCACGTGGTACCACCCTCTGTACTTCAGATACAAAAGCCAAAGCCCTCTCTGCACAATAGCCAACATGCAGGGAAACAATGCAGTATTTTATTTAAATAAATAAATAAAAGGGTATCCCAAATGATAATTTTGCCCACCACTGAAATGCGGCCATCTGTGGGCTGAAATAGTGGCAGCCAGATGGACAACTGGCACTGATCCAGGACAAAACAGCTATCCCAGTAGCAGCACCAGAAGCAAGAGGACATTTAAGCCCTGTGTAATTACTTATATGCCTCAGAGGCAAGTCTGACTATTGCACAATGCTAGTAGTTGTTTGTACTGCTAGCACAATTGTCCCATGAGCAGCTTAGACTCCCATGCTGCATGGAGGAGAGTTCCTGACAAAGAGAGGCTTTCCTACCATATAGGGATCAAATAGAAATGTTTAAAGGTATCTTCTCACCTTGATGTCCTCCAGCTGGATTTTGAGGAACCATTCATGGTGTGCATGCTTCTCTGCCAGGTACACAGCATGGGAAAAGTAACCTGCTTGACGGAGCACCTTGATTGCTGTCTCCACATCAAAGTGGACCTCACTCTCACTGGTCTGCAAGGAGGAAATGATGGGGCATTACTGGGGGAAGAAGGAGAGAGATAGGCCTGATATGGATTTACAGACATCTGGCCTATCAGCAAGAATCCTCTAGGCTGCTGGCAGAGACAGACCAGCTTCCATGCATGAGGACCCAAAGAGTGACCGTTAAATTCCTCTCATGCAAGATAAGCATTGCATGTGCAGATGGCCATTGTTCTAGTTAGATTTCTAAGACTGAATCACACTAGGAACACAAACAATCTTCCACGCTCAAAGCTTAAGATGGCAAGTCAAACGAATGCTGCAGTGGTGCCAGGAGCTTAGAGATATGTGCACAAGTGCATGAGGATGCTAAGGACTAATCCAGCAGTCCTTATGTGGGCAAAGCTGCTATTGGAATCAGTCAACCATGTTGCTATTACCCTTTTTCTTATCACTGTACTAACCTGATGGTGTTGCATAACTACTTTTACTTTCTCCCATTACCTTGATGAACTCCTCCAGTTTGGAACTGTCTTTGAGTTTGGTGTAGCAGTTTAGCAGCAGTGTGGTGTGGTCTGCGTTGGCAAGGGACTGCAGGTGGAGTGTCTGCAAGTACGCAGTCAGGTTGTGTATACGCTGAGCATCTAAGAACTTCCGGATCACATAAGATGGCTCTAGCTTCCCAATGGTTCTTGGGAGAAAAGGGACATGAGATTGCTACTTCCAATAAGCCAGTGATAAAGGAATTGACAGCATCACAATAAAGCTCTGGACATCAATAGGAACCCACCCACTAGTTATGTTTCAGAAATAATGACTGGTCAGACCATGATACCATCCATCCTCACATGTAGTGGATCAAACTTAAAACTCCTCTGCCCCAGAGGCTTGGATTAAGGTTGGGGTGGAAAAACATGACGATTTAACATCCTATTTTAAGGGGAAGGTGTGGTTTTGACACACAACTGAGTTCAGACCCACCTCAAAAAGGGTTTAAAAACAAGGTTTCCTGAGCCCCATTGTCAGAGCTCTTTTACCCATTTCAACATCTTAGCCACTATTATCCTGCTATTTCACTGTTGCGATCACAACTCAACACTACATAAATCCCAAGAATCCCAGAGACAGAAATATCGGTTCTAAATAAGACAGATAGCTCTAAGCAAGAACTCCTGCCTCTTACCCATACCCCACTTTATGAAACTTTAAAAGGCCACTTGTCAAGTTACTTTAGGCTCAAAAATGCACGTTTTGTTAAAGTTGTATAAACCCTGGTATAAAAAGAAATGTATGAGATTTAAAAAAAAAAAAAATTAAAAAAAATAAAACTACATTCAGTGAAACATACCCCAGGTGTTACATACAAATTACCAGATGGATCAGATCTGTGATTCATCTAGTCCAGTATCCTGCCTATGGTAATGGATAGCACCAAGTACTTCAGAGGAAGGTGTAAGAAACCCACAGTACGCAGATTTGGGATAATCAGTCCCCCCCGATGAAGACCTCATCTCAAAAAATTAGATTGGCTACTTGAAGCAATTTTTGTCTGCATTAACTATTGCATCACTAAGGCCTGGTCTACACAACAAACTTAGGTCAACATGTTAATCTATTAGTGTATGTCTCTACACTACCGAGTCCCTTCCACTGACCTATGTCGCTTGTAAAGTCAACTTCTTTACTGCACCTCCGCGAGAGGCGTAGCACTTGATTCGACATCCACGGGTCAATAGGGGCTAGTGTAGACACCGCGTTGTGTAATTCAAATGAATTGGCCTCCAGGAGGTGTCCCACAGTGCTCTGCTGTGACCGCTCTGGAGAGCGCTTTCAACTTCACTGCACGGCCATAGACAGGGAGAACAGGAGAGCTTGCAGGGAACAAGAGCATGCCATGCAGGATGAGATGCTGCAGATTATGAAGGAGCAATCAGACATGTTGAGGCATCTGGTTGAGCTTCAAGAAAGGCTGCTGGATGCTAGACTCCCTCTGTAGCACTGCCTGCCATCATCACCTCCTCCCCAAAATGTCCTATGAGGCGTGGGGGGGAAGGAGTCTATATCCCTTGCACTCAGCATCAGGAGACGATACAAGGAACAGAAGGTGTCCATTCCCAGACCTTTGATTGTTACTGCAGTGCATCTGTAAGCAAGCTTTCCTTGTTTCTCCCCTCACACTATTATCAGCCCTTTTGCCCAAGGTTATCTTACTTTTCTCTGTTGTGTTTGTGTGCATAATAAAACAAAATGGATTGAGGAAAAAAGGCTCTTTATTCATTCCACACATGGTGGTTGGTGGGGGTGAAGTTTACAGGGGAGAAAATGCAATGGAGGGAATAGTTTGGTAAGGAACACCACAGGTAAGTGTCACATTACTCTGGCTCATTGCTGAAACTGGGTTTTAAGGTTTCACAGAGACACAGAGCCCCTTGATGGGCTCTTATTTCCCTGGTATCTGGCTGCTCCATATTGACTGCTAAGTGATCTGCCTCAACCCCCCACCCCGGCGGAAACTTTCCTCCCTTTATTTCACAGATATTATGGAGCACACAGCGGGCAGCGATAACAATGGGGATATTGCTTTTACTGAGGTCTAACCTAGTAAGCAAACAGTGCCAGCGACCTTTTAAACATCCAAAGGCACATTCCACCATCATTCTGTACTTGCTCAGCTTGTGGTTGAACCGGTACTTACTGCTGTCCAGGCGGACGGTATACTGCTTCGTGAGCCAGGGGAGCAAAGCATAGGCTGGGTCTCCCAAGATCATGATTGGCATGTCAACATCATCAGTGGTTATTCTGCAGTCTGGAAAGAAAGTCCCTGCTTGCAGCTTTCTGAACAGACTTGTGTTCCTAAATATGCGCGCCATGCACCTTTCTTGCCCATCCCATGTTGATGTCGGTGAAACAGCCTGTGATCCACCAGTTCTTGCAACACCACTAAAGTATCCCTTTCAGTTTATGTACACTTTGGCAAGGTGGTCTGGTGCCAAGATAGGGATATGTGTGCCATCTATCACCCCACTGCAGTTAGGGAACCGCATCCTGGCAAAACCATCCACTATGTCCTGCACGTTGCACAGAGTCACTACCCTTCTTAGCAGAAGTCTGTTATTGGCCCTGCAAACTTGGATCACGATAGATCCCATGGTAGATTTATCCACTCCAAACTCACGTCCCACTGACTGGTTGTAGTCTGGCATTGCAAGCTTCCACAGAGCAATCGCCACTCACTTCTATATTGTCAGAGCAGCTCTCATTTTAGTATTGCTGCATTTCAGGGCTGGGGAAATCTCTGCACACAGTTTCTGGAAAGTGGCCTTACGCATTCAAAAGTTCTAAAGTCACTGCTTGTGATCCCACAGCTGAATAACGATCCAGTCCCACCAGTCACTGCTTGTTTCCCAGAACCAGAAACGGCACTCAACTGTGTTCAGCTGATGCATGACTGTCACCAGCAACTGTGAATTGTTTTGTTCTATGGCTTCCAGCAGGGCTGCTTGCGTGATATCACATTGCTGCATGCAGCAACTCCTGTGTAAATACTGCAGGATAAGGTGTGAGGTGATTGTAATGCTCACAACAAGACTGTGCAGCTGAGCGGCGTCCATGCTTATCGTGATATAGCGTCTGTGCAGCTAACCCAGGCTTTCAAAAAAAAAAGGCGTGAAAAAGGCTTGGTTTGTTTGCCATTGATTTCAGGGAGGGAGGTAAGTGCCTCATAGGAGGCTAACACCATGTTTCCATAACCACCCATGCCAATATTTTGGTCCCATGAGGTATTGCAAGCCCTACCCAAAATTCCATTCGGCTACAGGCACTGTAGTATAGCTACCCACAGCGCAGTGCTCCGTGTGCCGATGCAAGCGCTGATAGTGAGGACGCACTCCACCGACACAATGAGCGTGGTGTGGACACACCAGATCAACTTGCTTAAATCAGAGGCTCGATGTCTACTTAAATAGTTGACAACTTTGTAGTGCAGACATGACGTAAGAGACAAAGTAATAACTTTTATTGGACCAACTTCTGTTGGTGAAAAAGGACAAACTTTTGGGCTACATAAACCTGAAAAAGAGCTCTGTGTAGCTGGAAAGCTTGTCTCTTTTACCAACAGAAGTGGATCTAATAAAAGATATTACCTCACGAATAATTCATGGAGGACAGTCAATAGCAATTAGCCAGGATGGGCAGGAATGGTGTCCCTAGCCTCTGTTTGTCAGAAGCTGGGAATGAGCGACAGGGGATGGATCACTTGATGATTACCTGTTCTGTTCATGCCCTCTGGGGCACCTGGCACTGGCCACCATTGGAAGACAGGATACTGGGCTAGATGGACCTTTGGTCTGACCCAGTAGGGCCATTCTTATGTTCTCACTCACCTTGTCTCTCTAATATCCTGGGACCAACGTGGCTACCACAACACTGCAAATAACATATATCATATCTCTGGATATTCATGTTATCCATAATAAGTGTCCAATCAC
This sequence comes from Dermochelys coriacea, assembly GCF_009764565.3. Lineage (NCBI taxonomy): Eukaryota > Metazoa > Chordata > Testudines > Dermochelyidae > Dermochelys > Dermochelys coriacea. Next base: position 18,612,970 of record NC_050089.1, on the reverse strand, counting down.
TCTTTGAATCTTGCTAAATTCTTGACCACAACGACATTCTGTGACAATACATTCAATACATTCTAAATGTGCACTATCTGAAAAAGTATTTCCTTTTATCAAGTTTTGAAACTGTGACTTTTCAATCTCACCAAACATATTTTTGTTTCGTGTGTTACGAGACAGAGAGAACAGAAGTTCCTGATCTACTTCCTCTGGGGCATTCATTATTTTTATATACTTATATTACATTACCTCCTGTTTATCTCCTTTCTAAGGTAACAATCCCAATCTCTTCATTCTTAACAGGAGAGGTTTTCCAAACCCAATTACTGTTACCCTTTTATAAACTGCCCCTAATTCTGTAATATCCTTTTTGAGATGGGATAACCAGTACTGCCCACAGAATTCAAAATGAAGGCAAACCACTGTTTATTTAATGACATTATAATTTTTTTTTCTTAGTCTCGATCCTGTTCCTTATGTATCCTAACACCTTGTCGCTCAATATATAGCTGTGGTAAAAAAGCAGAGTTCTTCACTGAGCTGTACACAGTGATGCTCACGTTCCTTTCCCAAGGTGATGCTGTTAATTTAGAACCCTGTAAGGCTGATTGACAGACCCTTTATTACCACTACAACTCGTTACATTAGGTTTGACTTGTGTCTTTTACCCACAGTCTAGCTAAATGCAAGGCCTCAGCAGCCCTGTATACTTGAATTATATTCCCCTGGCTTTTCATGGCCCTTCCTACCGTATATACTGCTGAATGGCTCCATCATGGTTCCCTTTGTTGTATAGATGATCTCCATATTGCCTGAAAATCTCTGATAAGCCATCGCTATCCAAGTGGTGACTCTTGGCCAGGTTAATAGCCATTTCAAACAGATTCTTTTTGAACAGCATCTGTGAAATGTGAAGAGAAGATGGCAATATGCGAGCAAGAGCTTCTCTCGCCTTCTTAACGCGGAGATCAGGCAATTTCCCCGCCTTGAATCCCAAAGGAAACCAAGATACCCCACAAACTTATAATTTCGACCTCAGACCAGAGCGACTTGGGCATCTCACTACCATAGAACAGAGATGAAGGCAGCAAAGGTAGAAGACAGGGGCAGAGCCTTGAAGGTGGGGTGGATGAGGAGAATGAACTCTTTATGGGGAATGAGAGAGAAGAAACTCCAGTGCAGAGATCTGAGAATGTAGGGGACTTAATCAGTAAAATCAGATTATGTGTAATGGACAGATCAGATTGTGCATACTGCAGAGAAGCAACATATTGACTAACATGTATCCACCTCCCAACTCCTGTCCTGACTCTTTGAGACTTCCACACATCAGGTCACAAGTATGTACCCTTTAAAAGGCAGCAGGTTTAAGACAAACGTAAGGAAGTATTTCTTCACACAACGCATAGTCAACCTGTGGAACTCATTGCAAGGGGACATTGTGAGAACCAGAGCTATAGTTGGGTTCAAACAGGAATTAGATACATTCATGGAGGATAGGTCCATCAATGGCTATTGGTCAGGGATACCTGCAACCCCATGGTCTGGGTGTCCCTAAACCTCTGACTGCCAGAAGTTGGGAGTGGATGACAGGGGATGAATCACTCAGTAACTGCCCTATTCCGTCATTCCTTCTGAAGCATCAACCACCGTCAGAAGACAGGATAATGCACCTGATGAACCATTGGTCTCACCCAGTATGGTCACTCTTACATTTAACCATCTCTGTCCCTGTGCCTGCTTTCCCTACACCACATACGGCCCTCTCCTCAAGACTCACAAACCGGAAAAGTTAAATGTCTGGAAGGAGATGTTAAATTAATTCTGTGGCAAGGCCCAAATTTAATTTTTAATTACAGTCCACAAGCCAAAGAACATGTTCAGGACAACACGCTCCCCTCGATGCCCAGACCTTCTACTGAGATCAATGGCAGGTTACCACAGAGATCAGTAAAAGCCAGATTCTACTACATAATAACAGAACTGTCAGTAATTATTTGTTCAGTCCCTTATCGTCATATTCAGACTCACGCAACAGGGAAATCTGCTCCCCTTCAGGTACACCGTTATTTCTGACCTTTGTTTCCCTTCCCGCCTTATCCTCCTTTCTCTGTTTCCGTCCCTCAACCCGGTCTTCAGATATTTCCTCCTCTCTCCCCTCTGCATTTCTTTCTTAGCAGCAATTCCCACCCCCTTAGGTTTCATTCTCACCTCCTTCCCTATACCACTCACCAACTGGTCATCAATTACATAACTAATGCTTACATTCAAGAGTCCATAATAAGGCTTAAAAATGAATACTCCATTGAGATTAATGGGAGAGTTCACACCTCTCAAAGCTATTGTGTCTCAGACTGTCTGCAGATTCAGGAAGATTATAAACGGATGCGTTCTTGTTGATTCACAAGAACTAGAAACTTTTTTTAAAATAAAAATAAAATGTCATAAGTGCCCACAAGGCTAGGTGTTCCTTCCACTCAATGCTGTCCAAAGCCCTATACGCGTTTGTATAAGATACAAAGTTATCTACAATGACTTGGCTGTGCAGAGAAGCTGTTAGCTCATCTGATATATAACTCACTTACAGACAAGGTCAGTGAAGTCACATCTTCTGTTGGTCCCTCACCCACCCTGTCTCACCAATATCCTGGGAGCAACAAGGCAACAACAACACTGCCAGTATATAACTCACTTGTTGAGAAGCCAGCACTTTGGACCTCTAATCTGTGGATCTTTTACAATTCTGAAGCCATAAAACACAGATTAAGAAGGTGGCTTGCCTCAAGTTTGGTCTGAGTATCCTTCTCCTGAAGCGCATGAATCTTCCCATCTCTAGTCAGCACGTAGAGAGACCCCCACTCTGCTAAGACATCCACCACGTCATCGAAGACCGAGCTGTACGCGATGAACTTGTTACACAGGTCGTAGACATTCAAGATTTGCTTGTCAGAGTTCTGCGGGTCGCTCCCAGCAAACTCTGATCTGGATACCAGAAGAAAGAAGACGAGTTTAACACACATGCTCTTGGATTTCTGAGTCACATTCTCAATAGCGTCTCCTTAACACACTTAGAGCCGGGATACAAACCTCTGAACAATCACGCGAGTATGTCATACGTTGTTAGTCCAGATACTCGATGGGAGAAATCATATCTGAGTTATAAAAGGGTGGTGACAGATCCAACTGGCTCTGGATGGTGGTGTATGCAGCTGTCTCAGGAGCAATGACTGGATTCTGAATATTCAGCTGAATTCATAGCAGGTTTTACCAGAGCTCTAATAATAATCACATGCCACAGTAATGTCAGTCAACACCTGGGATGATTCTCAGGGTGCCCAGGACTGAGAGTCACCTTCTTACCCACTCTGCCTTCAGCTAGAGAGAGACTTGCTGCTGCTTAACTGGGTGTCAGCTCCCTGACACTTCCAGTCTGTTGGCTCCCAAGCCGAATCTCCTCTGGGCTATGTCACTCTTTACTATGCCTTGCAGGTTAACAGGTGCACTCCAGTCCCGAAATCCCTTTGAAGCCTTCCCTTGTAGCGTTCAGCTCCTTAATCACTGAACACTCACAGTAATAAGACAGTAGTAAGAGGTTTTCTGTCCCTAAGGCAACAGTGTACACATCATCTTGAATGATTCAGCTCAGGAGCAGCATCCCGTACAATCCTACAGCACTGAGTTCTACTTAGAGTGAACACAATCATAAGTTCATCATCAAAGATCAAGATTGATGAGATAGTGAGTGAGGATAATGGAAACAGAAGGATTACCTATCAAACAAAACTGTAACACCATTCCTAGAGACTAACCTGAGCTGTCTGACCTTCTGTCCAAATAAGATTATCTTACCCAAAGCCTTTTTGCAGTGTTTTCAACCAAACCTGATTGAGACCCTATTTTCATGAATTTAATCGCAACACCCGATTTTTTCCTAGACAGAGGAATTCAGGATGATTTCTATAGTCTAGTAAACTGCTGAAGTGTATCCCCGGATAAGGTTCTGAGCCCCTTGCTGTTCTTCTCTTCCTGTTAAATCTCACAATTCTTCCTCTGCATTTAGCTCAGACTGGGGATGGTGAATGAGACAATACATGTCAACAGACAGACGGATAAATATTTTTGTTCCGGCAGGAAATCAGTTCTTCACCGCTTCTGGGGATTAACCCCTTGATACAAACTATCAGAACACATTTCCAGTGGATATACACATAACTCCTTACATAGCAGCCGTACCTACATTTACGATGATAATCATAACCATTTAAAACCCGCAACTGGTACTCTTTCTGAGTGAATACTATGAAAGCGGCAGGCCTGTTAGGAGTTGCTGTTACAGACCAGCGAGCCCTCTGCCAGCTGAGAGCAATGGGGATCTGTGTCACAATAGCCTTGCACAACAAAGCACCAGGAGAGCTACAAAGAACAAAAGCTGCACAGTGAATACATGTAAAATGGACTCATCTGCTTCCCGGAGTCTTACTTTGGAGAGCTCTTCCGGTCCTTGGAAACAATGACGAGGTATCCCCGATACCAGTGAACGATCAACTTCTGTCCCTCAAAGGCAAAGCAGGGGCCACGCTCATCTGGCTGGTACAGATACACACATTCGTTTCCTGCCACAATGAACTGGAGGTCCTGGGAGGGGTCGCTGAGCGTGGAGCAGCGTAAACCGCAACCATGCGTGTCCAGCTCCAGACGAGGATAATCCTTCACCGACAGCATATAGGACTGTGAAAGAAATATGATTTTTTTTTAGAGATTACATCGAACCGCAGATTGGTGATAAATAACCAGGAGTTGTTACAATCAGTGGGCCAGAGTCTGACCTCCATTACAGCCTGGTCAAGCCAATATCTTACCTGGATGTTCTCCGTGGTGACAACAAAAAGGTGGGTGATTTTCCCAGACTGGCGGAAGGCAAGGCCAGTGACTGGGTAATTGCCTTCATGTAAGATCTGGGTCTTACTGTGTCGGTCTCGTGTGATGTCCCCTTTTGTAAGCACAACGCTTCCATCTGCAAAGCCTGTTGAAGGAAAAGGACTAAACTGTTTATGTCTATGGCGCTTTCCAAACATTTACTAGTATTAAGTCCAAGACAGCTACAGTCAGCTGGATCCTCCTTGTTGTTTCCCCACACAGAGATATGCGTACTGGGGTGGTCCCACGGTCTTCTCACTTCATGGACACACGTATCCAACTCCCTTCCTGAGTAGGGCCTACTAGGACCTCTTCACGGCCATCTCCTGGCCCGTGCAAAGCTTTTCTGTTTGAGAAAGTTTAATCTCTGTTTCTTACACAGACGCTTTCTTTATGGTTTATTTTCTCCTATTGCTCTTTTCTATTTTGCTTTGCTACAACAGATGCCTAACTCACTGGAACCAGTTTTGTGTAACAGTTGTTTTAAATCACACAGTGCGCCACATGTACATAATTAGCACTATAAAAGTCAACATTGTAAAATGGAAGGAAACCAGTTGGTCAAAAGTCACATTTTTAGAACAAGTCTCTGGACAAGCTACTGATCCACGAGAAGACCTTCTCTCTTATCCCATCACTATTTAGTTTGCATAAGAGCCTTTGGTGATGGACCTCGTCAAAGGCTTCCCGAAAGTCCTAGTACACTATATCCACTGGATCACCTTTGTCTAAGTGGTTGTTGACGCCCTCAAAGAATCCAAATAAGTTGGTGAGGCGTGACTTTCCTTTACGAAAAGCCGTGCTGATTCTTCCCCCAACAAATCGTGCTCATCTGCCCCTTGTGGGTTCAGAACTAGCTGCTCCAAGAAGCAGTCACTCATGCGGTCTCAAAAATTTTATCTCTGCGTCACGCCACAACGTGACGATTACCAAGTCATCATAAGGCAAGCTGAAATCACCCATTATAACTGCGCTTTCTGCTTCTGGAGCCTCTCTCAACCAACCTTATCATTTCAGAATCGCTGTCCCCATCCTTGTCAGGTGGTTGGTAACCTATGCCCACCGCTATACTTTTTTTTTTTTTTTTTTAAGTCAAGCATGCAATCCGGACCGGATTTCCAATTAGGCACAGTAGGCACGTGCCTGGGGCACTGGCGTTCTAGGATCATCCAAAAGTTAAAGTGGGTTAAAAGTCTGTACATATGTGGTTAAAAGTGGTTAGCGTAGGCTTATTTTAAAAATGATAAACAACCCAATGATACAGTAGAACCTCAGAGTTACGGACACCTCGGGAATGGAGGTTGTCCGTAACTCTGAAATGTCCACAACTCTGAACAAGACGTTACAGACTTCAGACACCACTTCCGAGTGGGGCTGGGACTGCAGGTAGGGGCAGTCAGGGCTCTGGGGGTATCGGGGCTTCTGACCCTCGGGAGCACCAGGGCTCAGGACTTTAGATCTCAGGGGAGTGCCGGGGCTTCAGCCCCAAGGCTCCATTCCCGGCTTCTGCCTGGGGGGCGGGGGCGCCAGCGCTCGTACAGCTCCGCGCCCAGTTTCAGCAGGGGAGGGTCACGCCGGGGCTGAAACCAGCGCTCCCCTCGTAGCTAAAGCCCCAAGCCCCAGCACCCTGCCCTCCGGGGCTGAAGCCGGGAAAAGAACTGCGGGGTTTCAGCCCCAGCACTCCCTCCGGGTCTAAAGCCCTTAGCCTGGTGCTCCCGAGGGTCAGAAGCCTGGACCCTTTTAACTACTGAAGGATAACTTTTAAAAAGGTATGGATTATGAGGATATCATTAGCGTGTTTGTGAAGCAAAAGTCAAGGAAGGACACATGTGCAGTAAAGTAGCACCTACCTGCTATCTATGTGATCGTTTTAATCACCTTCATTCAATACAATAACAAAAACTACATATTTAAAATGATAAAAAACACAAACGTCAGCTGTAGGCGGGGTGGGGGGGGGGGTGAGGAGAGGGCGGGGGCGCTGAAGATGCTGTGCCTTAGGGCGCGTACGGCATAAATCCAGCCAAGCATGCAATTTCTATCCATAGTGAGTCTATGGTACAGTTTGTTTCATTTCCGATTGGCACCTTATTTGACTACGGTTTCTTTAACATACAACGCACCTCCCCCACCAGTGTTACGTTCTTTATCTTTCCTATATATTTTGTAGCCTGGTATTTCCATATTGCAAAACCCATTCTCCTCCGCCTGAACAAAATTTAAATTTGGGGTCAAAATTACCCGAGCGTCCTTTTTGTGTCCGTTTTTTTCCTTTCTTGCAAGATAGATAAAGAGCACGTACCTAACTTTTAAACCTCAATAAAACATTAACTCTTGTTTTATGGTAAAAATTATGGTAAAAATCAAGATTTGCCAAACTTTAGCAAGTAATTACTGGCATTTTCAACTAGCGTCAGGTACATTCTCTTTAAGACGAAAGCCACGTGACGTGAAAAAGTCAGAACACTCTACGCTGCCTTCTGTAGGACCAATCCATTTTCATTCCATCGTATTAACTTCAGAGTTTGTTCGGCACCTCCAGGAGGCGTTTGCTTTTCACTTACCGATAGCCATGAAGTTAAGAGTCTCATGGACAGTTATGCAGGACACAACTGTAGGTTTGTTACCCGGTATTGCTGGGAAAATCCTTGTGCAAAGAGGATTCCCACCATCTCGTTTCTCTAAGTTCCAGACTTTAACCTGCAATCAGCACAGACAGAATGTGAGTAGATATGGTCTTAAGGTATATTGGGGCCAAAACCTGGTCCCTTTTAAGTCCATAGGGCTAGAATTTAACACACTGTTTTTACACCAAAGACACTCCCAAACTAATCCCAATACATTGTTCTTCCTCAGGAAAGCACACAAGGTGGGCTCATGTCCTCTTTGTCATTTGGCTTACCAGCGGGTTAATGCCTTCTTCATCTTCACCAACAGAAGCCAAGATGCTGTGCTGCTTCAGCTGGTACAGGTGAGTCACCCTCAGCTTGTAAGCCTGGAAACTGCTAAGCTGAAGGGAGCGTGGCAAGAACCAGATCTGACCTTCCATATGTAGATGATAGTCAAGGTACTCAGAGAAAAAAAAAAAATATGAAACCACACATATCACAACCAAACCCTTCTTAAGCTACCCTTATTTATCGACAGCTGGCCAAATACACTTATACTAGCTATTGTTCAAGTCACTGAGGCGATCGCAGAGCAACAAAACATTTAGTGAACATTTTAACGTGCAGGTGACCTGGAGTTGGAAGAGGCAGACATTTTCTATACGCCAACGGGCAACTGAAAAACAAAACAACAGCTCGGCACACACCTAACAGACATCCTACTATTAGTTTAGGGCCCAATGCTGTGAAACACTGAACACTTTTGACAACTCCCAATGAGAAGCGCCTCACAGGAGGCTTTCAGAAGCTTCCTGTATTGAACCCATAGCTCATCTTAAGTGATCACGCTCCTTACAGTGTGCATGATGAAACCCACCGTCTCATGTTCTCTGTGTGTGTGTATATCAATCTCCCCACTGTATTTTCCGCTGAATGCATCCGATGAAGTGAGCTGTAGCTCACGAAAGCTTACGCTCAAATAAATTTGTTAGTCTCTAAGGTGCCACAAGTACTCCTTTTCTTTTTGCGAATACAGACTAACAAGGCTGCTACTCTGAACCCATAATGTCTTTCAAGATGAGGGTGGTCACCTTATTTCTAGTAAATAGATGAAACAGTTTTGCCTATTGTACTCTTTCTAGTTCTTACCAACAGCGATTCTCATTATTACGCAGAACACATTCACAAGTGTCTTCACATGCATCATGCAACAAAGAAAATGGACTACACTTCCTAAAGCCTGAGCGATTCCAAAAACACACATTACGTCAGCAAAACCACTCCTTGTGGTTTCAGTGAATGCCTACCATACCCCAGTTAACTACCCCAAACTCTCTTTCTATAAAGGAGAAATATTCTGAAATTTGACAGCATTATATATCACTCACACACTTTCCATTTCATTTCTTCACAACACAGGCAACGCACGGGTGGTGGGAGAGCAAGTTTCTTCCTCTCCACACCATCAATGTGCCTCAGCCCCACTCAGAAGCACTCTCCTCTAGCAGTAAGTGGGAGTTCAGACTACACAGCTCATCCAGCCCCGGACCCGTGGGCTGAGATTAGTGGGGGACAATTTTGTGACGTGAAACAGATATGGAAATATTTGAACATTACACCACCAGCCAGGCACGGGGAGCAACCTTGTCACTAAGCTGCCGACCCTGGACGGTGCGATCTCACTGGCCTTCCCCATCGGTTGGCGGCAGCAGCGCCAGGTGGCACAATCTGTGCATTTCCCTCTGACGCCCTTGGCCACTCCTAAATCTCATCCCGCCGCACTGGCGCCCAAGAAGGAGGAGGAAAGGCGCCCCACCTCTCTCCTACCCGCTAGCATTAAAAGGGGGCGAGGGAATCCCTGCTTCACTCCCCCCGCTAACGTCCAAGGTGGGGGAGGCCGCCAGACGGCGTCCTCCGGAGGGAGCCCCGGGCAAGGATATCCCCAAAAACCAGGCTGCCTCTGCCCGAGTCGCAAACGGTGATTCCCGGCGGAAGGGCGAAGGGCTTCGCTCCGCCCCCGTCGGGCCCGGCCGGCTCCTTCACCGTCTCCCTGTCAAAGAACACGAAGCGGCGCCACTGCAGGTAAGCAGCCATCTTGGCGACCAGAGCTGGACCTGCCAGGGGTCAGGTGACCGGGCCGCCGAGGACGGCCTCTCCCTGCGCACGTGACGGACGGCGGGCGGGGACCATGTCACGTGGGACGCCGGGCTGGCGCTGTCCGCCGAGCCGCTGCTGGGAGCTGTAGTTTTCGGGCGTGCGGAGGCGGTCAGGGCGCGGGTGCCCCCTTGCGCCTGCGGCCCTGCCAACTCCCGTGTCCCCGCCTCCCTCCGCTCGAGTGAGGCCGGCGAAGTGAGCAGGGTTGCTCGTGGGAGGAAAGTCAAGCGTGCGGGTAAGAGTTTGCGGAATCGAGGCCTGAACATGGAGCTGGCCCTGTCCTAGGGCACAATCGTCTGGCCATGCAGCATGTCTGCAGCACGTTTGGAATAACCCCCTACACGGCCTAACACGAGGTACTTGTTGATAGGCCTTTTGCTCTGATGGATAGCGGAGTGATTGTCAACACTGAAATAATATAGGAGGAACACTATTCAATAACGCTAATTAGACGTTCATATAGGGCAGGGCTTACGGATGGATAATGCTTCAATGTAGGAGCATTGCTTTTTTTTTTTTATGTTATTGTACATACCGCTTCCAACCAATCTCAGGGAAGGGCCCACTAGAGGAAGGTAGGACAAACGCTAGAGCTAACCCTTTTAAATACCTAAAATCATGGATCCCTAGGGTAGTTGGATAGATCCTGTTAAGGTTACAATAAGGCAGACAAGGTAACAAGTAACAAAAAGCAAGTATTTCACACAAAAACTACACAACACTTTTTTGTTTCAACCTAAAACCGCTTAAGTTCTCCCACTCTAGAATTGAGTTACTTCATGAGACTAGAATAGGTTATAAAACAATAACATTTCTGATATTTGTAGTTTTTTTCTTGCTTTCTTATTTTGCAAATGTTTGATTTCAAATTTCTTGGAGGTTTACGAAGAAGCAAAAGCCTCTCTCTTCTACTGCACTGCAGACAGGAGAGCAGATTGATTTCCTGGTTTTGAGATAGGGAAAGAAAGGCTGCTTTTTGTTGTTAGTGTTTTACTAGTGAAACCAGGAATTACATCACACCTCCCCATGCCTGGTTAAACAGGTAAGAATCTTTGTTCATGTGTTGTGATGCCTATGTGCGATTGGTGCATAGAACTCAGGGCCTCACGCTACCAGGCCATAGAGAAGGTATACAGACCTCGTCCCCTGGAGAAAAGGAGTACTTGTGGCACCTTAGAGACTAACTAAGGTGCCACAAGTACTCCTTTTCTTTTTGCGAATACAGACTAACACGGCTGCTACTCGTCCCCTGGAGCACGCACATGTACGAAAGACTTCATAGGGAGCCATAGTGTTTTCACGGAGAGGATGCATAGAGTTTTCTTTGCCTGCTTATGCCTCATTAGCCCCACTTGGCATGTCCACAAGGGTCTTTACGGTCTGCATTGACATATTAAAACAGGGAGCGTGGGTGCATACAGGAGTCTTTACACGGTGTATGCCTGAAGCTTCCATACATCTCTCCACCTTAGGGTCATGCAGTGGTTCCTCGCTCACCACCTGCCTCCGAATCTCTGGTGCATTCTTCCAGGGTTGCCTTAGGAGGGGAGGACCACGCCTGGCCCATGTGCGCCAATGGAGTTGGAGCGTCCCACGTGCTTCCTTCCGGCTCTTCTGAACGTGGCCCAATGGGGCTCGTCGGCTATCCGGATTGGCTCGCTAGGCCCGGCTCTGTTTGTCGCTCCAATGAGCTCTCGCCGCGTCCGGGCCAGAGGTTGCGCGAGACGCCGGGGCAGCTGCCGCTAATGGAACAAGTGGTGGAGGAGCTCGCGCAGCGTGTGGCTCAGTCGCAGGTGAGTGGCGGGCTGGGAGTGGCTGTCGGCGTATCGCGGGGCTTGGAGCGGAGCCTCCGGTTGTGGTGATCGGGAAGAAAACTAGCCTGGGGCTCTCTCTGACCCAAGGGTGTGGATGCAGCCTCCCCCCACAAGCTGCGCGGAGACATAAAGAGCCCCAGGCTCCGAAGGGGCTTCCCAGCCCTGCTGCAGGCCGTTCTGTCGGGGGAAGCTGCTAGTATTATGGGGGCGGCGGCCCGATAGAGCTCCCTCCGCCCCGGGAATGCTGGGAGCAGCGTGCTCCCCAGTAGAGACCTACCGAGGTCTGATCCGCGGTTCGAGGAAGGGAGCGGGGCTTTTTCACAGAGCCTGTCGCCCACGTCCCCTCATTCCGTTACCCCGCTGGGCACCGACTGTATGATTCATATCTGCCCCCCCCCAAGTCTGTGCTGTCGCGTAAAGCCAGTGTGTAAAGGAGAGTGTCAAGGGTTATTTTTCCATGTTGCACGGTAATCTGTGCATTCATGTGTGCAGAGCCTAGTGAATTTGTGGTTACTTGAGTTCTTGCTCTGTGGGCCTGGTGTGATTCTGTTGTTAGATGTGCGTTTCTCATCCATCAGCGTGGAGGATGGTGTGTATATATAACCAAATTTATTTTCAAATTTCAGGTTGGGTTGGTGGCTGTGTAGTGACTTGAGCATTTGCCTTTACCCAGCCCAGAAGCTACTCCCAAGAAGGCCAGTTTTAATAGAGAGAGGGGGGCATTGGCCCCCTGCAATATTTTTGTACTAGTTGCAGGGCTGATGGGTGCAGGAATGCCTCTGTAAGCCACGAATGTGTAATGTCAAGGTTAGTACTGCTTTGCTGAAGCAGTGCTGTGTGTGAAGAAGTGAAGGCAAATAAATAAGTAGATACTGTGTATACTAATACTTCAGGGCTGTCTAGAAGAATTGACCTGTCTCTCCTGTTTTCAGGCTGGGATGATAAATGTTGGGTGTAATTTCTTTAAGGTGGTGGCTGCTTTCTGTGCTGTGACATGATTCGTTGCCACACCTGCCCAGAAAATCTGCATTGGAGTTACTTGAAAGGCCTGGTGGGGAATATCAGTACATATGTAGGTTCCTTTTGTCAGATGCATGAGAATAAGATATAGTGGAGTGGGATTTTAAAGAGCAGTTGTTGCTACAGTGGATGTTTGTTTCCAAGTTAGATGTAGTTCTCTCAACAACATTTCAAAAAATTCCAAAAGGCTGCGATTAACATGGATTTAAATCCATTGTGATAGTTTCTCATAAAATCTCATGCAATATTTTTAGATTAACCTTTTTAAAAGCAGTAGGTCCTTTCTACTAAATTGAGGCACTTAAGAAAAGTGCAGTTAAATGTTTCTAATTTAAACATTCCACACAGGTATCGGTGTCAGATGTTTTATATTGCGCTCTTTGAAAATTTTGGAGATGAAATAATTTCACTCATCTTCAGACAAAGGGCCACTTAATCTGTTACTGAAATGCAACCATCTCTAGTGTGAAATGCAAAAACTTTCTAACAGTGCCCAAAAACCGCATAGATGTTTTACAGGAAGTGCAGACTATCATACCCAATTTAAACTGTAATTTAAGGAAGGAGATGTTAAGATGGGTTTTGCTAACAAAGTATGTGCATGTTTTGGAGCAACCTATGTGGGCTACTCTTCCAAGCAAGAAAATTAATATTTTGTTAAACTATTGTAAAACCAAAACTTAATATTCCAGACAGTTTTTTTTAATTTAACTTTTTTCTAAGAATGAACTATGTTTTTGTAAATTAGAGATAGATATGAACTATAATCCTGGATCCAAACTCTCTGAATTTGGGTTGTGGGTAGAGCCAGATAAGAACTTTATATCTCAGGTTTATCTTTACATTAAATATTTAATATGTGGTTTTATTTATTAGTTGTTGGCATAAAGAAGAAAAATCCCACCACATGCTGAGAATTTCACCGCCAGACTGGGGAATTAATCTTTGCTGCTTATTTTCAGCAAGATATTAACAGTTTTAATGGCCAGGATGACACAAGTGACCTTGTGGTCTCTGACCTTCCTCCTGCTGGCCTGTCTTCCATCAGAAACAGGTATGTGCACACTTTTCAGATTTTTACAACCTGATTAGTGTTTGAGGGAAGTTTTAAAAAATCTGCACATTAGGGACTAGCTGGTTCTGGGAATTGCCAGTGGGATATGCCTCCAAGATCGTGACTTGAAGTCCAGCCTGAAAATTATAACTATCCAGCTGCTGTTTGGGGATTTTTGTGAAATGAGTTGGTAGGTTTCGGTCCTGTTCTCAGCGAATAAATGTGTTCATTGCAAAAAAGCAGTTAGTATGATTGGTCCCTCATTTGCAACTCAGCAGAGAAGCTAAGCATTGATTGGGTCAAGGAGACTGTATCAAGGGTCACTCCCTTCTCAGCACTTGAGGAGGTCTCTGCTGGGTTATGGGGAGGTACATCAGGAGCTGGTGCACAGGGAGAGCTTGGGGACAGAGGATTTCTGTCTCCAGGGCTCTCATTCTAATAAACTTTCACCAGCATGAAATTCACAATATTGTCTCAGGCTTCTAGTTTAAGAGAAAGAAGCATATAAAAATAAGCAATTGAACTGCAGTTTACTCAGAACTGGGGGATAAAATTAAATGGCAAACAAAATATAGAGGTGCATGATAAAGAGATGAAGCTGACAGTCCTTGATGTAATTCTGACATGTTAGTCCTAAAATTTATTGAAAATGAACAGCGTAGCACTGATGAAGCCCAGGGAGACATGGAACTGCCCATACCTCAGAATATTTGCAGTGTTGTTCTAGCCATGTTGGTCCCAGGATATCCAATAGACAAGGTGGGTGAGGTAATATTTTTTTTATTGGACCAACTTCTGAAGAAGAGCTCTATTTAGCTCAAATTGTCTTTCTCCAACAGAAGTTGGTCCAATAAACTATATTACCACACCCCCCCCTTGTCTTTTTCATACCTCAGAATGGTATTTCCTCACCTTCCTATGGATTCAATACTTAAGGATGACCCCGCTCTTCTCCCATTCTTTTTCTCATGGAAAAAGTACAGCTTCTCACATCTATTCCTTTTGCGTTGCAGATGCTCTGGCTGTCATGTCTGTGGACCTGGGCAGTGAGTCAATGAAGATAGCTATCGTAAAACCTGGGGTGCCCATGGAAATCGTTTTAAACAAGTAAACTATAATTCTTCTTCTTGGTCTAAAATGTTCCCATATCAGCAAGCCTGTGAGGAGATACAAGTTATGATGGAAACTCCTATCTCGGAACCTTCTGTAAAGGCCTTCTATACTCATTTATTTCAGGGCTTGAAACAGCCTTTCAATACAAGGAAACTTTCCCAAGGGAATGGAAGAGCCTACGCTGTCACTATTTGCAGGATATAATCATTAATTTAGAAGAAATTTCTAGCCCTTATGATTAAGAAAACCTTCCAGTTGTGACCCAAATTCAAGAGATGCAGTGTCATCTTCCTGCATCTACAGTGCCTTTACTGCTTCTCAGCTTTGCCAAACTGCCCAAAGTAATGCTAAAACTGGTTGGTTGCACTGTAACTATTCAGAAACCTGTGGGCAGTAGTGAAACAGAAAAGAATCACCTGTTCTCTCTGCTATTGGCATTGGAGCTATTCACTGGCTTAGATGATGGGGGGGGGGGGGGAAGCAGAGGCTGGGAGAGGGGTAGAATAGCAGAGAAACCTCCATCTTGTAGCAGTCAGAAAAAGGAAGATGACTGGATTCCCTTACTGCTCCCCAAAGATCAAGTATCTGTTGGTGGGAAGAGGGAGCTCCTTCACTCCCATAGGCAGAAGGTGAGAGACTTAAGGAGTATCCAGCTTTGGAGAGGGTTCAGAGAAGAGCCAAGAGAATGACCACAGGGTTAGAAAATGTCTCAGTGATAGACTCAAGGCGCTCAATCTATTTAGTGTAACAAAGAGAAGTTTCAGGGATGATTTCATTACAGTCTAGAAGTACCTACATTAGGAGCAAATATTTGATAATGGATTCTTTAATTTGGTAGAGAAAGGTATAACAAGATCTAATGGCTGGAAGTTGAATCTTGACAAATTCACTTTGAAATAAGGCATATTTTAACAGTGATGGTAATTAACCATTGGGACAATTTACCAAGGGTCATGCTGGATTCTTTGTCACTACCAATTTTTAAATCAAATTGGCTATTTTTTTTAAATAAGATCTATTCTAGTTCAGACAGGAATTATCTGGGGGACATTCTATGGCCTGTATTGTACAGGCAGACTAGATGATCACAATAGTCCCTTCTGGCCTTGCAATCTACGACTCTGCTAGCCAAAGGTTGATGGGAAAGATGGCTTCCCCAATGAGGTTGCAGAGAATGCTTGCAAAAGAGAATTGCCTCTGAACCTCGCTTGTTGGGCATGAGTTAATCTTTTGTTTGTCTCAGGCTAGCATGTGTCAGGTAACTTTTCCAAGTTCTGACATTGCTATTCAATTATAGCCCTTTCTTGTCATGCAACTGTCTCTTACCATCCTTCTGGAGTTAGAAGTAGAGTGTGGGGGGGAAGCTAGGTATGGTAATAGGTCATGAAGGTACTGAGAAATCGGAAACACACTGAGGTTTTTAGAGTGGCCTTCAGCTCTGAGCCATTTGTTAGAAATTCAGGAAAGTGCTGCCTCTGGCATTCTAACGCTTTAGTTACTGTCTTCCAAGCTTCCCAGCAGTATGGAAGCAGGGATAAATCACAGATGCCTTTCAAATAGACAGGTAGAGCTATTGTAGGTGACGCTGCACTGAACTGTGCTGCATCTCATTCTTGGAGAATGATCAGTTAGCACAGCAGCCCTGGAAGGAGATGCTGCTATTGGAAAAACTTCAGACTAATTAATGATGAGCTATCTCTAGCACGTAGCCTCTGTTCCTGGTGGCATCTGAGTATCCTTCCTGAGTTCCTCTGCATTAAACAGTCTCAGCCTTGTCAGTGGGGGTTGTTTGCAATGAATGTCTATCTGTCATATATTTAATCCTTTTTTTTCTTGCTTAGAGAGTCACATAGGAAAACGCCAGTGACTGTAGCTCTGAAAGAAAATGAGCGTCTCTTTGGCGATAGTGCGGTGGGAATGGTAAGATACCAAATCACCTAAATTCCAGCTGCATATGTTGTACATATACCTGTATACAAAACCTGCATTCCATGTGTATTCTCTACACTAGTCCCTTGGAGATGGATTTCTGAGTGCCCAAGTTAAGAGATTTTACCCCCTCACCTAGTATTATTTCTCCTATGGGAATTCTAGTTAACATGTGGTTTTGTCTCTGCTTTTTACCAGCCTGTCAATCTTGGCTCCCATAGCAAATATTCTTTCCCAAATATACGCACACAGTGCGAGGCTGGTTGGGAGGGATTAAGTGAAAGTTCCCTGAGAGTCAGGACTGAACATTATACTTTCGGGTGACTTGCTTTCTTCCTTTCTGCAGTCCATAAAGAACCCGAAGATGGCACTCAGATATTTTCAGGACCTGCTGGGTAAACACATAGATAACCCCCAAGTGACACTGTACCGTTGGCGCTTTCCACAACATGAGCTGGTAAAGGACGAGAGGAGACAGACGGTTATCTTCAAACTGTCCCAGTGAGTGACCGACTCCAATTGCCTCCTGAGACCTTCGCTGCTGTGCTGTTGCTTATGAAACTTGCAGGGAAATGTCTCCTCTAGCATGTCAGCAGCTGACTCTCACCACTAGAGAGAGGGGAAATGCTGGTTTTAGCTTTCTCTGTAGCATGGCCAAGCAAGGGAAGCTTGTTGTATGTATCATTCTAGAGAGCTGCTCCAGACAGCTACAGATGGAGGTATAAAATCTCTCTGGGAAGGAATGGCCATCTTAAAGGCCCAGTTATTGGATTTGGAGCCTGTCAGTTCAAATTCTGCCCAGGTCAGTAGTGAAAACAGTGAAGTGAGCTTGGGAGGAGAGAGGTGTCATTACAATTCCCAGTCAGCAGGGACTGACATTCCAAATACTGCTGCAATTGGCCATTTGCCAGTCTCAGCACAGAGACTGTTGAGATTATGTTCCCTGATGCCCCAAAGGCATCAGTCCAGCTCAAGGTAAAGCACTTTAATAGAGGATAGCATGGGGACAAGAGGGAAGCTTTCCCTGCCACTGCCTGTGCTGTGCTTGTTCTCTGGATAAATAAAGCACTTTGAATTCCAGGACTGTCAGTCCAGGAGGAGGGAGATGGATGGTGGATTCTCTGCATCTGAAAGGCCTTTTTCTGGTGCCCTGTCCATTCGTGCATCTTTGCAGAGTTTCTCTGAATGACATCCCCCAATTCTTGGGCAGGGATATTGTCCAGGGTTCTCTGCAGTCTCCTGCTTAGATCCCTTGTTTTGATCCTGTGACTTGTAACCCATCCCTGTTTGTTCCTTCTTTCTTTTCTCTCTCTCCTCACCCCCCCCCCCCATCTCACCTGTGATCTGTTGATTTCTGGCTTTTATGGCACCACCTCACCACCTGAGGGTGTGCGCCTCTACTTCCTTTGGTGAGCAGAGCTTACCAATCCCAACATGGTTGAATTATAACCTTCTGGAATAATAATGTTCCCACTTCATATTTATGGACGCAGGTGGTGTCTGTTTCTCACAGGGTCCCTGCTGGACTTTTCATTGATGGCTTATTTTGACCATTTGGTGTGTTTAAAAGTGGAGCTTTGGGCCACATTGTCCTTGTTGAGGAGAGGGGAATACTCTCCTCTCCAAGAGCCTTGCTGCAAGTTCTATCGCCTTTTTTACTCTCTGGGGGGAAGACTTTTCCATATTTTTTCCCAGGATCTGATAATTCCTCAGACTTTTGTGATTTTTGGGCTGTCATGTTGGTGCTTCATCTCATATTGCCCAGTGTATTGTGAGAATTGCTAGAGAAGCTTTGGCTTTACAGTTGAATATAACTTTTGGTGCCTGTCTGATGGAGGGTTTTATATTCTTGCCTTGTGTTGCAGTGAAACGCAGTATTCTCCAGAAGAGATACTGGGCATGGTCCTGAACTATTCACGTGGTCTGGCTGAGGAATTTGCAGGTTGGAATGATTGTTGCTTTTTTACAGTATCCATACATTGTTCAGTTTATTTTGTTTAATTTCAGAGGATGTGGAATTTACAGGGAAACTCGAGGGGACGGGGTTTGAAGGTCTCAAATGGGATGTTTTGGGGAATCGGAAACAGGATGTTGAATCGTTTAACCTTTTGAAGTCATCAGTTTAAATCAAGCTTAAGCTGCTAATTATCCAGAGTTTCTAGCTGATGGCTGTTTGGTGATGTCTTAGCCCGGTTCCTTGTGGACAAGTACCCATGTGTTTATATATTTAAAAAAAAAGTGCAAAAATCTGGTGGGTATTTTTAACTAGCCCTCATATTGGCACCCTCTAAAGATAATAAATATAGAGACTGAAGACTTCTTTCATCTCTAGAGCTGGTTAGGACTTGAGGCATGGTGATAGGAATTTGGCAGGAGAGCAGCAAACTTGCCCTGCTGCCGTCCACCTTATACCTGCTCTGTTGATAGATGGTTCCTTTCACCAGAGCTAATTTTTTTTTTTTAAACATATGAGTTTGCCTTGGGGAATATTAATTAATAAAAGCAACTAAACCATGCACTTCTCACGACTGTATTGTTAATCAGAAAAGTCAGCAGCAATGGCAATTGCAGAAGAATTGGCTGGATCTGTTCTTACTGCTGTATTATAGGACTGCAGTTAACATACTTACAATTCAGGCAGTTGTACTAAAGGGAGTTCAAACAAGATTTTACCCCAGAGAGAATTCAGTCATCTACAGGCCAGGATTTTGGGATCCTGGAAGATTAGATTAATTGCTGAAGTCTGAACAGATTGAACATGTTCCTTTAGCAGCAGATACTGGGAGTATGACCATCTCGCAGGATGCTGTGAAGCCTGGTGGATTTGAGGTGGAAACACGGAAACAAATTCGACTCCGTTGATGACTTCTTTCAGTTTCACCTGGGCTGAAATGGACCTATAGTCTCTCTCTGCAGCGTTGACTTTGCTGTCACAATCTCCATAGTTACTTGCATGTTGATAGCCATATTATGGAGGAGTTTTTGCACTTGCCTCTCCCATGGAAAACCTCTTCTCTTCCATGCTTTGCAGAACAACCTGTAAAGGATGCAGTGATCACCGTCCCTGTATACTTCAATCAGGCAGAGAGGAGGGCAGTCCTGCATGCAGCTCAGATGGCAGACCTGAAGGTCCTGCAGCTGATCAATGACAACACTGCTGTGGCTCTGAACTATGGGGTCTTCAGGAGGAAGGACATCAATGCCACAGCACAGGTATACGCAGCTGGTGCGGAGGTGGGGGTGCTACTGAATTCCACTTGAGCGAGTGGGAAACTTAAAAGTGATGAACTGTAAAGATGTGCTCATGCTGGTTGAGTGCTCATCTTGGTTACTTGCTGTTATAGACCTGTCTAAGTATAGACTAAGTACAGAGCACGTGTATAAAACAGCAAGTACATTCCTAACTGTTGCACTTTCTGATAGATATGGAAAGCAAAGAGGCAGTTTGTAGTGCAGAGAGTGGGGAACTGGGAGTTGGGACTCCTGGGTTCTAATCAGCTTCACCACACTCTCTTGACCAGTTTCTTCCCCCCCCCCTTGTAAAATGGGGCAATGATACCGATTTACCTCACTGGGGACTGGGAGGTTGTTTGTTTGTAAAATACTTGGGAGTTACTCAGATTGAAGGAACTCCAGATGAGAAAAGCATTCATTCTGTTTTCTACTTTATAAAACAGAAGTATGGGAGAAATAAGGACACACTCGGTAGGTCCGTTATTACAGGCTTCCAGTCCTCATGGCTATAGCTGCAAGTCTAATGTTAAGTAACTGTGCTTTGCTGTCTCTCAGTGGACTGGAGCAAGTTCACTGAATGATCAGTGCCTGTCCCATTCCAAGCTGTGTGTTCCCCAAGATCTTCTCTCCTTCCCATTCAGGGACAAAATACCCCGGAACCTTACTTCGCCTTCTCTGATTTCTTCTTTACAGAATATCATGTTTTATGACATGGGAGCAGGAAGCACCGTGTGTACAATAGTGACTTATCAGACAGTGAAAACCAAGGACTCGGGGACCCAGCCTCAGCTGCAGATTCAGGGGGTCGGGTAAGAATTTCTCTTGGGTCCCATACTTAAAAGAAAATATTTACTTTCCTGGCTCTTCTAAACACAGAATGGGCTGCGTTTCGGAACTAGTTTCAAACATGAATATTCAGACAAAAGCTGGAGTCTGGGCAGGATGCCTCGGGTGGGAGGATTCAGTCTATAAGTAACTTAGGTGACTTCACTTTGTGCAAAGGATAGTTGGAATGTGGACATGTTGCCAAACTTTTATGTGTAGCTCATAGCGACCCTTGTGTATATAGAGTACCAAACACTTTCTATGATAAAAGATTCTTGTGACTCTTTTTTTGAGAATTGATTTTGGCAGGTCTTTGAAATTTGACATGGACAAAAGCCTGGGGCTAGAGCTATGCCTCTCCTTTATTCCATGAAATTCTGTTCAGGTTTTAGCTGAGTTAATAATTTTAAAAAAGACTTTCCCTTCTTTTGCTTCTGTTCCTTGGGGCCTACACTGCTAACAAAGCAGCAGCACGTGCTGTAATGTAAGAACACCTGGATGCTGCCAGGGCATCTGTAGCTGGGGCAGGGCAGGGGGAAAGCTGGGCTGAGCTGGGCTTCCCCCAATCCAGAATGTGTCCCATCATTCACTTTGGGAGTACCGCGTGGAGCAGGAGAGCCCACCTCCTGGGTTTTTGATGGGGAGGGGATAAAGCTAGCTAGGCTCCCTACAACCACCTACTAGACTCATAGGGTATAAGCATCCCATCACCCTTCTGGGAAAACAACTTTCTCCTGCGTCAGATAATGTGTTTAGTACAGTAGCTCAAGTGGCAACAGTCTGTGCTGTAGTGCTGAAGGTTCAAAATTCAAACTCTGCTGAAGGTATATGATTGCTATGGTATGGTGATCACACTTGTACACAAGTCCTTCTTTTTTTAACCAAAAAAAAAAAACCCTTGGAAATTACATTTTTAAAAAAAAAACTACATTTAAAATATATTTACTATTAAAATAAAGCACTCAAAGATTAGGAAATGCCATATGTATAGTTGCCCATGCAATCTTAATTCAGTCTCTTTGTCCAACCCATGTACAGTACCGAAGGAGGCAGGGGTTCTAGGGCTGTAGGGATAGAAAGTATGTGTAATTAAAGACTGTCTCATAATGCGTATGCACAAGATTCCACAGGCAACTAAGTCTGGCATTTGCTAGCTGGATTTACAGTTGTAAACCTAAATAACGCTTTTAGCATAGTTTACTTGTATGTGAGATAGTAGAAGTTGGTTCATTGGGCTGAGGAAGTTTGACATTCTTTTGGGGAGGAGATAATGCAAGGCTTGGAAGGAGAGGAAGGATGACCATGCTAGGGAGGTAGAGGGTGTCTAGTGGCTGAACATAAAAGACCACAGTGTCTTCCCACCCATAATGTTTAAAGAACTGGTTGTAAGGAAATAACTTTTGGGATCTGAGTTAGACAAAGCCTGGCTTTTCAGGAGCTCATCACCTTAGGCACTTTTAGTGTGTCTGTTATGAAGCCCCTCTGCTCGAAGGCTGTTGGGGTGATGAATTCATCTCATTCGAATGGTGCATTTGTTCTTCTGAGCAGACACGATATCCATTCAAAGTCACTCCTAGCTGAGTGCGTTGTAGTACATATTGCCTTGTGCTCAGTTTTCCATGGCTGATTGAAACAGGTTAAAAACAAGGTCTTAAATGTGTAGGGTTTAAAACTTATTGGGGGATAGACACCTTTATAATTCCGTGTGATGATGTAAAGAGAAATATCAGGAACAACTAGCCTCATGCGGCTGCGGGGGCTTGAGTTTTTTGATCAGTGACATTAAAAGCCAAACTTGTTTGTTTAAAGCCACGTTGTTGTTCATAAAGCAAAGCCATGCACTGGTATTTGGTGTGGAGAGAACTGTGTAGCATTCAGGATCGCATGCAATCCCTCTTTGCAGCATACTGTTCTTGTTATAAATGGTTTGCAGTTGAGAGAATTCTTGCATGCTCTTGTCAGATCCAGGCCAGCTCTGGAACTCTCTTCTGGGTGGGGAAGGTACTTGTAACTCCAGGTTCCATTATTAACTTAATCCATCCAGGCTGAGTGTCTGCTTCTGGTTTCTATTCTCTGCTCAGATTCGACCGCACCCTAGGGGGATTGGAGATGGAGCACCGGCTCCGGGATTACCTGGTGAAACTCTTCAACAAGCAGCAGCCTTCAAAAGATGTACGGCAGAATCTCCGGGCCATGGCCAAGCTGCTAAAGGAGGCCAACCGCCTGAAAACTATCCTGAGTGCGAATGCTGACCATGTGGCCCAGGTATGTCCCTGTGCTGCAGGAAATCCCCCTTCCTGGGTTAAGAGTGAGCTTGGGAGAGCTCTGTCCCTCTGCTTTACGTAATCTTTACACTGCAGTGTTCTCTCCCTCCACCCTTGCCCAGGAGACTCCAATGCTGATGGCTTTTTCTAAACTGATGTTGCTTAACGAGCAGCAAAATCCAAGTTCTCACCAGCTTAAGTCCATCATGTTACTACTTTGAGAAATGTTTAGACCTTTGCAGGAGATTAGGAGAAGTCTGTACCTAAATGGCTACCAGGAGCATGAGATTTAGACAGCTGTTACATCCAAGGCACCATGTCTCGTGTCCCTCCAGCACCGGGAGAGGGAAGGGGGTGTAAAAGGATAGGCTGCATTCCTAAGGTGCAGTGGAGTGTCTGGAACACATAAGCCGACCCAGTGGGAGTTGGAAAAATGTTGGCTTGGAGAATGCTGTGTAACGTGAAGCTGATGGCTTTTTCCTCTCTGACTTCCTGGACAGATTGAGGGGCTATTGGATGATGTGGACTTCAAGGCCAAGGTCTCCAGGCAAGAGTTTGAGAACTTGTGCTCTGACTTATTCCAGCGGGTTCCGGGGCCTGTGCTACAGGCGCTGAGCAGCGCAGAGATGAACCTGGTAGGTCCAGGGATACTTTGATAAGTGTGGGGTCCTCTGATGCTGAGCTGCTGTTGCATCACAACCATTGCTGTTTGAGAGGAGTTTGGTTTGGAAAGGTAACTCACCCTGCTGAGAAGTGCAAGCTTCTGTCTTCCTGAGGGCAGAGGTGGCAGTGCAGAAGTTACCACACTGCCATGTAATGGGGGTTTACCCCCATCACCAGCAAGGCAAGGGAAAAGACCCTGTTAGTCATGCTCCGTACTGTGGGGGAGGGGGAGAGAGTTTAACTAATTACCCCCTGGACAGAGGAGGCAGAGCTAAGCTTTATAAGTAGACTGAAGGAACTTAGTTTGAGGGACATGGAGAGGAGACAGGTCTCTCTTTCAAGGAGATGAGTCCTGAGCTAAGGCCTACAAGATTCAAGAAATTGAAGTCAGGTGAATTATATTTTGTTTAAAGCTGAACCCCAGAAGGGGAATGGACTGTTGCATGACCTGGACAGAGGGCTGCATCACAGAAGACTCTCTGAAGGAGTCCAGCGAAGAGACAGGCTGGGCATGATCCACAAGGCTGAGAAGGTTGAGGGCGTGCCCTTACACCATGTCAAACACGTTTCCGTGATTGCCGTGTGGACTGGTTGCTTATGAGCTAGGGATTTGGGTCAGGGTTTTACTGACTATTAAAAAGCCCTTAATTTTGAGGACTTAAGAATCTGTCTCCTCCACATCTCTTGGAGGCATCTGAGGTTGGCCTAGCTTTCACCATAGATCAGGAATCTCCTCTCTGGATGTCTCTCCAGAGGGCACATGCCTGACTGGTTATGGCCAGATGTGACTATCTTCAGAAAGACATTTCATTTCATTTGTTCGATGCTTAGCTTCTAAGGTGGCAGGTGCCTTATCCTTTTAGCCTTCAGCACTTTTCATGGCTGTGGTTTCTATCTCCTCTTTTCTGGACCACTGTTTCATAGAGCCTGATCTGGATTTGATTTTTGTTAAATAAAGTGTGGCATCCCAGATGCTGGAGAAAGCTGCTCTGTAAATCACTCATGTCTGTTGGGCCTGATCTTGAAGTACTCACTCAGGCACAACTAAGATTTTTGGACCCCAGTCTTGTGTTGGAGAGCGGGGTTGGTAGTGGACTGCTTGCAGAGCACTAAACAGTGGATGGTGGGGGGATATTGAAGCAGTGAACTTGGCTTTTCCAAAAATACATTCTCAAGGCAGAACCTGATTGTCTGTGAACTCCTAGGATGAAATTGACCAGGTGATTCTAGTGGGAGGTGCCACCCGAGTCCCCAAAGTGCAGGAGGTTTTGCTGAAAGCTGTGGGCAAGTAAGTAAATGAGGCCTCTCTGCCATGTGCCTTTTCTCAACAACCTTCTGTTTGTACTAGTGATAGAGAAGCTTGCATATCCCTCCTGCTTGCTTTGCAGAGATGAACTGGGGAAGAACATCAATGCAGATGAGGCTGCTGCTATGGGTGCAGTCTACCAGGCGGCTGCTCTGAGCAAAGCCTTTAAGGTCAAGCCCTTCATTGTTCGGGATGCAGCTATTTTCCCCATCCAGGTGAGCTTCCCCTGTAGTCTCATTTCGGGGAGGAGGGTATAGTGTGGAGTGGCATTGGGAGAAGTGATTATAAATAAACAGTGGGACCTTGTGGCACTGGAATGGCATTAGGGAAACCTACAGGTTTTAGTGCTGAAGGGGAAATGGTGCTCAGTCTGGAATTGTATGTGGAGCCACTGGAAAGAATGATGCTAAAGTATTCCCCCTGGGTGCATTGGGCAAGTCTCTCACTTCTTTATCCGGTAACATGGGGTAATGCTTACAGTCCCCATAAGGTGGGTAAGGATTGTCTACCAAGTGCTTTGGAATCCAGTGATCAAAGATGCAATGTAGGACAAAATGTTCCTGTTAGTGTTTGATTGTCTGCCTTTGCTCGCATGATGCAGGTGGAGTTCACTCGCGAAGTTGAGGAGGAGGATAAATCCAAGAGCTTGAAGCACAACAAGCGAATTTTGTTCCAGCGCATGGCACCATATCCACAGCGCAAGGTCATCACCTTCAACCGCTACACAGATGACTTTGAATTCTATGTCAACTACGGAGACTTGGCTTTCCTGAGCCAGGATGACCTGCGGTGAGTGGGGACGGGCATTTGCACAGACTTGCCTCCAGGCTGATAGGTGCTTCACTGGAGAATTTTGCATGCAGATGGATGGCCGACGATACACAATTTCAGAATCTTTGCTGCAATCCCTATATAATTGAGAGAGCCAAGTAGTTCCTAACATCGCAGTAGTGAGAAGTATCCTCTCCACTTTAACTGGTCCCTAGTTGGCATTTTCACTAGAAGGCCCAAGGGTTAAAGGACCTGTTGCTACTGCAGTAGTACTGTGGAGACTCCCCTCTCATCTAGTACTTCCAGTTCAGGCCTATTGGGAGAGGGCAGTATGGGGAAAGGTCACACTCCCACTGCCTCAGGGCTGCTTGTTCTGTGGACAGATGATTCTAGTCCCCAAGACAGTTGTTCTGACACCTTTTGCCAGCACTAACTTCTCTTTTGTATGTGTGCAGACTCCCTCTCTGGCTATCCCAGCTCTGGTTCTTGGGCTCATTTGTTGAGTCTGTGACCTTCCCATCAGAAACAACTGATTACCATAGGGCATTAGTGTGAAGAAGTACCCTGCTTTCTGTTACCTGTTCAGACACTTTGCCAGTGAGTGGCATTGGAATGGTTGCAATATGGCAGATAGGGTGGGGGTCCCTATTTGTGCGTGTAACTGATGCTAAGTGTGTGAACCAATATGAATAACACCAGAAATGGCAGCCTGTTCAGTGTCTGGAATTTGGCTGAAGTTCCAAAGTGGGGCAGAGCTGGGAGTAGAACCCCAGAACACTGGAGGAGATTGGGGACAATGCTGAAGAAAAGTTGGGGAAGAGGGATGGCTGCCCACTTGGCTGCTTAGGCTTCTTTGGTTGGTGTCTGTTCATTCTCTCAATCTTGCCTTGGTTCCCCCCAGAGCCTTTGGGTCCTTGAATCTCACCATTGTGAGGCTGAGAGGAGTAGGGGATAGTTTCGGGAAGCACTCAGATTATGAGTCCAAAGGCATCAAAGCTCACTTCAATATGGATGAGAGTGGAGTCCTTAGCCTTGACCGGGTAAGTGCCAGCCAGCTAGTGCCATCTATGTTCTCCTCCCTTCCTTGTGCAGTCTCCCTACCCTATCTCTACAGGCGCTGCTAAGAGACCTTTTTTTAAATATATTCTCTCACTGTGTCTACTTCCAGGTGGAGTCTGTGTTTGAAACTGTAGTGGAGGACAAACCAGACGAGGAGTCAACATTAACAAGTAAATACACTGTACTGTTCATGTTTTGTATTCAGACCAGCTGTTGCTTTGTTACCCAGAGTTGTGAGGCACTTCACAGTTACTTGCCCTTAGTATGAAGCAGTCTTATCTATGCATATTGTAACTTCCTGAAACCAACAGCCTCTGGCAACACAAGCACTATAGGCACCCCCCCCCCCCGCCCATCCCCCAGTCCTCAGAGCATTTCCTGTGGTGCCCAGCCATTAACCATTGGCCATTCACAGAAATTATCCGGTTTGCTATCTCTAAGGGAACAAAATAAACATAGCTTGAGTGTTACAACTCAGGATCAGGTCCTTCGTAACATCATAGCACAGAGATGTATTTATAATGAAAACAATCATAAGTTGCTGAAAGCTGAGATTGAAGAAATAGCGAGAATAGTAATGGAAACAGAAATGTTTCCATGTAAAACAGAAAGTATAACACGCTTGGCAGAGCCTAAACTTAACTTTAACAAGCTGCTTAACTTAATTTAGTTAAGTTCCTCACCTCTCAATAAGAAAAGGAGTACTTGTGGCACCTTAGAGACTAACAAATTTATTAGAGCATAAGCTTTCGTGAGCTACAGCTCACTTCATCGGATGCATTTGGTGGAAAAAACAGAGGAGAGATTTATATACACACACACACACAGAGAACATGAAACAATGGGTTTATCATACACACTGTAAGGAGAGTGATCACTTAAGATAAGCCATCACCAACAGCAGGGGGGGAAGGAGGAAAACCTTTCATGGTGACAAGCAGGTAGGCTAATTCCAGCAGTTAACAAGAATATCAGAGGAACAGTGGGGGGTGGGGTGGGAGGGAGAAATACCATGGGGAAATAGTTTTACTTTGTGTAATGACTCATCCATTCCCAGTCTCTATTCAAGCCTAAGTTAATTGTATCCAGTTTGCAAATTAATTCCAATTCAGCAGTCTCTCGTTGGAGTCTGTTTTTGAAGCTTTTTTGTTGAAGTATAGCCACTCTTAGGTCTGTGATCGAGTGACCAGAGAGATTGAAGTGTTCTCCAACTGGTTTTTGAATGTTATAATTCTTGACGTCTGATTTGTGTCCATTCATTCTTTTACGTAGAGACTGTCCAGTTTGGCCAATGTACATGGCAGAGGGGCATTGCTGGCACATGATGGCATATATCACATTGGTAGATGCGCAGGTGAACGAGCCTCTGATAGTGTGGCTGATGTGATTAGGCCCTATGATGGTATCCCCTGAATAGATATGTGGACAGAGTTGGCAACGGGCTTTGTTGCAAGGATAGGTTCCTGGGTTAGTGGTTCTGTTGTGTGGTGTGTGGTTGCTGGTGAGTATTTGCTTCAGATTGGGGGGCTGTCTGTAAGCAAGGACTGGTCTGTCTCCCAAGATCTGAGAGAGCGATGGCTCGTCCTTCAGGATAGGTTGTAGATCCTTGATGATGCGTTGGAGGGGTTTTAGTTGGGGGCTGAAGGTGATGGCTAGTGGCGTTCTGTTGTTTTCTTTGTTGGGCCTGTCCTGTAGTAGGTGACTTCTGGGTACTCTTCTGGCTCTGTCAATCTGTTTCTTCACTTCAGCAGGTGGGTACTGTAGTTGTAGGAATGCATGATAGAGATCTTGTAGGTGTTTGTCTCTGTCTGAGGGGTTGGAGCAAATGCGGTTATATCGTAGCGCTTGGCTGTAGACAATGGATCGAGTGGTATGATCTGGATGAAAGCTAGAGGCATGTAGGTAGGAATAGCGGTCAGTAGGTTTCCGATATAGGGTGGTGTTTATGTGACCATCGCTTATTAGCACCGTAGTGTCCAGGAAGTGGATCTCTTGTGTGGACTGGTCCAGGCTGAAGTTGATGGTGGGATGGAAATTGTTGAAATCATGGTGGAATTCCTCAAGAATTCCTCACCTCTCAATGTCTCCAGCCAACCTGGCTGAGACTTCTCTATCATGAATGCAAAAAGCATTGGTTTTGCTTCCTCGCTGAGGGATAATGGTATCCTTTTCTTTATATCACACCAAAAATCCATTGTCCCCTGAGTCAGGATTACCCGGGGGCTTACTCCCTGGTGTGCTGACTTCATATCTCATGTTGATTTCATATGCCAACAGACCTTCTGTTGTGTTGGCTCACAGTGTTTAATGTACATGTGAACTGAGGCAGACCGGTGAATATACTCCTTTTTGTTTGGCAAAAACCTGTCTGTCAAACTTACCTTGATTCAGACTTAAAATGTATATTTTCCAGCCTATCTACGCATAACTCCTTACATAGCTACAGTGCATATGTTTTGCAATTTTATATAAATAACCAGTGAGATCCTGGCTTTCATTTAAGATCTTACCTGACGTTCTTTATAGATAAATACTACAAAAGCAGTATGCTAGGTGTAGTGAGTTTGAGAGGCCTGATGGGATTTGTTAAAGAACAGTGAATTCTTTTGGCACTGAGAAATCCTTAGGGTCACAAGTATTTGCCTATTATGTTAGCAGATCCAAAATAACTTAATGGCCCTGAGCATGTGCTTCTAGGTGAGGGGGCAAGTCTCCCTGAAAGCGTCATGCACACTCCTAAGATGCCCATCAGCACAGTATCCGGGTATGAACCACACGCATGAGTAATACAAGGGAGCTGCATTTTCGCCTCCCTCAGTGAAGGGGGGTATTTAAAAGGAAACAAATCCCTTTACTTTGTCTTGAGGGCAGCACTAGCACATCTGGTGCTTCGCACTCTCCCTCCTCGTTGGTTGGGCCGTGATGCCACTGACTGGAAACTTTCCATTGTCCTGCTTTGAGGGCAAGTGCAGAGACTTATAGCTGGTGTGTAGGAAGGAGGGATGAGAGTGCATATGGGTGGAGGTTTCCTAGGGCAGTGAACAGTGGAAACCTTGATCACCGTTTGGAGAGGCAGATTCCAGGCTATGCTTTTGCAGAGATGAGGGCCCAGTACTTTGTATACGGGGGATGTGCAGGGAGGGAAAGAGCTAGCAATGGTAGCGCAAGAGTTTTTACAGCAAGTATTGTCAGGATCCCAGGCTGCCCCTGGATTACTGTTGGACCTTGGAGAGGCACTTATACAGAATTCATGATTTTAATGTGAAGAAAATCTGAGTTACCAAACCCTTGACTGATGCATGTCACTCACTCCCTTCTGCTGTCTCCTCTCACACTGTCCTCCAGACTGCTTCAAAGACTGACATTTTGAGTTATTTTTTCTCTCCTGCAGAACTTGGAAACACAATTTCTAGCTTGTTTGGAGGAGGAGGTCCTACACTGGAAACAGGAGAGAACCAGACAGAGATTGTTCAGGTGAGGTGCTGCCTTTGATGGGAAGATGGGACTCAGACTGGAGCAAATGGGATTTCCATTAAAGAACTGTGGCACTTTCCTCCCTGCTACCCAGGAGGAAGAGGAGAGCCAGGCAGAAACAGGAAAAGAACAAGGGGAGAAACCAGACCAGAAGGAGGGAGAAGGGACAGTGAGCGAGGAGCAGGGGGAAGAAAAGCAGCAGCCATCTTCAATGCAGGATAAAGCAGAAGCTGTCCCTCCAGAAGCAGAGAGTCAGGAGGAAGGAGAAAAAACAGCATCTCAGGTGAGCAGCTGACTCTGCAAAGGGAGACTGCCTAAAATGGTGACATTATGTGCTGTTGTACCTCAGGACTGGGATCTAACTGGAAATAATGGGGGACAGTGTGAGAGATTCTACTCCATGTGTGCTGGCTGAGCACCACAGCTTTGTTCCTGTTCACTATCTCTGAAAATAAACCCTTAACTGACAAGCCACTGAAATAGAATCCTTGCTCCTTAGGGGCGGAAGTGGGGAGTGACCTTCACTCAGGGGCGGAAGTGGGGAGTGACCTTCACTCAGGGGCGGAAGCTGAGTGTTGGGAGACCCCTTGCCAAAGTTCTCTTGAGTTGTTGGAGTTTTCCCTGCAGAGAACCCTTTCCCTTGACATTTGCCTCCTCCTCAGAAGGATGTGTTCAGTATTGCTTCCCGTTGCCCTTCAGATTTATACCAATCCACTCTCTCCTTTCAAAGCCACTTTACATTTGATACTTATCTTGCTGTGTTGTACCTACAGTGCCGTTCTGAGCTGGTAAGTGCAAAGCTGTTGTGTGCAAAAGTCTATGAGAGGCAGTCATGCACTGTTCTGAATAAAAATATGGCCTGCTGTTTGCAGCATGGGACTGGGAGCTGAGACTTCTGGGTCTAGTCTGAAATCCCCATGTAATCTTGGGCATTCGGTTCATTTTTGTTCCTTGGCTTCCCTGTCTGGGAAGCACTAAGGCCTTGCCTTAACAGTGAAAAAAGGTATGTTGAGGTTTTTTTTGTGGTGTGTGTTTGTTTGTTTGTTTTTTGTTTTGTTTTTAATTCCTTAACTACCTAGAAGTAAAATCCTAGAAAAGACAGGACAGTTTGTAATTCTCACACAAGCAAGCAGGTAGAGTTAAAGACAAAGGAGAAGCCTTGTCTCCTCTAGGATTTTAGCACTATTTAACTAACTTGAGTTAAGAATACACCTTTTTCACAGTGGAAACAAGGCCTCTCGGCCTGTGAAGCATTAAGGCACTGCAGGCCTGCAAACTTATTTTTATAGATGTAGAACACTAGCCTATTTACTTAACCCTGGGAGCTCAAATCCACCTTATCGGGTTCTTGTGTGCCGCTCTTCAAAATATTTGTTGCAAGTGAGATGGTACTGCAAATTGGTCTTTTTATTTATCCTGGAGTTGCTTCTCTGACACAGGATCCCAAAGAAAGGGAAGAATCCAGGAAAGAGGAAGAAATGTCCAAAAGTCCTGGTGACAGCACAGCCACCAAAGTGGAAGAGAAAAAACCCAAAGCTCCCAAGAAGCAGAAACTTGTGGACGAGATTAGTGTGGAGTTAGGTGTCAGTGATGTGCTTGACCTGCTGGAGGAGGAGTTGAAGAGCTCAGTGAAGAAGTAAGTTTGAGAAAAGCATGCTGAAGTGAAGGGAGTAGGCTATGGGAGCAGACTGGGCTGAGGCTCGGGGACCAGAGTGAGCAACAGATTCTAAGGTGCATGTCTTATTGAGTTCAGGTCATGCTCAGATGACACTACCTTCTCCTACTCCCAGAATGAATCTGACTGTAGTAAACATTGCAAGACTTTGCTCACCCCCACTGCCTCACCCTTCTCTTGTCACCATCCTTCTTTCAGCAGCTCCTTCAAAGAAACTAGGGGTAAATGTCCCAAAAGGTGGCAAGGCCAGAAACTCTGAATGGCAAAGGGAGGAACTGGGATAAATGTGCACAAGAAAAGGGTCAGTTCCGAGACTAGAAAATGACAAGAGCTGAAAGCGGAGGCAGCGCTGGCTGTGTGTGTGTGGACGGAAGGTTAGATCTGCAGTGAGTGGCTGGGAATCCCAGATGGTCTCTCTATGCCGAGTGAGGTTGGGGGGAAGCTCCAGTTAACATCGCTGTAGGCAATAATTTTAATCTTTTCCATCTTCGACTCTGGTCTTGTGAGCTCCCTATGGAGTGGCACCCAACTGCGTGAGACATTACTTAAAGATCTGTCCCTGTTGCATTTGTAACCATGCTAGTGACGACAGTGTTTACATGGTCCCCTCTCCTCCACAGTATGGACAGGGGTTCTCCCCCCACCCCCCTTGGTGATCACAGTAGCCAAGCCATGCTGTCAGTGCCCAATGAGTCTAACACAGCTCTTGGGTGGGAGGAGAATGAACTGTGTTCGGAGCAGTACTATAACTGTTATCGTCTCTCTTGCCAAAGTGCAGATGGACTTTTAGGGGAGGCCTTTGGTTTAAAGGGGGTTAGGGAGAAAGTTTTAGCCAGTCGGTACTCAAGGAGAAACATCCTGAGCACTGTGAATCTGAACGCTGAAACTGGGAGAGATCTCTCCTGACTTCCCACCTTTTGGATTTGACCCTAAGACATCTAAGCGTATCCTGTAACTGGCCTGGCCCTGGGTGCTGATGGGTTAGTTAATGGTGTCTGAGTGACAGGTACTGCTGCCTACACAGATCCCTGTCTGCAAAGAGAACATCACCCCCTCTTACAGATGCTGATGATATTTTTGCTTATTTCTGGCCTCCTTGCACTTTAGACTCCAGGATCTGACAGTCAGAGACTTAGAGAAGCAGGAGAGGGAAAAGTCAGCCAACAGCCTGGAGGCATTCATCTTTGAGACCCAGGTAAGAGCGGTGAAAACTCCTGAAAAGCAGGTGGGAGATGTTGTATACTGGCAGGGCTGAGCTGGCTGCAGAGGGTTGTATCTGTTTCAAGATGGGGAGTGGTTGCTTTGAGGAGTTCATCTGTTGTCATTTTGAGTGTTCCCTGTCCCACATGGCATTGGGAGGCTTCTTCAAGACAAATGGGACCAGATTAGGGCTTAGGCAGCATACCAAATCAAATCTCTGCCTGCATAAAAGCTTTGTATATGCTATCCCCTCCTCTGCATGTCTCAGCATCACCACACTCTAGCTGGGAAGAAACTCGAATCAGTGAGGGGCGGAGGAAGGCTCTTATTCTACATGTGAGGACTTGTGCAGCTTTCCTGTCCCACTCTCGGCTGATTGAAGGAGCGGAAGGACAAATCTGGGGGTTGAACTTCCACTCAGTAGCATGGAGCAGCCTAGGAGTCGTGCAGTTGGTTGCAGCTGCATTCTGTCGGGGGAGGAGGGGGGGGATTGAGACAGATTCCTTTGTTGTCTGTGCCTTCTCATTAGTCAGCAGTTAAGCTGAAGTGACCTTCACTCCTCTCAGGACAAGCTTTACCAGGAGGAATATCAGTTTGTCTCAACGGAGGAGCAGAGAGAGGAAATCTCAAGAAAGCTCAGTGAGGCCTCCAACTGGATGGAGGAGGAGGGCTATAGAGCCACGACAAAGGTACTGCTGCATGGAAGTAGGGTGTCAGTTTGCACTGAATTGCCAGTAGGTGGCAAATTGACCTTCTTTGATGTCCCCAAGTCAGGAAAGGTGAGCTTTGATCCACTCTGGCCCTGTTGAATGCTCTGGCACTTGGAAACCCTTTTGTTAAGTTGACCAGGACTGAATCGAACAAGAACTAGCTCTTCCCATCCCTGTTACTCAACCTCCTTGGAGCGCATAAAGCAGTTAACTTCCCATTCTGTATACACCGTGTCTAGTGCCGCAACTCCTGTTAGCACACAAGATTTGTGCATCTGATGGGGAGAGCAGGCAAAACTCCAGCAGCTCAGGCTTCTGGGATTCACAATATTTCTGGGATTAAAAGTTTGGAGCAGTTTTAGATATCTGATCAGTTCTGTTCCTGTCTGTTTTCTCCCACTTGCAGGAACTGAAAGAGAAGCTCTCGGAATTGAAGAAACTCTGCAGGAGCCTTTTCTTCCGTGTGGAAGAAAGAAGGAAATGGCCAGACCGCCTGAATGCCCTCGAAAATCTGCTCAATCACTCCAGCATCTTCCTCAAGTAAGAGTGAGACCCTGAGGAGAAGATTTGAAGTTGTGGGTGGTGTGAAAAGTGTTGCATGTGTTTGACCGACTAATTAAAATGGAATCTGGTCTGCTAGCTGCTAGTATGTGGCTCCTTCTAGAGCATTTTAGGGAATGTGTTATTAGGAAACACTCAAAGCCCATAAATTACTTTTTCAGAACAAATAGTATGACATCCCATGTATACTGCAAAGCGCACCCATTTTCAGGAGGGTCAGGACTGTGCCCCTCCCCCCCCACCACACACACACAACCCTGGGCTTCCTCCTTCCTAGCAAACCCACTCGTGGGCCAATCCCATGGTAAATCACTAAATGTGATTGAGGGTTTTGTATTCCATTCCCAATTACCTGAAATACCTTGGTCTTCTAGTGTTCACTTTCCTTGGACAGAAGTTGCATGTATATGTGAAAAGCAATAAGGTCCAAAAACATGAGTCAGTTTGTGCAATGACTTTTATAGAAATTTCTAACACCATTGATGCAGGTGTTAACCCTGAACAACAATTAGAGCAAAAATAAATTTTTATCTTTCAGAGGAGCACGAATGCTTCCAGAGGCCGATCAGATATTCACAGAGGTGGAACTGAGTACCCTCGAGAAAGCAATCATTGAAACTGCGGTAAGTGAAGGGGCTGCGGAGCCCATTCAGGATGTGGTGTTGGATAATGTGATCAATGCTGCAGCTAATGCGTTTACTTCCACTTAGGGATAGGGAGCAGAGGATGTACATCCTCTCCACACATTAGGAAAACCTTTCTCTGTTTTAATACTCCCTGCTACCAAACTTGATTGCATATTGCTTTGGGAAGACATAGCAATTGGAGATACAGATGGTTCATGTGCAATATGGGACGGTTAGTGCCTTCCCAGTAATTAGGATTTGTACAGTTTTAAAAGCAGCCATTAGCACTCTTGTTCTCTGGCCTTGTGGAGCTAAGGCTGGAGGATGTGGGGGTGGAAGCCTTGTTGACCACAGGCAATTGGAATGCCCAGGTGCTGTGTCTGGGATTGTACACTTAAAAACAGTAACTCGTGTAACCAGAAAATAGCAGCATATTCATGGGGCGAGATTGACCCTGAGATTTCCTTGCAGACTTGGAAAAATGAGACACTGGCAGAACAGAATAAACTTCCTCCCACTGAGAAGCCCACCCTGCTGTCCAAGGACATAGAGCTGAAGATAGCAGCCCTGGACAGGGAGGTGCAGTATCTACTGAACAAGGCTAAGTTTGCAAAACCCAGACCCAAGAAGGAAAAGAACACCACAAAAACTGATTCAGTCAAGAATGCCACAGCTCCCCCTGACAGCGAGAAGGCTATCCCTCCCAAGGAGGAGAAAGGAGAAGGTAAGGCACACTCAGGACAGGCAGGTGCTCCTATGAGCATCTGATACTATTGAATCACCAGGTGTAATGTTCTCTCATAGCTGTCCGTAATGAGAGAAATCTTTGATAAAAGTGGAAAAGCTGCTGATCCTCCTAATCAGGGAATTACTGGAGAAAGCTTGGTGAAATATAGCATGCTCCAAGTGCTACTTCTGTCTTCTTTCGTTGACATTAGTTTGAGAAGGTGTCCAGGTTTTCTAAAGCTCATGGGAGGGAAAGCATCTGCCATTGTGGCTTAAGTAGAGACTGGAGAAGAGACCACCTTCAGCACCAGTTTGATCTCTGCTACCCAATGTGAGGCACAGCCTTCTAAGAGGTGACGCCTTGCTCTGGATACCTGCTGATTTGTCTCTGCTTCCTGAGTGGTAGCCAGCTGATCTCAGAGATTTCCTAGGTCACATCGTTAGGGACACTAGGATTTACAGCTCTCCTAGCTCTCAAGATAGATGAGTTCTTGAGTGCCCAGTCCTTTTGTAAAGATCAAACCACTCTGTCTGTGGACAAAGTTCCCCTATGGTAGCCCTGGTTCCTTTAGCAGGATATCTTAGTCAGGCCCCAGCCCGTGGGATGGCCTTCCTGCACAACTCCCAGGCCTCAGCCTGGGGCTCATCATCTTCCAGTGGCTGTTGGCAAGCTCAGAACACAAACACCACTCCCATCCCCACACTATTCTGACTGCTCCAGAGATGCCTCTGGTTGCTCTTGATCCCTGCTGGATTCTTTCCTTATTGCTTGCTGCCTGATGCTTCCTCTGCTTTGCTGGGGTACTTGTATGTTTTCTCAAAGTGCTTCTATTGACTACCCTTATTGACCATCCGATTGGCTTTCCCAGGATCAATGATGAGAAATTAGTAATCTTCTAGTGATGGGCTGCAATTGGTTCACTTACAATCCACATTGGCAAATTTTTTCCTGTCCAGTGTGTCATCTGTATATTTGATCTTGTATACCAGAGCTAGGGGAGGTGTTGGGCTTGACATACTTGTATGATCACTTGTTGCACATCTCTCCCCCATAATACAGATAAACCTGAAGATGTCAGTCCAGTCAGGGAACCTCCCATAGTCGAGGAAGCAACACTAGGTGATCAGTCTGGACCAGACACAGGTAGGGATTAATTTCTGTAAGGAAATGGAACTCAGTGACTGTGGATGTCTGTAGCCCACTGTTTGCAGATCTCTTTTCATTTCTGTTTCCCTGCAAATGAACCACAGGGTGAGAAGGAGCCTCTGGCTGCTGAGAAGGTGTCAGTGAATCAAACTTTACAACTGAGAGGGCCAGCTACAGAAAAACGTGTGGGATGGAATGGTAGCTGTGGCCCCATTAACACTAATGTCAGAACTGAGGAAGGGGAACTACTTGTAACCCTGTTCACTTGCAATATAGACCGACCAAAGGGGTCACTAACTGATTTAAAACCCCGAACTCTCGTCTTAGGGCTATTATAAAGACATGGTTACGTCTGCTTTAGTACTTTTGGCGTGTTCCAGCCACTCTTGGGAATGGGACATTTGCTTGATTTGATGTTGCAATGATGTTCCTGTGCAGTGAGGCTGAAGGACACTAGTGTATCTAACTAGGGGATTATTACAGCTGTAGTGGGTCCCTGGAAAAATCAAAACCAAACTTCTACAGCCTAACCAATCGAAATGTTCTCTTGACAGCTTTTACATTCCAGTGGAAAGTTATAGGGGACTTTTAAAGCAATCGTTCCCTGCAGCATTTGGAAGTCAAACACTGCAGTCCTGTGCTAGTGTGTGAGAACCTGCAAGTGACCATAAACAAGGAAACTAATATGTTTTCATTATCCAAACTGAATTAAATGTATACTTTAAGCAAATAGTGTAGAGCGTAAAAAGAAAGTAAATTAAACTCTTAGAAATTGTTCGGCTCGAATATCAAGGGTTTGTTAATAACATGGGCAGGAAAAGTATTTTCCAAAAGCAACTTTTAACCTGACAATGGGACTCTAAATAATATCCATGTGGCAAGATATGTGGCTGTGCTTGTTTACCCCCTCTCCTTAAGAAGGTCTCCTTTTTAACCCCCACAGCATGGGTAAATCTCTACCTCACCTTGGTATGTCTGCAACTAGCTATTTTTGTTCCTGTCCTCACCGGGGCCACCACCTATCAATTTCTGGGCTACTCAAGGGCCTGATTCTGCAAACACTTACTTACACATGAGTAAAGTTACTTATGTATATCAGTGTTTTAAGAATCAGGCCTTGGTGTCTAATCATGCCATTTGTAGTAGCTACAATCTAATACTACTGCCCAAGCATACTTCCACAACTCTCTAATCCCCTGTTGTCTGAGAAGTGTTGAAGTATTTCAATATTTGTATTATAGTAGTGTGCAAAACCACATTGTACAATATGCCTATCACTTTATAATTGTATTTATAATTTCACTTTATTTTTGTTTCTGTTTATTACATAGAACCTGAGAGTGAGAAGCCAGATGCTAGAGAAGAGAGCAGGACGAACGATGAGTTATAACGTCCCTTGAAATTTCTTCTAGCATCACATCTATTTATTTAACAGGGTTTTTTTTTTTTTATAATGGACCCATTTAGTTTCATGTTAAATGGAACATGACAAACAGGCTGACAACAAAATGCAATAGAGATGTACATTTTCCCCCCCCCCCCCCCCCGCTGGAAGTTTCACTGTTAATTTTAGTGAGTGAGTTATTTTTGTCTTTTCATGTGTTTAAAGATGCCATGTGCTCACTGAAGACTCTGACTGAGTTCCAGTACAGTCCAACTGAAGTCACCAGAAGTGGCTTTTTTGTAGATTAAAACAGTACCAAAAAAAAGCCTGTAAAATTTAGGAAATAATTTGGCATGAACACTCTGGAGCCGTGCCTCATCTGGTGAGGATGAAAGTGTTACAGTATCCCAGAAACATGTCATGGAGTTGTTGTGAGAGATACTGAATTAAGGAAACAGGATGCTGTGGCCAACAGGAAATATATTCTCATTTTAATGCATGGGGAAGTGAAATGGAATTTGGTGGGGAGGGATGATCCATGCCTTAGGGTGAGGATTTCTGTTCATTTTTCATTAGACTAGTGCTGCTAAAGCCATCTATTTGCCCTTAGTTCTGTCAGGCAGAATTTGACATCAGGGAATAGGGACCTAAACTTTGGTTCAAAGTTTAAATATAAAATAAAAGGACCATAAATTGCTATTTGGGACACGAAACATATGCAAGGAGAGTATTTGAGGGTGAATCTCTGACTGCAACCAGAACAGCACATGGGAATAGGTTCTAGAGGAGGAGGCACAGAATGATGAAAACTGGAAAATATATGCTTGGTAACCTCCTCCCCCAGTGTCTTGTGAAATCAGACTGGCTTTGTTGTGAAACCTCGTCTTCAGCGATGGTCTCATATCTTTTTGGAAACATTCATGCTGCTAAAACACACCAGTGAGATCCTGATCTACTTCATATACAAACCCTTGTGAATGTGCATCTGACATTGGTTTCCATGGGCCTATTCAACCAAAATAAAAAATACTCTTCCTGACAATCTCTCTTTAAAATGCTTTTGTCTGTTTTGGAAAGTGGCTTTGGGAATTCCTTAAACTTTCTCTGACTTTTTTACATTACAGTTCAGAGCTCTAGTCCCTCCCAGCAGCTATATGTTTTTGAAGATCGCAGTGCTATCAGTGAATCCGTCAGGGCTGCCTTTCTCAGTAATGCTGCTTTTCCAAGCCCAAATAGAACTTCCATTAACCATGCAGATTTATGGATTCTTAGTGTAGCTTTTCCTCTTTTATGGTGCAATCTTGCACTCAGGAGCAGATAAGCAGAGAAAACAGATTGTCTCAAGGGTTTTGCACCCCACTACTGGTGTTGCGAATCAGCTTGAACAGGCTTCCTCCTGAGTCTTGTCGTACACATCTAGACAGCAGGAAGTACAGAAACCTGTGCCTTACAGTGCTCCCTGCCCAAGGCCACTCTCGGGCTGAACTCTGTTCTTTATAAGTAATCCCATTTGCACAATTAAACTTTGGTTTTGCTGTGTTTTGAAGTCTTATTTTCCTCTGCTGTAACCAAATCCCTTCTTCTCCCTAATCAACCCAGGCTCCTCTCAAAAGCTAGGACCCACTTAACTTTTCTTACAGGGACTGCAACTTTCCCATCCTCCTACCTTAAACCATGTCGTACTTCTCTTCTATCCAGGAGAGGTCTCCCTGCCATCACCAATATGATCTTTCACAACATCTACACAGCAGGCTACTGTCTGGAAACAAAACTCCAACTTCTTGGTGCACCAGAGAGAGAGCCCAGAAACTTCTCCATAACAGAGATCTATGGAGTTCAGACACCACTAGGGGACAGCCTTTTAGCATATCCCTTCCATTTCTGATCATGCAGTCTCTTGGCTCCCAGTAACATGCTGCATTCAGTTCCATCTCATAACTTGGCTTCCCAAGAATGTCACTGCATGCAGGAGACTGCTGCAGTGGGAAGTTAAACTTAATTATATAAGTTAGTTAATACCACTTGAATACTAGTTTTCCTTTCAAAAAGCAGAAGAGCAATCATGCTGCAGTTGAATAGAAATAAGTGTACCAAGGGTATGGTTATGGATGTTTGTGGCCCTTCTGTGGTCCTTGCACTGAAGTGTAGACATCACATCTTCCTTTGGATGGTATCTCATCTCATCAAGCTGCATACATAATGACCTCTGCAGTCTGATCCTTGGTAGCAGGCTTCTAGTCTCCTCATTAATATTGGCCTGCAATGGTCGTGGTAGAGAAGTATTGTCGATACTATTCTGAATTGCTGGAAGTCCATGTGTATTAGCGTTGTCTGCAAATGTCTTCTGACAGTCTTTCACTCTGTGCCTGGAGTCAGCCCTTCATAACAGGGATAAATAAACCAATAACTGCTCTGGGTGCCCATTGCAATGTAATATTATTTTACCCTTGGCATTGCATTTCCTGTTATTTTTCAACTGTTTACATTTGTGTGGTGATTGTCAAAAATGCATCTTGTTTGTAAAGACAGTAGCTGAGCTTTCTGCTTCTGCCATTGAGCTGTATAAGATGACAATAGACCTCCTATTTAATTTTTCAGAAGAATGATGGCCCAAGAGTAGGTTAAATTCACCTTTTGGGGGCAAGGAGTGGAGCTGTGGTGGGATTTGCAGCGCATTTTACAAGTTGGTTATGATCAGCAGACTTGAGCTGCAGGATTCATGATGCTGCGACTGCAGCAGTGTGTACTCACTCAGTGATCAGGGATAACAGCAGGATAGTTACAATGTAACAGGGCAGAAGAGTAATCTGATGGAAAGGTTCCTTTTGGGTGAACAGATGACAATATGGGCCACAGAAGGTCATGTTCTTCCTTCAGACAGACATTTGCCTGAGAAGAATGTGACCCTCAGTGGTAAAACTTGTTTGCCTATCTTCTAACCCTGACTTTCTAAGAACAGTTAAACAGAAACATCAAGTGAAGTAAAAACTATGATGGATTCACACGCTCAGTGCTGCAGTCCTTATGAAGTTAAATCTCCTGTGGAGTGACACATGTATAGGCTGCAAGAC
Source organism: Dermochelys coriacea (assembly GCF_009764565.3). NCBI lineage: Eukaryota > Metazoa > Chordata > Testudines > Dermochelyidae > Dermochelys > Dermochelys coriacea. The sequence continues at coordinate 18,571,679 of NC_050089.1, read as the reverse complement.
CGGAAAGCTTGTTTGGATGGGAGAAAAAACAGTTTAGAAAAATCTCTAATTTAAAAATGGTTTAATCTCATCACCCTCTTCCTCCTCCACTAGAACTGCATACACTGTAGACATGATTAGGGCAGCAATCTGTTGCATGCCTGGTCTTGTCTTTGTTAAATTGTGTGGTGTATTGATTGAAACTTTTTTAGATGTGCAGAATTGAAAAGATTAAACACAAACAACAAGCCATTTAGTTTTGCAAATCTCACTGTTGACCAGAATGTGCATTCTACTGTGACTCTTGAAAAACCAGCCTGAATCAAATGCAAAGTTTTTTAAATCTTCAGCATTCCTGGAAACTTTTTTTAAGGTGTTCCCCTCCTCAAATGTGAGTGGCTGGTCTTAGCCCTGATTCCTCTCTTTTTGGGAGTGAAAATTGGGTCTCGTTTTCCACCTTCGCTGTTGAGAACTGCCTAAAACAGAACCAAGCCCAATCCAGGTGATATTTTGGGTTCATATCAAGTACTGATGCACCATACCCCCATCTGTTCAAAGATTTTCAGCGCTGTGTATGTGTGGATTTTCTTTTTCTTTGCCACATTGGTGGACACTCAGCCATAAAGTCCTAATTCTTTTCCTTTCCATTAGCATTTCAGGTACTTTGTTTGTACTGAAGTTTTGGTCAGTTTTATTTCCCCCCTTTTATTTTTTTTTAATGTGAGAGGAAAAGGGCAAACTCATTCAGTTGAAATGTACTTGCTCCACTGTTAAGAAATGGTTTCAATAAAATTTCGTTTTCTACAATCATCTTTTTACATCTCTTAAGTTGAAAACAGTATGAACTCAAGAGTATATTATTTGAATACATGTTGCCAATTGCTGTCGGTTGGAATCTCTGAATCCATTCTGTTGCTGGCTGGCACTGCGTTTTATTTGATACTGAACTTCTGTGCTCCACCATGGTGCGTCATACTGCCAGAATTGCAACCTTTTGGCCAAGACATGACTGAGTTCCACCATCTGTGGCTGCCAAAGATCCCATAACACTTTTTTTTTTTTTTTTTGAGAGAGAGAGTTGGAATTTAATCCTGACCTCAGGTCAAATCCTAGCATGGGTGACTGATCTCCCTATATTCTTTCTGCAATTTCAGTTGGATACATTCTGTATGTGGTCCTAATTATATTTGACCAAGTGTAGCTGAAAGTGCTGTTAAGGATGAGTGACTCCTGCCATACAAATCAGAGCGTATGATCTAGGGCTCTTAGATACTTATGATGAGAGGCACCCTAAAATTTCATGGGTGCAGTGATAGTCCATTTAAACTATATTACTTTTGGGATACAGGAGTGTGGTGGCTGTCACCATGAGTGTTACAGGCTAGGTAGGATAGCTGTAACAGGTCCTCTCTATATATTCAAAGTTGTACCAGTTTAATTTTAAATTGATTTTAAAAACTAATTTAGTTAAGTGCAAAATCCGGTGTGGACACTTGGTTAGAAATCTAATTATTCTTTGAATGAAAATAAAACTGGATAAGAATTAGATTTAAACGTGTGTTCTATCCATTTAAGGGTGTTCATATAGGGTTTCGCACCAGGTGAAATGAGTTTAAAAATCACATCTTCAGTTTAAACTAGTGCTATTTTACATATAAACAAAGCTTGATGCACACACATCCCCCCCCATGCCCAAGTCTAATTTGATTCATAGGCTCATAGCCTCTATTAGATTAAAACTGTTCAGAATATGATGCACTGGATGGTGATGTGATAAGTTAAACAGGTATTCACACAAATACTTTTGTGGTTGCTCTGATTTCTGCACCAAGTTTTGCTTTTACACTCTTTTGTGGTTAGGGCATCAAACTGGTGCTTGGTCCTGTTTGTTGTCCAGCTTTGCCATAGAATTCCAGTGTGAGCTTGAGCATGTTCTTTACTCTGTGCTTCAGTTTACCATCTTTTAAATGGGGATAATGCTTCCTTACCCTACATGCTATTGAGGATAAATTAATCTGGGTGAAGCACTGAGCTTCTCCTGTGATGGGGACTACATAAATACAGCTGTATACAGACCTTGGTACAAAGATGAATTCCTGTTGCAGGAGGGTAAAATGTATAGTAACCGGATACCTATCCCCACTCCCCAAATATTCCACACTTTTCCTCATTCTGTTACTTGCAAATTAGAATCTTTGAATGTTAGGTTTGTTATTCCTGCAGCAATTTTTTTCCTGCAGTAACCCTGGTTCATGAAGTTTTGCATTTTCACAGAGCTTGCTTTTCTCCTTGAGTAGGAAAATGCACTCTGTAGATTACCAAATACTTGTGTAAAAAGAAAAGGAGTACTTGTGGCACCTTAGAGACTAACAAATTTATTAGAGCATAAGCTTTCGTGAGCTACAGCTCACTTCATCGGATGCATCCGATGAGGTGAGCTGTAGCTCACGAAAGCTTATGCTCTAATAAATTTGTTAGTCTCTAAGGTGCCCCAAGTACTCCTTTTCTTTCATCGGATGCATGTGCGTCAGAAGGGCAGTGACAGAAACAGCAGGGGATGAGAGTAGCAGTAGGCCCAGCCCTACGTCTAAGGTGACCAGACAGCAACACTGAAAAATCGGGGGGGGGGAGGTAAGGCACCTATATAAGACAAAGCCCCAACTATTGGGACTGTCCCTCTAAAATCGGGACATCGCGTCACCCTACCTCCATCAATGGTGGAAAGAAGCTGCTACAAAAGTCAGGTTTGTAGATGGTTCTTCGGTCAGCGCGCATTTCCCCTACCCGCCCTGGTCGCTGCATGGTCCCTTACCCCAGAAAGACCAACCTCCTACCGGGGGCAAATAGGGGGGCGAGCTGCAACGTTCTCAGCAGGACCCCTCGTCCTCCCCAGGCTTCGTAACCCAGGGCAGGGATCAGCCCTTCGCGGCGGGGCGGAACTTCGCACAGCGTGTGCTCCAGAGCGCGCCCTGACCTGAAAAACCGCAGCGGACGGGCCTGGGCCCGGCTGCCGCGCGGGGGCCTCCCTCTTCCTTCACCGGCGCGGGGCGGGTCCCTGCGGCTGGACTCGGCAAAGGCGGCGCGCGCGCTCCGGGTACAGCTGCCCTGTGAGGATCCCGCAGAGGGACGGGCGGGAAGAGGCCGCGGCCCTGAGGGGGCCCCGGGCTGCTGTGCCGCATACTGCGCCCCCGGCGGCGATTGGGCGAATTAGCGGAGACTGGGGAGGTGCGGGCGTCCCCTGGAGCCCTCTTGCCGGTTCTGATTGGCAGAGCCGGTGACGTACAGGGTTCCTGCCCAATAGACAGGTCTCAGAGCAGCAGCCGTCTTACTCTGTGTCTGCACAGGAGGACTTGGGGCGAGCGCATTCCTTCGAGCACAAGCTTCCGTGAGCAGCCGATGAAGTGCGCTGTAGCTCACGAAAGCTTGTGCTCGAAGGAATGTGTCCGTCGCTAAGGTGCCCCAAGTCCTCCTGTGCTTTTTGCCCAATAGACCCCCCCGGTTTGCGGCTGGAGGGACGAGGCGGGACTTCCGGGCGGAAGCGGCCGAGCGAAGGGGTCGAAGAGGTACTGTGGGGGGGTTCAGGCCCCTAGTTCCTACTCGGGCTTCTCACTCCAGGGGCTCTGCCAGGCAGCCCTTGGCTGTACTGTGTTGACTCACCCTGCTGGGGTGCTGCGCTCCCGCCAACAGACACGGTCTCCGATCGGCCCCCCTGGATCCCCAGGCATGTACCCCCCAGCCTTGTGGCCTCCGCAGACATTTACACCGAGCGGCCCCTTCCTCAGGCTCATAACCTCCGTGTGCCCCCCAGCCATATAAACACCTGTCCCCCATGGACCCCCAGCCACATAACCTCACTCCAGACAGACCCCCGTGGACACCACAGCCATGTAATCCCCCTTCCCACAGACACACGCCAAGGCCCCCTCCCTTCAGGCACACAGCCCCCCCCGCCATGGTTACAGGCACACAGCTCCCCCCCCCCCGCCCTGCCATGCTTACCCCTTCCCTCATGGACCTCTCAACCATGTAACCCCTCCACAGGCCCCCAGCCATCATACCCCCCGCGTGGACCTCCTACCCATGTAACCCACACTACATACACATACCGACCAACTCCCTCAGGCATATAACCTCACACCTACCCACCCCACAGACATACACAGACGTGTAACCTCCTTCCTGAGGCTGGCATGTAACCTCCCACACACAAGTGCCCCTCCCCAATTAAAGCCTGTAGTCCTTGCCCCATGTTGCCCTTCTCCTGAGCTTAGCAGGAGTGTTATTGCTTTCTGGCATTTTGCTTGGTATCCATTTCCTGGGTGAGCTTTCACCTCAAGGATGAGCAGCTGAAGAGACTTATATATTTAGTTCTTGCCCCCTCCCAACCCCAGTCCCTTATCTGTGTCCGTGCAGCTCCAGTTATAGCCCTGGCTCTGCCATTCATCTACTCTTTTGGGCTCTAAGCTAACTCAGTGCTTGCTCTGAACCTCACGCTTTCCATACTTAAGTAGGGAAATGCTCGTGTTACCATCGATAAGAGTAATGTTTCTGTTAGAGTAAATTTCTGGTGTCAGGAACTGGTGTCTTTTTAAAGTGCCTGGTACACTTTCTGATGCTGTATATGTAATGATATCAGACTTGGGCATCATAACATGTTGCATCCCAGTCTTAGTTAAACAGGATGTCTTAATGTTTTTTAAATACAATGGATGGATTGTTAAAAGGATTGGGTGAGTTAATGAACTATTATAGGGGTTCCCTTCTTCAAGGCAACATTTGTTCACAAGAGGGGTCTGGAAGGAACCCCCCTCAATCCTCATTCCCATTTGTATGGCATTGAAGAGGTCATTGGGTGTGTTGTGGGGTTGCTCAACTTCTTTGGAAGCATCAGGTTTGGCTGCTGCTGGAGGCGAGATAGTGAAGATGAAAGAGGAAGACCTTTAGACTTTTTAGGGCATGGACTGTTTCTTTCTGAAGTGCCTAGCATGATGAGGCCCTGGTCATAGTTAGGCCTCTAGGTGCTATTGTAATACAAATAGTAACATGGGCTGATAGCCTTAGCTGTTGATATGATTCATTTTACATTGTATCAGTGTGGTAGCTTTGAGTACTGCTCAGTTTTTGTGAATCAAACCCATCACATGCACCATGTAGCCCTACATACTTTTTGCTGATGGCTGTTATGTACTTAATAATGCCTAGAAACCACAATGATAGGAAAAATGCGTAGCTAGAGAGAATCGAGTGGCTCTTCTTTTCTGTGTGTGGGCTGATTTTGAAGCAGGCACAGTTGTCAAGCTGTAATTATAGATGTAATGAAATGCAATTTTAAATGTCTAATTGAAAACACAGCAAAGCCCATCAAAAGAGCCAGATGTTTGTACAACTGTCTGAAAATTTGAGGGAGTCTTCCCTTGCTGGGTTCTTACATTTAGAATCAGGTTCTAGTTTTAGTTTAAAACCAAGTAACCCCTAATGAGGAAAATATGTGAGAAGTGTTTTTAAATACACGCAAAATGTTCCTCATTCCTCCAGTGTTTGAAGAGGGGACTGCTGCTCCTTACAGACTTTCCATGCTCGCTGGGAGCTTATCTGTGGAAGTGCCAGTCTTCAGACAAGACCAACTTTTTTAATCTAATTCAAAGGAGAACAATTTTTTTAAAACTGATTAAAAGCTTATCTGTGTGTGTGTGTGTGTGTGTGTATATATATATGTGTATATATCTATATCTATATATATATATCTTCTGCACTTTCGCCATATCCATTAGTTGGGGTCAGTGGCACTTATTCTTTATCTCCAAGGGTTTCATTCAGGTGGATCTTCCAATCTGATACAGACCTTTGTCACGTCCTCCTTCAGTATCTTGAACCACCTTTTACTGGGTTTTAGCTGTATGCACCTAGAATGTGGTAGCCTTTGCCCATTTTCCGCAGCCATCAAGCAATTTGGTTGTACGTTGCTGCCGGGGATGCTCTATCACTGTACTGATGTACTCTTGAAGACGAAGACCCACAGAATATATATAATTGGCACAACTTTTACCAACTGGCTGGCCAGGCCTGACGTTCTTGGTATGAAATCAGACTTTTTCTTCTCCTAGGAGGCCCACCTTTCTCACCTCCACTTTCAGTTAAGAACGCTTCTGCCAAGAGAAGACAAGTCATAGGAGTTCAACAGTCAGAGACAATGCCAACTTTTGAATACAACTCAAAGGAGAACAGTTTTAAAAACCTGATTAAAAGCCGTCTGTGTGTTTAAAAAAAAAAAAACAAAAAAAAACAAACCCCCCCCAATACTCATAATTTGCCTAAAAATAAACACTGGAAACCCCATAAATGAATGAATTGTTATTGTTTTTGTTATGATTTTACTATATGTTTGGTACCAACGTGGTGCTCTCTACTGTACAGTACATAAATTGAGATATTGCCCCTTTCACAAGGAATTTATATTCTCAGCACTATGTTTATAAAGTACTTTGAAGATGAGTAACTCCATATGAATGTTAAAAATTATTTTTCATAGTTCATAAGATTTTCTTTCTATGCTGCTGCTCAGATATTATCCCTATACTGTCAGGGCATCTTTTCTTTTTGGTTTCTTTTGAAGTATTGATTGCTCTCAAAATGCAGAATGAGCTTGAATGCAGTTTCCTTGTTCAAAAAGAGTGCAATTACTTATGGGTTGAAGACTTGCAGAAGAACTCCATGCTTGACTACTTTTCATTGTTTTGCACATCCCTTTGCTCTCTGATTTTTTGCATTCATTATTTCTCAGGCCTCATTATGTAGTCATAGGCAATTAGTGACCCAATTATCCTTCTGTCTCTACTAATGAGTCCTTATTCAAAATTTAATCTTAGTGTAATTCTGTTGACTTCAGTGGTTTTACACCTGGGATAAATGTTGTCCAGTTTTTTGCTTTTTGTCTTGAACCAAGTCTTCCATTCTGTTGCATCTGTCTCTCTTTTGCACTCCCTTCCCCAAAGTTTTTTCAGTTTCTTTGCTTTTCCAGATACAAGAATATGTTGCTCAGCTATAGTTGCATCACTTTCCTGGAGTCTTTCACAGATACGTTTACAAGCTAGAGAAAGGGGATTGAATTAGATCCATGCAATCATTTGCAGATTCTGAAAATGTGACTACGACTTAGGTGACAGTCTTAGGTGGGTGATTATCTGTGTTTTATTCACAGAAAATAACATTAACTGAGAGAATTACAAAACTACTTTGGAAGATGCATTTAATTTGTTTCTGGAAATGCTTATTACATTAGCCTCCTCCAGATTGGATTAAATTTCATTTTCTGTCTACAAATTCATTGGAGTCCGGAGAGGCTAGCTCTGTAATATTGAATCAGCTAAAAGAGCAGAGAAGGTCACAGCTGTATAATACCTGTGGAGTCACTGAAAAGGAAATCAGAAACTAAATGCAGACTGCCTGTTGAAGCTTAATCCACCCTGTCTTTTCCTTGTAGTAAATCTAGTTTAAGATTGTTTCTGGGAAAGGGATTGATTGTTTTCAGTTTGTCCTGTTTGAGTTCAGAGGTCAGAGGAGAGTTACTGAACAAGGCTCCTCTAATCTTTCCACTTTGCGTACAGTGCAGGTTATCACAAGCTAACTTTATTTTTTTCTTTTTCTGCAGGTTGATGGTTTTGTCCTGAATGACGAGTTCTGTAAGTTAATCATTCTCCGGAAAGCAGCTGTAAACAAAACTGAGAAGAAAAGAGATCATCAATAAAGCTGTAGCTCTGCAAAAATATCCCAGGATGTGAATTCTGAGAAGAGTCCAGCTTCCAGTTCAGACACCCTGTTAGTTGCTGTTTTTTTTCTTTTCCTCATTCAAAACTGCTCTTTTGTTCCAACTTTTATTTACAAGCAATTGCTATTTTTTAAAAATCTTTTTTTACAACTATTCACTACAGCTGTGAGCTGAATTTTTAAAAAGCAGGACAAATCCTCCTATCAACAGGATTTTTCTTTTTTTCTTTCTTGGAGATATTACTTTGATTGTACCATGGTGGATAAGGGTTACAGTTACTACCGAACAGTGATATTCACTGCCATGTTTGTTGGTTACACACTGTACTATTTCAATAGAAAAACATTTTCATTTGTAATGTCCTCAATCATGGAAGAAATAGAATTGGACAAAGATGACTTGGGTAAGAACTTTCTTTGTGATAGTTTGTGCATGTTTTCTCTTGGTATATATCTGGTTATGTTGTGTACCAGAATCCATACGTTAAATGTATTTTCTATCCATCTGAAGAAGTGGAGTGAGAAATCACATACTGTAGAATTTTGATTAATTTCTCCCTAAAAACTCCATCTTTAAAATCTAGGACCAAATCTGTATATCTTTATTCATGCAAATGCCTATAGTACTACTGACTTCAATAAGACTGTTCAGGTGAGTAAGGCAAGTTGAATTTGGTCTATATGTTATAGTCAAAAAATTTGAAATGGTAGTACATGGTTTTTGTGCCTGAGTTATGATACCTAAAAAGGACACTGCCCAGTTAAAAATTCATATAATTTTAAAAAGATTTCCTTCCTTGGTTATGCCACTTACATTATTTACATTAAAGAGAAGTTTTAAAATTAACAGTTGCCATTGGAGCTGTTTCATTTATTGCATTTTTACTCAGCTTGGTCATTCAAACTAATTAATTAATTTCACTTTGTGTGTAGTTAATTTCCCTTTGTGAATCTGAGGCACTAAAAAAAATGCTACAGTGTTTGTTTAAAAAACAAACGCATACAAACCTTGTTTTTGTAGGAATTTTTACACATCCAAAGGGAGACTTCTGTTGAGTTTGAATTTTTTTAGTTGGGTGTTTTATTTTGGTTTTGGTTTTTTTTAAATATATAAATATACCTATATTTTGACCCTAATTGAAATGAAAGTGTCCCCTTTAATTGTTCAGAATGTTCACTTTAAAAAGCCACTTCTTAATCGGAAAGAGTTGCAGAAATAGAAAATGGAAAAGGCCTATGAAGTAATTTTGTCTATTCCTCTGATATTGTAGACTTGATCTCACATGTTGGAAGCTTTTGTTATGTCAAAATAGTCTCAGAACCAAGCAACACATACAATTCAAAGCAATCTCTCTTTGATTAATTAAGCTGGATGGACTCTTTCAAAAAATGAATAGTGAAAAAAACACTCTAACCCTAGTTACAGCTTAATGAAACAAATGTAGAGCCCTTGTTGAAATATGATCAGGGATGCCATTTGGGTTTGGGGTAAAGAAGACTGTAGCTTGAGAGAGATTTACTAGACAAAATGTCTCAAACATGGTCTTGTTTGAAAAATTCAGTTGTTTCCTCTCGTTTTGGTAAACCACTATAAACCTTTCATGCCTAAAAACCTTAATTTGTTCAGTTCAATAGTTTGGCACTTGATTGTGTCCTTCATGTGTCGGTGCTGGGCATGGAAAGTAAGATTAAGCTGAGGATCTGTTATGCTGATTATCAGAATTTATTGACCTAAAGTGAATATTTGAGACAAAATGTTAGCAGTACAGGTGGATATGAATGGGAGTTCAATTAATAAGCACACAGTCATACATGGATTAACCCCGGTGCAGAATAAAAGTGTCACAAGGAGAACCGGTGTAGAATAGCTATTCCACACTAGCTGTTCCATACTTTTTCCCCATGTAGACAAGTCCTTACTCCTGTCAACTGGCACATTTGCCTAAAAAGATTGAGAAACACTTTCTTTGGAGATGCCCATTGGTAGCACTAATGCCTCCTCTTTTATATATCCTTCTTTGTGCTCAATGCTTTATTGTTTACAAACAGCATGGGATCGTTGGTTCTTTAGTTTAGTGAAACTATAAACCTACAGTCTCCACAACTATGGTAGAGTTAAAGAAGTCTTAATGTGCTTTGAAGAGAAAAAAAAATACTGCTTTCCATAGTCTTATGTATATCTCAGTTCAGGTACTAATAATATTAAAGTCTGTATCCTGCTTACAGGAATACTTTTCTGGAAACCAACCAAATAGAAAGCTGTTGTCGTTCTAATAACTAGTGTAACTGATTTGTGCCTGAATGACAACTCCTTGAATATGCTCCAGTAGGAACCTGGCTGAATTAACCATCTTATTATAAAATGTTTTACTAGAGTATGCCTTTGGTTTATAATTTATTGCAGGTCTCATCACTAGCAGCCAGTCTGCAGCCTATGCTATCAGTAAATTTATCAGTGGAGTCCTCTCTGATCAAATGAGTGCCCGCTGGCTCTTCTCATCTGGCCTTCTACTGGTGGGCGTAGTCAATGTTGTCTTTTCTTGGAGCTCTACAGTTACAGTCTTTTCAGGACTGTGGTTCCTGAATGGGCTGGCTCAAGGACTGGGGTGGCCACCGTGTGGGAAGGTACTGCGCAAAGTAAGTATACTTTGACATTTTTTTTTTTTTTTTGGCAAGGGTGCAGTCCCAGATTTGAACACCAAGAGTAGTGCTTAATTAGTGCCAGGGCTAGGCTTGGCAGTTTATATCCCCAGCACTTCTGAGCTTGTTGCATCAGTTATGAAAGTAAAATATTGCTTGAACCCTGGCATCTCTTTCATTACAAATTAAGCACTGAGCGGGAGACACTTAATAGAGGATGATACAGGAATGATTGCTTTGTGTGAAGTTCGTAGCAACACTTGTCCTAATTTCTTCCAGAATAGGTACTGTATGGAGAACATTGCAGGGGTCCTTGTGCTGGGACAGTAGGTGAATTCACAGCTGTTCCAACTTCTCCTAGCAGGAAGTGCAGTGTTGGTATGGCTCCAGGCGTGCTGTCTGTGGGAGAACTCTTAGCTGCTCTATCCCCTGCCCTTCTTGGAATAAGAGTCTCATATGTCTCCTGCTGCTTAGTTAAGCCAAGAATACTCAAGTTGGAGAGTTATTTACTCCATTCATTTGTTTTAAGCATGAAGCTTTGGTTGTTGATTATAGTTTAATTTGTTAAATTTCTCTAGCCGCAGAATTTGTAATCATGAAAAACCCCAGTTGCTGGATTCCAGCCCCTGAGTTGTGAAGACAGAGGCACCATAGCCTCTTTGCTCTACTAGTTGTCCACTGCAGAGAGAAGGAATGATAAGTAAAGTTTGGTTTGACCTGACGGTGGGCTCATGAGTTATAAATCACAAGCCAGATCATCTTGCATTTCAGGATATTTTGGAAGAATGATACGTACCCCTTCTGCCCCAAGAGGAAAAAAAATCCAGTCTGCCTACACAGAATATCAAGTGACATACAGAACACTGTGAGCAGGGCCCCTGCTGAACTGTGTGTTTGTTTAGACAGCCACAAAAGGATAATTTAGCAGTGTGAAGAAATAAAACTTGATGTTATGAAGCTACGGGCTGGTAATTGTGGTTCCCTGTAGAAATGTTCAAATGACTTAGTCTAAGGCAGGGACAAAGAAGGCACTGTCATGGAGAAGGTCACGCCCTTCCTTCCATACTAACGTTAGTGGGAACCTCCCTTTAAACCAATAGTCCTATTTCTGTCTCTGTGCAAGACTAGTCCTGGCAATAGGATATGTAAAAATGAGGAGGACAGGTGCATGTGAGAGATGGAGGACTGAACAACTAATCTCCTGGATAGGAGGCTTCTCTCTCTCCATGAAGCCTTCTTGCTTTCTCTGCTCTATTCTGTGGGCAGTGAATGGAGCTGGGAGGAAAATGCCTTTCACATAGGGCTGTTTATACTCAGAGGGGAAAGCTCACTTAAAATGAAGACAAAATATCAAGTATTTGAATTAGATGGGACCTGATCCTACTCCCTTTGGCATTAATGGAAGTTGTACCATTGACTCCATTAGAAGCAGGACTGAGTCACAGCAATCATTCTGTCAGCAAGAGCCCAATTTGTGCTGAGCTCCCACAACATCCACTGCAGTAAGGATCAGGTCCTAAAGTTACAAGCTGAAACACTTTGTTTATCCCCTCACTTAGTACAAAGCAGGCAGACCTTTGATGACAGCATCATAAATCAGTTAGAGAACTTCCTGTACCTCCATTTCCTCCTCTGTAAATGGGAATTATATTGACCTACTTCACAAGGTAGGGGTCTGTGAAGCATACATCATTAATGTTTGCAAAAAGCTCTGAGTTTCTTAGATGGGAAGGGGATGGAAGAGTAAAATATTTTTCTATCTAGTTTTATAAACCTCTGTCTGCTAAGATCTGAACTGGCCACCAAGGGACTTAATTACAGGTTTTTGGAGCTGAGTCTAATTCCCACTCCATGGCACTTTGCTCACAATCTCTTTCTTTCCCTGATGCACAGTGGTTTGAGCCTTCCCAGTTTGGGACGTGGTGGGCAATTCTCTCCACCAGCATGAATCTGGCTGGTGGCTTGGGCCCCATTGTTGCTGCTTTGATGGCTCTGAGCTACGACTGGCGCACAACTCTGTCCGTCTCCGGCTTCATCTGCGTGGTTGCCTCCTTTATTTGTCTTGTCCTGATTAAAAATGAGCCCTCAGACGTTGGGCTACCAAACATTGGACCAGGAACCATGAAGGGGAAAAAAGGTGAGCAGTAGATTCCTAATCTTACAATTAAGGCATGCAGGCAGCAGGAGGAGCAAGAGGAGATGGGACACGTTCTACCAAAATTTGATAGTTTGAGTGTCCATCCAGTTCCTTGGTGCTGGAAAAAGCCCTTCCCATTTCCTGAACTTAGTGCTTATTAGCATTTAACTCCAGATCTGCTTGCAGTTGTATACTGAGAGAACATTTGAGGTATCCTGGTTAAGGAATACCTTGTGTGTGTCATGTGTGTCTCGCAGTGTTAAAGTATTGGTGCCCTGGACTATGCAAAGGACGGTCATCTAATGGAGTCTCGTAGGGTAGGGAAAGATCATAACCCATTTTCACATCTATTCCCAGCTATGCCACTGACTCTGTGGGACCCTCAACAAGCTGCTTCAGCTCTATGTGCCATAGATATTTTATAGATGGGGAGACTGTTAATATTCTTCTATTTCCCTTGCGGTCTTAAATTATTTATGTTGTGATCTGAGATCCTCCATGCCAGAGAGGGGCAAAGTAGAGCCTTGTGCGGGACTATTTTTAATCTTGCTCCCAACCACTCCCGCTATTATGGCAGCAGGTCCTGTGGGACCCGTGGGATCCCAATCCCGCTGCAGGGCTCTACACTAATCCCGCGCAGGGCTGTAGTGCAAAGCATTATTATTTTTCTTGCTGAGCAGCAGAGAGAAGAGCTGCCTTTGGCATTTCTCCAATAAACAGAGAATTCTGTCTCCTGTTTGTTGAACCCTAGTTTGAGCGGACTCTGCTCAACATTTGGTGTCCTGAACTAGGACATCTAGTTAATAAATGTTGCGTCATGTCCAATGAATTGAACCTTCTCTTGAGAGCAAAAGGGCTGGAGGGTTGTTGTGACACAGGGACTGTCATTGGATTTAAAAGCCTACAAAAACTTATTTAAAGTACTGACTTCTGCATTACCCTGTAAATCTTTTGCTGCTGGAATTGGCATTTGATAATTGTCATGGGAACGTAATTGCTACCACAACATATTTTTGGGATATGAGCGTTAGCAGACATAACTGTCAGGTTCATGTAAGAACTGAGCAGCTAGCTTAAATGCAATGTCCTTTGTGGGATGTACACAGCTTCTTTCACGAACTAGTGAAAAGGACTAGAAACAAAATCTGGAAGAGCTGACAGTATGTTCTCCAACATCTTCTGTCAGAAGTGTTCACTGGGAACCATACGAGAGCAGAGTTATGGGGAGTAAAATGTAACTTATTGATGTCTGCTTTTTAATTAAGTGGGATAAATACCATGGACAGGTTTCTTTGTACGCAGCAAATGGGTGGTAGCAATGGCTGATCATTGCTAGTTCTACATTTAGAAAAGCCTTACTGTTACGAGGCTTCTCCCACTGCACACAGAATCTGCTCACAGATCATCCTACCCCCCCTACTGGGTTGATTGTGTTCTATTGCTGTGTCCAAGCGGTATAATGGTGTTTCTACTAATTCTCCTTTCAGGTTCATCCAGAGATGACAGCACCCTGGCAGAGCTGCTACTCTCGCCATACCTGTGGGTACTCTCGACTGGCTACCTGGTTGTCTTCGGAGTGAAGACATGCTGTACAGATTGGGGTCAGCTCTTCCTGATTCAGGAGAGAGGACAGTCTGCTCTTGTGGGTAAGATACAACAGACTCATTTTAAAGCTTAAGGCTGAGATTTTTCAAAGGTGCCTTAAGGAGCAAGGTGTCCAGTTCCCATTTTAATGGGATCTGAGTGCCTTTGAAAATACCAGTCCAGATTATTCGGGTTACTGAATGGCAACAGGGGAATGATCAAGAAATACATGCACTTCCTCATTAGGTCACAAGTTTAAATTCAGCCCAGGCTTGTAGTAACCAATAGTGCTCATTGGTGGCTATTTGATGGCATATATGAAATGAGTTTGTGTATCTGACCAGTTCTTAATGACCAGGTATCCATGACCAAGAAACCCCCAGCACAAAGGGCACAAATTGGCTCCTTTGTAGAGATTCCAGGGACTGACTAAGTCATGGTGATTGAACAGTCTTCTTACCTCACCCCAACGGGTCCTCATAGATCAATGTTGGGGCACACTGGCAGGGAGACAATATGTGGGAGAAGTCTGCCATGCTGCTGCCTGGTTTGCACCGGCTCTGTGGACAGAGAATTTCAGTCTCCTGGGCCGTTGGTGTGGCACTACCCACCAGCTCTTAATTCAAACGCTATTTAACTAAAAACAACAAACAATATCAGATGCTCTGAGAAGAACTGGGGAAACTGAGAGACAAGGCAAAGTGTAAGCATTTTAGGGCTAGTTACTCCATTCTTCCTGATACTGCCTTTATACTGAACTGATCCCTGTGCACAAACATAAACCATTAATAAGAAATTGTTTTGGTGTTTCCTCCCTGGACCTGATTGCCTAACCACCCCCTTATCCTATGTTCTAGGCAGCTCTTACATGAGTGCCTTGGAAATCGGAGGCCTGGTAGGAAGCATTGCTGCTGGGTACCTTTCTGACAGAGCAGTAGCACAGGTAAGCAGCCTGGAACCTTGTCCACTCGGTTATTCGCTGTAGCAAAGCTGGTAGATCTAAGTGCAATAACTGGAATGTCTGGTAACTCTGAACTTGGAAGCACCAGGGGTGAGAGAATTGCAAAGGTGAGAGGTTGTCGTGCTGAGGATATAAAATGCAACCTTCCTGGGTTGCCAAGGGATGCTGATGCAGATTCACTGACACTTTAAAATTAATTTATTTTTTCTTTCTAAACACTTCTCCAGAAGATACAAAATCTTTTCTTTCTAACAGCTGGGATTTGTCAACAGACTCATGGAAGTTAAGTGCTTATCTCATTTAGGCTTCTTTGAAAATCCCATCTCGCATGTTTGTGCCCAGTGGTGGGGGTAGGGAGTATGGGCCCACCCCATACCAGAAGTGATCATTCACAAAATTATTTTCTGTTCCCTGCCTCCACCAAACTTCTGATGTTTCTCTGAAACTGTATCTGATCTGCTGTGGTTTTGCAAAATCCAAACCAGGGTCTGCCCCATATAAAGAGTTGGGGTAGGTGGACATAGGTCTAGTCCATTAAAATGTTTGATAATTTTAAAATCAACGAGTCAACAAGCATATGGAAACTTGGCCTGATGGGTGTCATCAGAGGCCTAGGACTGCTATGCTGGAGTCCTGTACTAGTGAAGGTAATCTGGAATTTACTGCTGTCAGTAGTGACACTGTTTAGCATTCCCTTGGTGTAGGGAAGGCATAACATATATTGTGTTGCGGCAAAGCTCCTGCTGGGGCCCTTTTCTAGATAATGGTAATAATAAACGTTACCTTAAAGCAGAGCAGCACAAAAATGGGTCTAAACTGTGAAAGTCACTAGCTGTGACTTTCCAATGTCACCTTGGTCTTGTGTGATTAGTAGACACTTCTGCAAAGACATAAAGCTACTTATGAGAAATACATTAATTCACATGATAATATAGAGACCAATATACACTAATCTAGAGCTCATTGGTTTCATTCTCAGAATTTTGTACAACCCCACTTCCCCAGTTCACTTCTTGTGGGTATGCACCTCTTTACTTTTGCTCTCAGATTCTCATTCAAACAAACCCCAGAACACAAAGTGAAACCTCACCTGAAATTGTTAGAACAAACAAGCAGTTTCCACCCAAAATAGTAGTTCACCTGACTCAAAACTCAGCTATGGTAGTCAAAGACTTGCAGGTCTGGATTGAGTTTTTTAATGAAATTGAAAAGCAGGTGAATTTTGCCTGGTTTTGTTACAACTTTATCACAGCCCTATAATTAAATCATGCCTCTAGGGTCCATAATAGAGAAGCTTTGAGGAGATTTGTATAGGTCACTCAAGCCAAATTAGATGGTAACATCTTGTAATGTTACCATTTTATTCCTGGGGGAATTCAATTAATCTGTCTCACGTAATTTTTAATTTTCCCGCCTAAAAAACATTTTGCCAAGAGGTGCTGCAGTTCCACCTTTTGCCCAGCAGAGGCCGCTGTGGCACCAGAAAAGCCTGCTGCGTTCTAGCGCCACAAAGGCCTCTGATGGGCAAAAGGCAAAACTGCAGCACTTCTTAGGTAAAATGTATTTTATGCAGGAAAATACAAAAGTCTATGCCCAGTGCGGTGGAATTCCCCCAGGAGTAGAGTTCATCACAACACCCTGCCCGCGGAGCAGGTTAGGACAGAGTGAAGCACACAGGGCTGCTGTGGGGTCACAGTCAGTTTCAGAATGGCGCCAGTGGTGGGGACAGGTGGAGCATGGGCTCAGGAGCTAGTGGGGTGACAGTGTTGAGCCTGGGGTTGGGGGAGTGGGGCTGTAGAGACCCATGGGGATGGGGGACAGGGCAGATGTGCCTGACTGAATGGGAGGGGCATGGGGTCAGCCAGGGTCTGCATGGGGGAGGCTTCCCAACACCCTAACAATCCCATCCCCCCCACCCATCCTCAACACCCTCCAGGTTCACTCCCAGGCTCTTTTCCTCTCCCTCAGCTCTTCTGTTACCCCTGACTCCTCCAAGCCTTTGCATTGCTTCTGACAGGTGCAGGAAATACAGTTGTGTACTCTAATTTAAAATAATTTCACAAAGTTCTGTACTAATATGCCTAGTAAGGAATCTATTTGTCAAAAAAAATTATCAGAATTTTTTTTTTGATCTGTATTGTTACAGACATACTTGCTGACAGATGTTTTGAAATAAATTCCAAAATAATTTTAACTGGAATGATTATATTGTGTTATTTTGACAAATAAAATATGCAGAATTTTCAAATATTGTGTGCAGAATTTTTAACTTTTTGGTTCAAAATTAAAAAAAAAAATTGGTGCAGAATTCCCCCAGGAGAACCATTTTCAGCATTGGACTGCAAAACGCAAGGCCAAAAAAGCTTATTAATTATACAGATAGCAAGTATCTACAGGTTATAAAGCAATAAAAACGGGGTTATGTGATTCATTGTGTGGATTCAGGGATGGGAGGTAAAATTACAGGTTGTTATAAATCCTGTATATTTACAGCCACATTCCCTGACCTCCACCCATGTACAGAAAAGTCAAGATGAGAGAAATTCACTCCAGTTCTGTAACGATGGGCACTGCCTGTGTCGCCCATCAAGTTTCCAAGGGAGATCTCCAGTTGATGAGATTACAGATATGGTTGATAGAGTAACTGGGTGGAATAATATACCTAGACTTCTGAAGGCAGTTGACTTTGTGCTTCACAATATTCTGATTTAAAAATAAACTTAGCACTATCCAAAATTAATGTAGCCAATATTAAATGGGTTAAAAACTGGTGACCTGATAGATTGTGAAAAGAAATTGTACATGGGGAATCATCATGCAATGAAGTTGCTTCCCGCAGATTCTATTCTTGGCTGAGTTTTATTCAATTTCTATCAAAGATCTGAAAGAATATATAAAATCATTGCTGGAAAAAATGTGCAGATGACACCAAGAATTGGTGGAGTGGCAAAAAATGATAAATACAGGCTAGATTGCTTAATAATGTAGGCTTATTTGAACAACATGCTAAATGCAGGGTCACATAACAAAGAATGTAGGTTACCCGAGATGGGGGACCATATCCTGGAAAACGGTGATGACATTGAAAAAAAACTTTAGGGTCATGGTAGATAACCAACTGAACATGAGCTCCCACCTTACTGCTGTAACTAAGAGGCTAATGTATAATCCTTGGATGTGTAAGCAGGGAAATCACAAGTAAAAGCTAGGGAGTGGTTACTTTACCTCTGAATGTGGCATTAGTGTGACCATTACTGGATTACTTTGTCCATTTCTGGTGCCCACACTTCAAAAAGGGTGTTGAAAAATTGGAAAGAATTCAGAAAAGTGCTACAAGAATTATTAGAGATCTGGAAAACATGCCTTAGTGAGAAATTTAAGAAGCTCAATCTATTTAGTTTATCCAAAAGAATGTTAAGAGGTGGCTTGATCATGGTCTACAAGTCCTGTTACCTATGTTGGGGAGATTTCTGATGGAAGAAGGCTCTTTAATCTAGCAGAAAAAAGCATAATGAAATAGAGTGGTTGGGAGCTGAAGCTAGACAAATCAACTAAAAGTAAGGTCAGAGAGGATACTTAGCCACTGGTACAACTGACCTTGGGACATGGTGGATTCTACATCATTTGGAGTCTCTCTTGGGAAGACATCAGTCTTGATTTATAGATATACTCTATCTCAAACAGAAGTTTTGAGCTTGAAGCAGAAATTACTGGGTGATGTTATGTTATGCAGGTTATCTAGTCCCTTTTGGCCCTAACTTCTGTGAATCAGTTGGCATTAGTAACTCACATTTTCTGTGTGCGTTCTCTCTCTCTGTTCCAATATGTATTACAGGTGGGTCTGTCAAGTTATGGGAATCCTCGGCATGTGCTCCTGCTTTCCATGATGGCGGGAATGTCTGCTTCGATGTACCTTTTCCGGGTCACAGTCACAAGTGACTCTCCTAAGGTAACCCATGCACAAGGAGATTGTTCTCATGCAGCATGTGGTGTAACAGAAGCATTGATCAGTTTCATTTAGATGGTGGTGAATGTTCTTGCACTCAGGCACTGACTAGCACAGGTTACAGGACGGGATTCCTGTGTTGTGGCATTGGAAGTTCTGCATAAAAATGGTAGAAGTTTGATGCCATGTTGTTTTTTTATTTGAGTACTTACAGTATACTCAGTGCTGCTCAAATAAAGGAAGAACCAAACCCACCTGAAGGAGTTCAATCTATCTATCAGCAAAGCATGCTTAAACACTAATAATTACTTCTGGGTCTCTGTTGAAACCTGTAGCTCTTCTTCTGACTTCATAATCCTTTTTGTAAATGACTGTACAAAATTCCAGGGCATCCTCTTTGACAGATTTATAAAATGGATTGTAGTATAGCTTTCTGGAGCCCTGTTTCAGAACCACCGTGTCTGGTCTGGAAGTTATGGGTTTTATCTGCAGCTGAGAAATTTTAAAGAAGCATTGACAGCCTGAAATCTAGTCAGTTTCACTAACTCAACTAAAAATAGCTTCAGAGTCCTAGGCTTGCCCCACAATCCTTACCCAATTTGGGCGATTTTATTTTCACAATTAGTTTTTTTTCCCCTCCCCCTTCTGCTGTGTGAAACTCCCACAGATGAGGAGAGACTGTTTCCACTGCAGAGTCAAACTGATTATATATAGCGCTGCTAAATGTCCAAAGTAAACAAACTGAAATAGAGAAAATGTCTCCTCTGCTCTCTTTCAGTTATCTGATGTGTTTTGTGTAATAGTAATAGTGTAACAAGATGTCAGGGATAAGGGTTCTTCTGCTGAGCCACCCTGTTGACAGGAATAAGAATCCTGCAAAAAACTGCTTAGTATGTACTGTTGATTGCTTGTGGTAAGTGCTGATTGTTAGCTCCAATAGGATATAAGGGAGGTGGAACTAGCTGTTAGGAGAAAGGGAATTGGGGTCTGAGACAGAGCTGTCTCTGCAGGGAACCTATAGGAACAGTCATGACAGGGAGAAAGTTTAGTTTGAGGTTTATGTTATGGTGATGGTTCAACTTCCAATAAAGTCAAACCCCAATGAGGTGATAAGTTTGAACTCTGACTCTGCAGGGTGGTGTGGGAACTCCACCTGTTCCGGTAGCTAAAGTGTTATCAGGCAAAAGAGTGTTTAAGCTGATGGTATCCCTTTTAATGGTGAGGATTTTGTTAGCAGTAAGTTTGGCAGATCTCTGCACTAACTCCAGATATTTGTGTTTCTGTCTCTCTTTCCCTGGTGGTTGCCAAACAAATGGAATTTCACTTCTACCCTTTTTAATGTTTCCTCACTTCTTCCTCAGGAAAATGACTTCCGGATTGTAGCCTTACATCCTCTCGCTGCCCTCACAGGCTTAACAGAACAAGAGGTTTCTGCCTTGTCTTTCTCTCTCTTCCCTTCTGCCTGTTTCTACTTTTACTGACTCTTTCCTACTCTGAAAGGTTGGTTAGTTCAACAGGATTTATAACGAGGGCATTATGAAGAGTGCTGTAAGTTTTCTGAAAGAAGCTTCATAATTTCATATTACTAAACTAACAATCTACTAAAACACTGATCGGTTCTGGGAATGTTTACTCTTTAGATGAGATAATCAGTCTGGAGAACTATTAATAGAAGTCATATGGCTAAGGGACAGGACTTGGGATTCCAGACCTGGCTTCTATTCCCGCCTCTGCCATTGACTTCCTGTTTGACTTTTGGCAAGACACTTCCCGTCCTCCTTTTTGCCTCAGTTTCCCAAACAGTAAGATGGGGATGTTGACGCTTAATTCATTAATAGTTATACAGCATTTTGCGATCCTCAGATGGAAAGCCTTAAGATGGGCAAAGAATTATAAACCCTTTGTGTGATATGGGCCTCAGATTAGTGCCATTGCTCACATACTTTTCAATATCAATTTTTGTTAGCATAAATTCCAACCTTAGAGTCCATGTTCAGGCAGACTACCTTGTAGTATAACATTGCAGGATTTTCAGCTGACAAAATAATGGGGATGCCTCAAAACAGGTATAAGTGTATTGACCAACATGTGTCTGAAACTATAATGCCCTTTAACCACCGCTCTTCAGAATGATTTTTTTAAAAGATTACTATGCAGTAAACACCTTCTCTGTGTCATTTCACTGTAACTTAAAGCTCATTAAATAGAACTTTAAGAAAACACAGCAACCACGTCTTCCTATTTAGGGAGTTTCATATTGAGACCTGGCTATGTGACAGTTCAGATGGTTATTCAGAACCACAGATAAAAACAAAGTTCTTGCTTGGAAGCTGATAATGTGCTGGCCAATGCAGTCAGGGATGCATTCGATTATAAACCATCTTAAAAACATGTGGCAGAGCAGACTCTGTTTCACATGGTTAGACTTTATATCCACTGGCCAGGAAAGCAGTGTCAGCCTGAACAACATTTAGTTTGAAATATATTGTAGACAGAGCCTTACACATTTAGCCAATGTCTAACCAATAGCGGGGGTCAAATTTAGGGATCCCATTTCTGATTACTCTTTGCTTGTGTTTATAGCTGTGGATACTGATTCTCGGAGCCATCTTTGGGTTTTCTTCTTATGGACCAATTGCGTTGTTTGGAGTGATAGCAAATGAGAGCGCACCTTCCAACCTGTGTGGCACCTCCCATGCTATTGTTGCACTAATGGCCAATGGTGAGTGATACTCCCTCCCCCTTTATTCTGAACCTTTATTCTGTAGCAGCAAGAATCCCCAGTTCCTGATGATCTTAGTCTGGCAAGATGAGATTTCAAATTGGTTCTACAAAAAGAAAAGGAGGACTTGTGGCACCTTAGAGACTAACAAATTTATTTATGATTAATTGCTACTTAGTGATATGAAAGGTTGCGTCTCAAGCAGCATAGCTGAGAGAACTGGAAGCGAATGGCTGTGGAACTGTTTGTTCAACAAATTAAGTGGGTCTCTGAAGACCCAAGATTGTCACTGAGGAACTTCCCTAATCTCATGCTTGATTCTCAAAATGTTTCATTCCGCAGCCCACCATGAAGGGCTCTGTAGGGCACATTGAAGACTGCAGTCCATACAAAACCTTTGGAGACTTCACGTTTGTCCATCTTTGAAGTGCATCTTTTGTGTTGGGCCTTCTGGGACCCTGGTCCTCATACATCACCTTTAAAGACTTCTTGTTAAAAGTCCTTAACACTGAAACCTGGGCCTTTACCAGTCCAGTGAAGATTTAAAGATAAAAGTCCAGTGTGCAGAGAGTTAACTTATTAGGGTAACAGTCAATGCACATTGATATTCCCTTTAAGATCTTTCTTGTCTTAAAAAAAAAACCCCAAAGTCAGTAATCCAGGAGTTACCACCAACATTCTGAGATCTGGACCAGGCCTGAGTCCCTATAACATCCGGGTCACTCTGAGAGAAGGTCCAGTTGAAGTTTGGATCCAGACTTCCCCAAAACGCAGCAGTGTTTAACTCTGCAGTTTTGAATCAGACATATTTCTGGTCACAAGTGAAAACGATGCACTGTTTAGTTGCCTGTCCCTCTTATGAGACTTCAAATATGTACAAATTTTGATAAGTTTTGCCTGAGCAGAAAGTCAGTAGCAGGTAAGGGCTTGTGTATATCAGCTGCTTTCACCATGACAAGCTGCGACTCGTTCCTTGCTTTCATAATAAACATTTGTAAATAAAGATAATTGCAACCCCAAAACTTGTATCTTCTCTGATAGCTGAAGAGGAATAATTTGCTCCCCTGAGTTTTCTGGCAGTGCAAATCTCCAGTTTGGAGGAAAGTGTGGCCATAGTCCATTCACTGAGGAACCCTGAAGGAGTGACCCCAAGAGAAGAGTTTGGAGCTACTGAGTGACTAGCTCGGTTTCCCCAGGCAGGGCAGAATTGCTCTCTACTGTATGTTACAGTGCTTTGTCCAATGTTTAAAATATCTCAAGCTATCTGGCTTGAAGCATTTTTATAAATGCAGGGACCAGCACAAAGAACAGTGTCAGTAGGAGAAACTAAGGTTCTGCTGCTATTAGGGAGTCTAACTCTGTTCTCTTCTCCCCATTATCCTTGCAGTTGGTGGTTTCCTGGCTGGATTGCCTTTCAGTACTATAGCCAAGCACTACAGTTGGGCCACAGCCTTCTGGGTAGCTGAAATAACGTGTGTCGTCAGCACCATAGCCTTTTTCTTATTACGGAACATCCGCACCAAGATGGGTCGGGTACCCAAGAAGATTGACTAAAGATGAGCAGCAAAGGTACTAAGGATGCTCCAGATGCCATCTAGGGATGGCAAGTGACTACTTGCTAGCCTGGTGCTGAGTTTCCTACCAATGCAGCCTAGATCAGAATATTTATCAAAACTTCATTTTATTTTAGTCATATTCCTGTTTAGAAAGGCACAAGGTCTTCAGTGGCTGTTATGTTTTAATGCCTACAGAATTTTTGGTCACTCAGTTATAGTTTACATCTCATGACCTCGCTTTATCTCTTACTTAAAAGTACTGTTAGTGAACTGAGCAGAGACTTTGCAGTCTTGATTGCTAAACTAGAAGTACTGCAGAAGACCCGTATCTGGTACCTGCCTAGCCTTCTTGCTGCTGGCCTCAGATGTAGTGTTGCTCTCAATTCACCCTCATTGCTTACAGAAATATTAGAGTTAGCCAACACTGAGCCTATTTTCATTTACCTCCCTTGCTGTTGTAGGTGCAGCTGTTACCCAGCTTACTCTGTCATGAGCTACCTTCTGTGTCTCCCTCCCCAGAAGCAGAGACCGCTACCTCATTACTAAAGAAAAACGCTGGTCACGCAGCTATTATCAGAGACTGAACAGTTACTGGTCCACATATTACTACAGATCCCGGCCATTGCAGCAAAACAGCTCCCTTTTCAGTAACGGCAATGAGTAAAGTTCTTTGGAACTCCATTCAAGAGATGGAAGCACTGTACAACAGTTACTTTTTGCTGTTAAATTAGTCACCATGGCTAACCTCAGAGTATTAGTGAACTGCAAAACAGATGGTTAACACTGAATAGAATAGTACTTCCTGGAGTACCAAGGAAACTGTTTGAGAGTGTATGCAGTAACAGCATTAGACACATACACACCTTGTATAGCTCCTCTCTTTCTGTATTATCTAGAAAAGTCTTTAAAAGAGATTTAACATTAGGTTGTAATGATTAGTAACATAATCAAGGATATTGTCAGGTGAAAGCATAAATTTCTAATGGCTCCAGTTCCAGTGAACTGAACCAGGTACAGCATTTTTAGGTTAAACTACAACATAAAGTCTGCTTACTATTATGAATGCCTGTTAGCAGGATTGTTGCCCCTTGGTAGTATGTCTTTTGTTAACAGGCTTTTCTTATCAGGATTTTTGTTTGTGGTCTCTGCAGGGTTTTAGTTATTCAGAACGCCTGTAGGTAAGCAAGAAACTCAGTGGCCACCACTGTAAAGCTACCTTGACATAACAGATTGCTCTGCCAGCCTTAACAAAATGGCTAACTGTTGTACAAAAGCAAACTACATTTGATACTTAAGCATGAGTATTAAGAAATACGGTTTACCAACTGTGAAATAAAAATGTAGCACTGCAATGGCAGCATGAGACGACTTGTGCAAAGGGATCAAGAAAAAAGGGGGAAGCTCTTGCCCAGAGGCCAGTGCTGGATACAGGACATTCCTCTTTCTACAGTGAGCAGCCTTAGTCAGAAGCATTCATTTTATGTTGCCCTTCCTGCTGCTATTCCTCAGAACAGCTGTGCAGACACCAAGGAATTTATTTTTTCAGTTTATTCCTTATTCATTTCACCCACCTCCCCTGCTTGAAATCCATTATTTCTGTTTACACTGAGGTAAGCTGAAGTGTGCCTTCCAAGGGGGTTCTGGCACAGTAAAGGGCATCTCAAGCTAGAATGGTTTCAGATGGTAAAACAGAACACCGGAGTGATAATAACCAGGCTGCATGTTTACCCTTGTTCAGACTAGCTCTAGCAGAAGTGAATGCATCTAGTCCAAGAATTAATCTATCCACACTTTAAGGGAATGTTTATTGCTTGTACATCCAAAGTAACCGTTTGTCTGAGCCATAAATTAAAGCTGCAGAAAAAACTAATATATGTACACATTTAAGAGTGAAAAAGGGGTGTATAATAGGTTTTACCACCATGTTGTGTCTTATCTTCCTCTGTGTTACAGTGACAGCATTAGAGCTGCAATCATAGCTTCAGCCACATATGTCCATTCTTAGCTATGATAATATTCACTGTTAGGCAAAGGTGGATTCCACACCCATGGAATAAAGCAGCATTTCTGGAGATGACAAAAGCAATTTGGGACCTCATGACCTCCTCTCTTGCTGCTGTAGCCAGAGACAGGATTCTGTAAAAGCTGTCTAGTAAGGAGAGGCTCAGTACTGACACTGGAAAAGTCCTATGATCCTGGTCCAAATGGTCCAGCTTTTTCTGCTACCTCCAAAGCAAGTTTCAAGTTTTGATCGAAGAGCTCACACCTGAAATATTCACAGAAATACAGGCATGAGGATCAGAAGGGGGTGAAAAAATCCCCATCTACAACCCAAAACATATTGGTGTTTTTAATCTGAGAACTGTTAGCTCGAAGACAGCCCCAGTCCTGCACTAGCTTCTCTTCCATTCCAGATTCTGCTAATGGCAACTTTTTGAATCAAAAGACTGATTAACAAAGCAGCTTGAGTTCAGCTTTCCTATTTGACATGCCAAAGCCATTTCAAAAACATAAAGCTTAATTGCCACTTTGACAAGGGTTAAAAGTGCAATGGGGCCCTGCCAAGAGAGAGCGTGTCACATTGCTCAAATGGAACTCCAAAGGAAGTTTCCTCCAGCCTTTTGTAGAGAACAGGAATCAGACTGGTGTCCTTGGAAGACCTTCTCCAAGAACTTGACAGTGCTGAACCTCCTTATGGAATTTAGTTTAATCATGCAAAAAGTTAGATTTTTGATTGTGCCTTAAACAAAACTAGTGTCTGCATCAAAGTAGTCAAGCGTACTACCAGAGCTCCAGTCAGCAGCCCAGGTCAAAAGAGAACCCAGCAATCTTAGGTTTATTTTTAGTGGATGGACTCTAGGAACAGGCGCTAAAAACATGGGGTCTGCTTCCAATTCTGTCACTGACCAAATAACCTCAGACAGTAAAATCACCTGTCTGCTTCCCCACTGTAAAATAAGTACGTCTTCTCTTCTTCAAAGGGGATTGTATTAATGGTTGTACGGTGCTCTCAAAGTGGAGAGCTGAGCAAATGCTAAATATTGTTATTCTACACATCATCTGCCTTCTCCCTACCTGATTGGCATCTCCAGTGAGTAGAAAGGATTTTTCAGAGCGAAGTCAGAATAAATCTCATAGATCTTGCGCAGAAGGGACTCTATCCCAGCTTGCCGTGGATCAGCGAGCACCACAAATTTGATCCCTGGAGCCATAATGAAAGAAGCATTAGCACTGACTACATGCAAGCTGCAAAGGTAATAATACTATAAAATACATTCCCAAATATAATTGAAAAGGCCTCATTTACAGGAAGGACGGGAGAGCAGCTGACACCATCTGAAGAATACTTAAAATTTGCCTTGTTTTGTTTAAGATATATAGAGAAAGATTAATGATTGAGTAGTGTATTTTAGCAAGCTAACATTCAGGATGTGATTTTACTTTCAGGTGCACAGAGCGTATTTTGTAACATTGCTAACGTGCCTATACACTTGAGCACCTCTAGGGGAATCTTGCACTTCAAGCACAAGCTGGGTTTTATTTGCAATTCTTCAGCTAGATTCCAGACTTTTAAAGACATGGTGGCCAATTGAGGCAAGACGAGACAAGCTAGTTTCCCTTTCTGTAAAGGGGATAATTCCTGGGAGGTGAGTAAGAAGTTGAGGGTTAATTCGTATTTGTGAGGTACTTTGTCAGTTTCTCTCGATAGAGGCCCATCAGCTCTTTGTAAATCCTTTTGTATACTTCTGGTGCTCTCTAACTGGATACTGAAATAATTATCTTTTGCCCTTTTCTAGTGCCTTTCATCTTAAAATGGCAATCTAATTCAGAGAAATACCATATGAATAAAGATCAGGCACAAAAGCAGTACTTTTGCAGCAATATACAAGTCTAATAAATACTCCTGAGGGCATTCTGTGCCAAAAAAATAAAAATTGTGCACAGTATTTTGAAATTCTGCAAGTTTTATTTGTCAAATAAATGCAGAGGCTCCAGCGTGGCAGTGGGGAGAACCCTGCAGCCTCCCCACCCTGGGCACATGGACTCAGTGGTGAGGCTACACCCGACCCTAACACAGCACAAGGCCTGAGACTGCCCCAGAAATACCCTAGAGCCCTGCCCCTCTGTGCCAGGCACACTAAGTATGGGGCATGCAGGCTCAACCAGCCAGGATCTAAGTGTGGAGGGACTCACTGCAGGGGAATCCAGGTGTGGGACAATCTGGGTTCAGACAGCCCTGTGGGAGGATCTGGATGCACAGAGGCTCGTTGGAGTGGGGGGGGAGGGATTTCCCAGATTTAGGGGCAATGGGACTCTGCAGGGGTTTCCAAGTGAATATGGTTGGGGCTCAGTGGAAGGGTCTGGATGCTGGGGGAGTGGGGCTTGGAAGGGGTCTGGGTGCAGCTAATTGGGGGTCACTGGCATGGGGGTCTGGATGTGGGGGCTTAGGGTGGTGCAGGGGGGTGGGGCTTGTCGGGGTAGGGGTCTGAGTTCAGGAAACTCAGTGGGGGGTGGTCTGGGTGCAGGGGGCTCCAGATTCAGGGGTTGATGTTCAATGGGGTGTGGTTTGGATATGGAGGACTAGGGGGGTTCTGAGTGTGTGGGGCGAGGCTTGGTAGGGGTGTCTAGCTATGGGAGGTCCAGAGGCACGGGGGTTGATTGGATGGGGGAGCAGCTCCCTGTACAGTGACCTCTCTCCCCTCAGCTGAGGGGTTATGGGGGCAGGAAGCAGGGGAGGATGCTGAGCGTCCTGCAGCTGGGGGAGATTTCTGGGCATGGGTCTGACAGCCCCAGCCACTCCTTGCAGGGGAAGAGGAAGTCCTGTCTTCTCCTGCCTCCAGCCCAGCCAGGACTAGCAGCTGATCCCGGCTTAGGGTAGGAGCCACTGGCTGGGGTGTCCGCAGCCCTGCGGTGATTTCCTCTCTGCTGGCTGTCAGGAAATCATTTTTCTGCAGGGAAGCAAAGAAATTTGCAGGTGACATTAATTCTGCGCATGCACAGAATCCCTCCAGCGGTAAATAAAGCAATTTGTACTTGTCTTTTCAGAGTGACGGAAAAACAGCCCCAAGACTGAACTAATAGGGATAATATGAGCAGTAAGTCTTACCTGTTAGGGTCTGAAAACAGTGTAGTTTAAATGTGTCTGTTTCTAACATCTCAATACCGGAACTCCCCAGCTCAGGAGACAACTGGGACCCAATTGCAAACAACCTTCACAAACAAAGGGAAATTACTTAAGTCTAACACAAAAGATTCCTCTTCAAGTTACTAGATATGATAGTGTATACTGGGTCCCTTCTCCACCCTTAATTTGTCTTTGTGAAGTGTTCCTTCTTCGGGGAAGGAATGTGTCTTTCTCTAGGTTTGGCCAGTGCCTCACAGATGGTGGGCATTACTGCACTAATCATCATCATTAATGCCATGGTAGCCAAGGCACAGAGAGCTAGACTTCCCAGTGCAAACTCACGAGTGGAACATGGAGGCCAGCATGAGCTTCTCATTGGAGGAGAGGCGAGGCCGGCCAAAACGGATGGACACGGGATAGTTGGTAGGGTTGCCAAGGTACTCCAGCACCTCCTTCCCGTCAGCAGTGTATTTCCCATTCACATCAACGCCATTGATGGAAAGCACAGCATGTCCAACTGAAAGAAGCAAACGAAGAGTCAGAGCTGAGGCTCGTTTGCTTTCAAATGAGTATCGGAACTAGGAACTCCAATAGCTGACCTGACCACTGGCCTCTTTAGACGTGTCTTGAGGAGGAATCACTGTTAGAATATTTATGAAAAAAGAAAAGGAGTACTTGTGGCACCTTAGAGACTAACACATTTATTAGAGCATAAGCTTTCTTGAGCTACAGCTCACTTCATCGGATGCACGAAAGCTTATGCTCTAATAAATGTGTTAGTCTCTAAGGTGCCACAAGTCCTCCTTTTCTTTTTGCGAATACAGACTAACACGGCTGCTACTCTGAAACCTGTCAGAGTATTTATGATTTAGCACAGCCACTGTTACAGTGTAAATAGTGTTATGACACTACTTCCCACCCGGCAAGCACAGCCAATGTGCCCCCAGTATCTCCCAGGAGCACAAGCACTACACCACCTCTCCAAAACAAGAAAAGGAGGACTTGTGGCACCTTGAAGACTAATACATTTGTTTGAGCATAGGCTTTCGTGCCCAGTACCAGCGCCCTAGCCCCCTAACAGGCATCGTCCTCCCCCTCCAGCAGCCGGTACCAGCACCCCAATCCCTCCAGTGCCCCCATCAGGCGGTACCAGTCCCACAACCAGCCCAGTAGGCGCTACCAGCCCCCTAACAGCCATAGCACCCCTCCAGCGGGCGGTACCCGTTCCACAGGCCTCGCTGGATCCCCAGTGTTTCCCAGCCTCCCTGACGCCTCCAGTCGGACGCCCACCCCGGATGCTGTCCCGCTGCCCGAACGCCACCACCACGCGCTCGTCGTGCAGCTTAAGCACCAGGTCCAACGGGAAGCTGAAAGTTTTCTCAGTCTCGGAGCGCGGCGCGTAGTGATCCAGCTGGTAGATGAGGCCTCCGGCCTTATTCACAACGTACACGCTGAAGATGGCCATGTCGGCTCCCGTCAGCTCAGGGCACTTTGGGAGATGTAGTTCCAGGAGCGGCGATACGTGACAGCGCAGTGCATTGTGGGAGAGAGAATTATATCCGATTTTGGAGCGTTGTGTTATGGGAATTGTATTTCTTTCTCTTTGACCCAGAAGCGGTGTTGCTACATGCTCCGGAAGTGCAGTGAAAGCACGGGGTTTCCCAGGCTCCCTGAGCAGACTTTTTCCTTTCTCATCCGACATCTTGAAGGAGCAGCAGCAGCCGCAGCCATGGTGAGCCGGCCCCAGGGCCTAGCCCCTCGGCTTGGCCTAGGACAGGGCTCTCTGTGAGCGAGCTGGAGCAAGTGGGTGCCGGTTCCCTCGAAGAGGCCTAGCCCTGGACTCTCCCCCCGTTGGGAGGCGCCCGGGTGGGGAAGGCTCATGTTAGGGCCGCGTGGAAGCTGGGGAGGGGGGCTCCGCCGTGGAAGCTTTTTCCCGCGCACTCGACGGGTCTGCGCTTGGCGGTGTCGGGTGGAGGCGGATTTTCCCAGGGCTGGCGCCTGTTTTCATTTTTCTCTTCTCTTCCCCCCCGCCCCCCCCCGGCTCTTTTTTTTTCTCCAGCCCCCCAAGGACGACAAGAAGAAGAAGGATGCGGGGAAGTCCGCTAAGAAAGACAAGGACCCAGTGAACAAATCTGGGGGTAAAGCCAAAAAAAAGGTAGGAGTCTGCACTGCGGTGAGTGGGTCCACTGGGCTCAGGTGTGTGTGCTCGGCAGTAGGGTCTGGGTACTCAGCAGAGCACTTTTGTCACTAATTATTCTCTGCGTGCCCTCCGTAAGATGAGTCTCTATCATCTCCTTTGGGGAGCTAGGGGACAGAGAGCAGTAGCTATGTTTTAGCTACAGTTTTCCTGTGTAGCTGAGCCCTAAGCTGCGCTTAAGGTCACACGGTGAGATATTTGTATTGTTCTATAATAATCTCTATTTTCTTTAATCATACTGGTAAATCGCATTTAACAATTATATAGGGGGGTTTCTGCATTGATATTTAATAGTAGTTGTGACTACAGACTAACTCCTTGGTGACTGGGAGTGAGGCTTCCAAACTCTTGTCACTAACTCCCTTGGGCAAGTTATTCTGTCTCAATAATTTCATTTGTAAAATGGGATGTTTCCTTGTGTCAGAGCTCTTTCAGTGTTTTTTAAGGCTTGAAGTGCTTTCAAATAAAGTATATTAACTGCTAATTGGCAACTGTATGTCTTAGATACCATGTAGATCATGAAAATAAGCTGATTAAAATCTCAGCAGGTGGTTATAAACCCTCTGGTCCCTTAGAGTTTAACTTGATATAATTATTTAAGAGGGAATGCCATGTGACTATTGAAATTAGGGTTCTCTCTTCAAACCTTTATACTTTTGAGTTGCAAGGGGGCAAATTGCAGCCCCCTGCCCCATTAGTATAATAGTGATCTAAAAGACTTTTCAACACTGAAGAAAGTTTCACTTCCTTGGTAAGTATAACATCCTAATCTTACTAATTTTGCGAAGTCCCATACTGTTGCACGGTAGCTAAATCCTGAATTTAAAATGTGAAAATTGAGCTGGTGGGGTGGGAACTTTAGTCCTTTATAGATCACAAAGAAGCAAAGGTCAGTTTCAAGTTACACTTCCCCACTTGTGGGGATGATTTACTGGTGCAGCACTGAGCAGACTGTCAAGTGGCTTAACACCCTATGATTGAATAATAGTGGTAAAAATGCCTGGTTGCTGTCTGCTCTGGAATTTTCATTTTGTAGTAGTGTAGAAAAGGCCCCATTGTGCATGTTAGAGCGTGGTGCTAATGGGTCAGTGCTGATAACATAATGAATAGGTGTCTCTCTATAACTGGTGCTCATCTGAGCAACAAGCTTGCATTAGGTTGTCATGGAGGAAATGCTATGTGACCTGATCATGCAGTTCTTGAAATTATGGCAAAACTTTCATTGGGGTATTTGTGTTGCTGCTTTGATGGTGATGTTCCCCTTTTTCTTCTTGTAGAAGTGGTCCAAAGGGAAAGTAAGAGACAAGCTGAACAACCTTGTTTTGTTTGATAAGGCTACTTATGATAAACTGTGCAAAGAAGTGCCCAACTACAAGCTCATCACGCCAGCTGTAGTCTCCGAAAGGTTGAAGATTCGAGGATCTTTAGCAAGGGCCGCCCTCCAAGAACTACTCAGCAAAGGTAAAAACACACTGAACTGTGGAGTGGGAGACCTCAAACCAGATGTATTCTTTTATCTCCCTTATTCGCTGGTGATTGATTTGATAGAAATCTATTTGCAGGTAGCTTCTACACAAAAGCTCAATAATGAGCATTTTAAGTTTTTTTTAAATATCTTAAATGTCCTTTCTTTTTGTATCAGTCTAATACAGTGGTCCCCAACCTTTCTGTGGGAATAGCACATTCGTATTCCCAACAGACTGTGGCAGGTGCCAAGCACCCCGTCGCTGAGAAGTAGCGGTGGAAAGAAGCTTTGCTGCTGAGAAACGGCAACGCTTCTTGGCAGCATTTCGGTGGGCGGTTCTCAGATGGCTGCGCTCAGCAGTGGCATTTCGGCGGTGTAGTGTCCTGCGGGGGCACACAACTGCCCTGGTGGGTGCCATTGCACCTGTGGGCAGCGCATTGGGGACCCCTGGTCTAATATATTAAAATGCCAAGTAAAATATCTATTTCTGTAAGACCACATCAGAATTGATATAATCTGTTCCTACACAAGTTACTTGTGTTCATAATATTTTTAAATATAATCCAAAAAATTATGGATGCGTGACATCCCTAGGGTCTGGTTGTGAATAGTAAAGATCCTACCTAGTGTAGAAAATAGTGTCAGGAGACAACTAAGTTCCCTTTAAGCTGCACTGGCTGCCCAGCCTGCTATAAAATGCTATGCACTTCAGGTGCCCCTCTTGCCCTCTACTGTGGAGCTGCTCCCCAGAGCTGCCTCATTGCTATGCAGAGCTGAGGGGGGAGGGAACACTGATATCGGGGTATCTGTCCATCCCATCCCCCTGTATCGTATTTCTTCAGAGCGGGGGGGGGGGGGGGGAGAGAATGTGATAGGGCTCAGGAGCGGGATGGAGGGAGCTTGCTGGTGGCTGCTGCTGTGCCTGAAGGCTGATCTGCTTAAAGGGGCAGTGTGTGTCTCTCTCTCCCCTCCCAACACATACTTGTGTTGTGATACTTCCTGCAATGCACATAATTCTCTAATTTAATTTAATTCAAAGTGCTATTTGAATTTTTTGACTGGTATCTGCATTTCATATTTTTTTTTTACTCTTAAATTTAATTCTTTAAGTAGTGAGTTCTAAAATGTCTAATGTGTCCAAGCTTGAAGTAATCATTGCAATGGTACCTTTTAAAAATATATAAGATCTAGGTTTGTGTCTATGGGTGGTGCACATAAAATTAATTTAGCACAGAATGGAAAAATTAGAGGCAACATTGCAAAACATTCAGTTGTCAGCAATGATAACTGTTCCTGGATCATACTGAAGCCCTGCTATCCTACAAAACATTTAGTGTTGGGACTACTGTGTTCTAGACAGGACCGTTGACTCTGGTTGCTTGGGGCTTCAATAGGAATTCATTTCAGTGTTCCCACTGTAGAAGGCACTGTTGTTGAAATGCTGTCTTGAAACAACAGGGTATTAGCCCACTGTCTGAAGCTCTAAATGTAGATGTATCCGATGAAGTGAGCTGTAGCTCAAGAAAGCTTATGCTCACATAAATTTGTTAGTCTCTAAGGTGCCACAAGTCCTTTTCTTTTTGCAAATACAGACTAACACAGCTGCTACTCCTGAAATGTAGAGCTGTTAGCCTTCGGAAGTATGGGCCTCCAAGTTGTGTTAACACAGTTTAAAGATTCTGCACATTTTTTTCATAAACGTTTCCTGCTTCCTTTGTAGGTTTGATCAAACTTGTGTCCAAGCACCGAGCCCAAGTGATTTACACCAGAAACACGAAGGGTGGAGATGCACCTGCTGGTGGGGAGGATGCTTAAAAAGGTGAGGTGCTATTGAAATTCTGGAGTTGCTGGTATCCCTTCCCCTCTGATGTACACATGGTTAATAGAACTGCTAGCCAAAATCCTAATGTGAATGCCTCATAGTGGACTTCTCCAGGGCCTTGTGAAATCCCTGATAAGAATCTACTTCTGAACAGAGTAAAAACAAACAGCCATAGAGTGCTGGAAGCATTAAAACTGAATTATTGCCTGCCCATGAGTGGAAGAAGGAAATTCTAAGATTAAATAGAGGTTGTGCTATTACATAGTAATGGATATCTGACAAGATAGGGTAGATCATTTCTGCCAGGCTCACTCCCTGCTTGCCTTAGTCCCATTGTTGCTTTTTTATTAAGGCTTCTGGAACTTGCACTGTAATTAATAGAAACCAACCATCTAAACTCTCTTCATAAAAAGTCACAAGTATGGAAGACTTTTTTCATGTTACAAGTGTTGCACTAGGACAAATTGTATTAGATGAGTTCCACAGAACTGATTGACTAAATCACTATTTTTTGCTTTGCAGGTTTTCCAGTCACCTCTGCAATATTTCTTATGTAAATGTATACAATAAAATTATTGAATTAACTTTGTGTCTTCTTAAGGGGGGTGAGGTGGAGTTAAACCTCCTCATAAGCATCTTGATGGTTTTGTGATAGCTCTGGCCAAAGATGCCTTGGCCTCCTTTTCATCTACACTGTAGGACAGCACGCTGAAGTCCCACTTAGGAGTAGTTTTAATAAAGGTAGAAAGCAAAATTCGTTTGAGTTCATGTTTTCTATATAGCTGTATATACAGTAAACAGCACTGGTTATACACTTTGTATATTAAATACTGGTGGTGTGCACTTTTTCATTGAACCTCAGATTTTGGTCTTTTTCGGGTCTTCCTTCGTCTTTCTTTACCTGATTCAGCTTTGAACTGATGTCTTAAAAAAAAAAAGAGTCAGCTTAGAAAGTGCAGCATGCTAGGAAATGTATACTATAATCAGCAATACAGAGCAGCAATAGTTATGTGCACTGTCAGGGGGGAGCACTAATTATCAGTCTAAATATTTCATAAGGATGTTTCTACTCTTCAGGTAGCTATGGCAAACAGCACCCCCTGTAATTCAGTAGTGTTGTTCACAAATCTAAATCTGTACTTAGTGTTGTACTCAGTATTTCTGCAGTAAAGACATGACTGTTTAAAGGTGGTGTGTGAGATATTTCAGCAATAGAATTTGACAGCTCCAAGGCTTCACACATGGGGCATTAACTCTTCTTACTACTTTCAGCAATATGTATTACTACCTCTGTCAATGACCATTTGAGAAATTCCTTTACTATAAATTGCCAACATTGTATACATACAATGAATTTAATGTCAGCCCATCCTACGCATATGCTTACCTGGATTGCCACCTCCTGCCATGATTCCAGACCCGTCCAAAGGAGGGAAGCCAGCCTTCACCTGTCTCAGAGGTGTGATCGAAGTTGGCACCAACACGATCTGCTGGAAGTTTTTTCAGCTTCTGCTTCTCCTCTAAGAATCATTAGTTCAGAGAGTGAAGAGGTTCTATCAAACATTTTAGGTAAATTTACAGAAAGTGGGGGGGAGAATACTGGTCTCTTTCTGACTAGGATTCTCTCTTCCCACTTTCCCCTTACTAGAGCCTGACTAACTGGAATTCATCTCCAGGATTATCAGAAAATCATCATTACCTAGCCTCTATGCAGAGTTTAATGTACCTCATCTACCCTGCACCGCTTAGTCTTATACCCAGACCTGTCACAGACTTCGTAGTAGACAATTCGTTCTATGTATAGTGATTTTCTTTTTAAATAAAACTAGACCTCACCTCAATATATTCAAGTAGTAATCTCTAAAGCTACTCACTTTCTTTGAGAAATTCCTCATAGGAAGGTCCAATCAGGTGTTTACTTCCAAATTCCTCTTCATCCTGCATCAGCCAAGGAGGTTTGGCACCTAGGAGGTAACAGGGAATGTGCTGGGTACTGAAATAACCCTAAATACAGACGCGGGGGAGAGGATGGGAAAAGTACCCCAAAATTTCTGCATACAGAGTTTCCCTCACAAATCAGTGGTGAAATGGCTTCCTCCTTTGTGGAAAAAAATAAAGGACTAAGCATCTTAATTTTCACAGCTAAGAACCATGACAGTTCATACTTTGCAACCATACATTACAGTTTCAAAGGAGTTTGCATTACAAGCCTGATTTTGCTCCACCCAATTCTAAAGTCAGTTAACAATTCTCAGACTCCTGCCACAATTTTATGTTTTTAAATTACTTTGCAGTCTTCTGCTGGATTCAGCCCAGAAATGTTTGATAAGGTCATAAAAGTGAAAAACACTGGCAATAATTAAACATGTACCTGTGTGAACATTTCCCTTCCCTTCAGATTCCTGTTTTCAAAAAATTAAGAAAATCCCAATTAGAATTGGATGATTTAAAAAAAGCAACTTTTACTGTAACTTTGTACTACCACAGGAGAGAGACACTAAAAAACACTAACAATTGAACTATTGGATTGCACAGATCTTCAAGTATGGACAAATAGACAAGGGAAACCTGAATGAAAATAAGCAGCTCATGGGAGTATGAATTCCATTTGAAATTCCCTTCCCTAATGAAACTTTGAAATAAAAATAAACAAAGTCTTTTTCTCTACCACCATCTACTAGATAGCCTGTACTAGGGATCTTTCATTTTCAGTGCATTTCTTTTAGGAAACATTCAGTTAGTGAAACAAAAGTCCCATGTTTCAGGGCTGAGAGTTTCACCCACTCAATTGCTGAAATCCATTGGGTTGCTTTCTCAGTAGCTATGCCATTGGGGAAGCCTACAAACCATAATTCTGATTCTTACCAAACGCTAAAAGTATGAATTCCATTGGCTATGATCTGAAATACCAGTACCCATGAAAAAAGGAAAGTGACTCTAAGCCCCACTCCAACCTTACCTGGTGGCCAATAAAAGTCAGAGCATGGTTTTCTTCCATCCAATCTAAATCAGGTGTTATCTGAATCACACTTGGACCAAGCTGCTCTTCCGTGATGATGGTGAAGTCACTAGAACACAGGAGCCAGAATAGCCTGTCAGACGAGGCATTTGGTATCCAGACAACAGCAAATGTTTTTCAACCTACACCATGGAATTGTTAAATACATGTTCTGGGAAACAGATGAGTCATAAATTCTTCAGTGTGTTCAAGTTTGGAGATTTTTAATGGGGAGGAGGAGAGGAAATAGCTCAGTGGTTTGAGCATTGGCCTGCTAAACCCAGGGTTGTGAGTTCAATCCTTGAGGGGGCCATTTGGGATCTGGGGCAAAAATTGGGGACTGGTCCTGCTTTGAGCAGGGGGTTGGACTAGATGACCTCCCGAGGTCCCTTCCAACCCTGGTATTCTATGATTCCAAATTCAGCAGCGAACAATAATTAGCATTTATAAAGCACTCTGTCAGTCTAGTTTTTTGCAAAGTTTAGTCCTTAAAACACTGTTTTGGAGGCACGACATTATCCACCTTTTCAGAAAGGATAATATTAATTGTTTGAGTAGCAGCCGTGTTAGTCTGTATTCGCAGAAAGAAAAGGAGTACTTGTGGCACCTTAGAGGCTAACAAATTTATTAGAGCATAAGCTTTCGTGAGCTACAGCTCACTTCCCCTCTGTTTTTTCTACCAAATGCATCCGATGAAGTGAGCTGTAGCTCACGAAAGCTTATGCTCTAATAAATTTGTTAGCCTCTAAGGTGCCACAAGTACTCCTTTTCTTTTTATTGTTTGTTCTAGGATACTGAAGGAAAGATTAATTTGGCCACTAGGGGTTTGCAGATGGCTGAAGGTGCCTGCTGCTGCTCTTGAGAACGGTGTTAACTCAGAGAAATAGTACAGGTAAGCAATAGGTAGTACAGTGATAGCAATAGTCATCAATGTCCTAACTATACTGACTAGGGAAACAGTGTTAGTAACTCTAGATAATTGCTACTCAGCATTTCACCAAATTCAAAACTCCTAAGCAGAAGCGACACACATGATGATATAAAAGGCAAATTTCTTACCTTTTATGCCCTCCAGGTGTACTGAAGGCAGAGGATTCATCGCAAAATTCTGTCTCGGTTTGAGGCTGAGTTTGATTCAGGAAAAATAAAAATTTTTTCTGGTATTCAACAGTAAGGCTCTTCCTGTTTTATGAAACACCTCATATTGCAATCATACATTCAATGTTTGTGTTCTGGAGGCAAGGAAAGTGGGAATTTTCAGTGTAGATATTAATGTGTTTTGGTTTGTTTGTTTTTTTTTGTTTGCCCTGGCTCTGCAGTGCTAGCAAGAGAAAACAAATACAGAGAGGGAGCTCTTTTCAATGGCTTGCGAATCACCAACAGAACTGTAAGCTAGGTTCAAATTGCAGAATATTTATTGCTGAGGAGGATGGAGCCAGACTTACTTGAGGATCCCAGGGTGCTTGCAGCACCTACAGTTATAAAGTGCAATCTTTTTTATCTGTAAACGGAGCAATTTGAACTGGAGTCATTGAGTGAATCTACAACACCACAATGCCCCTTCTATGGAGTCAGACAATTTTTTCCCTTTTTTAAAAAGATAAAAGGGCCAATAACTTTACCTATTCTGTTTGAGTATAGTCAAAAGGCCTAACAGATTCCATCCCCTGTAAGTGCAAGACTGAATTCCCAGCAAGAGGATATATCTGGTTCCAGGTGCTTCTTTAGAGAACGCAATGCATGAAGGTAACATATGTACTAGTATCTTATAAACAAAGGTATTTAGTTTTTCCACAGTGCTGGTAGAATAGTACATTTTATTCCAGATTCCTTCTCTGTCACCCACATCCAACCCTATCCTAGAAGAACTAGGAAGGATAAGAAATTTCAGTCACCGCGATCACTCAAACATAAGCACTGCACTATTTGTGAGAAGGATAACCACACCTGAATGAAGCCAGAGATTTGCAATCACAGAGCAGCAGTCCTATCAATTGTCACATCAGAATCTCCCGACTGGTAGGTGAGAAAACAACTTATTAGAAGTAAATTGTATGTGCTTTCAACATAAGAATCAATGCAGAAAACAGCCATTTATAAGAACTCAGAGGGCTTGTGGAAACAATCATTTGCTGGATACTGCTCAGGTGCATCCTGGGAAAACAAACCTCTAAGACAGCATGTACCATTTCCTGTCTGCTCTGCTCCACTTCTCGGATATGGGATGCCATCTGGAATCGAACAAAGCAAAAAAATAGAATGAGGACAAAAGGCAAAGCAAACAGGTAAGTCAGGCACAGCACACCTAGGGCATCTCTGCTCACCTCTTTAATGACCTCATCCTCTTTTTCTTCAAAAGCATCCAGAGCTTTGACAAGTGATGATTTGAACCTGAAAGAGTATTTGAGAGATCAGTCACTTTTGTGGCCTGATTTAGTCTGACAGCTGAACTGCTAGGAACACCTGAATTTCTACCTCAACCTCTGACATTGATTCTCTGTGCCTTAGTTTCCCTATTTGTAAGACAGGGATAAGGTGGCTTACATTTGCAGGGACCCTGCAAGGATTAATGAGTTACTGGTTGCAAAGCCCATGGAAGATAAGCCATGATGAATGATAAAATTTGGAATGTATATATGACTAGATGAAACACAGGGCTGGATAATCTTATGACTCAGCTTTTTTTTTTTAATAATGATGCTAATAGAAGGTGAGCTAATCTTATGCTCGACAAAGTGAGGTGATCACTTGGGGCAAGTCAGAAAATCATCTCTAGCACAATGTAACTAGCCAGGTGCAGGGGATGATGGTACCAGATACCGGTTGCTGCTCAAAGCAGGAGTCTGGGCTATTTATTTATTTATTTATACCCCACAAATACACACACTAAAACATCTCTGTTCCAAAGACTTTTGAATCAACAGTTGGATCTAATGTAGCAAATCCTTTACCCCAAGCAAAGAAACAGACAAGGTGCCTACATACCGTTCATAGTCCTCAGCGGAAATCAGAAACTGCTGCTTTAATTTGGCTTCCGCTTTGTTCTCCCACCAGAACTTGTTGGCTTCTTTTTTATGCTCCAGGCTTTAAAAGAAAGAAAAAAAAAAAAAAAAAAAAGAATAAAACCAAGTTTGATTAAATCACTTAAAGCCTGAGCTCCCAATCTAAATTAAGTAGAGAGCACATGATTAATAACTGGCATAGATGTCTCCTTAACAGCTTATCTCAAACAGATATATTTATTAACTTATACAGATAGAGCAGCTTTCTGGGTTGCCCATGGTTATGTGACAAAAAATAGAGAGGTAAGGATACCAAGAGACATGGATATTGGAAGCAGATAAGATATGCTGTAACACTACAGGTATTGGTTTTCATTGATCATTAAAGCAACATGAAAAAGCAAAATATAGAATAAAAATTTTGCATTCAAAGGCACGTTTGGGTGCCACACACCACTAAAATATGGTGTTTGATTCATGCCCTTCTCCGATGTAGAATTTTGGCTGAGTCACAGAAGCCTTGAAAGACACAGAGAGCACACCTGTCTCCCTGGATAGTTGTATCATGGTCATCACTGTAGTTATAGAGTGTTGAGCATTTCTTCTTCCTATAGCTCACAAATTAGTCCACGCAAAAGCTAATGAAAGCCGTCTCTGAGGAAACACACTTTAATAAGGAAAGATTTATGGAACAGCAAAGCGTTATCTCACCACAGCTATACAAAGCTTGCATCTCATTTCAGTACTTTTTTTTTTTTTTTTTTTTTTAAAGAAGTACAATATTATACAGACCTACCATTAAAATATTATTAGTGGATAATAATACTGGAAGAGTTAGGAGTCATTTAAGTTACTAGTTTAAAGTTATGTTGTGCTAGGGTAACTGGATTTTAAGCAGTGGGTTTTCTTTAAGATCAACACTTCCATATCTAAATTGTCATCATGTGCTCCCCAGGAGACACTTAATATAGATTCTGTATGTAAATAAGATTGTGCACATTTTAGAAATATACAGTGAAGAGCATCTTGGGTGTGTTTTCTTTAGTTATTCACTTCTGGAGTGGACAAATTAAGAAAGCTGCACATGTTAAGCAACTTGCATCAAACACTTTACAATTAGTTCTCACAACCTCCACATAAGATCATGGAGGTAAACAGAAGGGAAGTGACTTGCCCAAAAATCACATAGCAAGTCAGTGGCAAGAGAGGAATAAAAACTAAGGGCTGTCAAAAACTTCAGTAGAACCGGAATTATGTTAACTTCTTGTCCTACACAAGCAAATCTAATTGGTTACAGCAGGAATCTAGTTACTAACTCCTTGATTTTAGACTCAGCTCTGCCACCGATTCACTATATGGCTTGAAGCATGTCACTTCATCTCTGTGCCTCAGAGTTGAGGGGCTGTGCACATACAACGTATTATTAAACCATGTAACATCCCCTGGAATGCAGACAGGGCTGTGGACACCCTACCTGGCCATATGCTGCAGAAGTCCCCCATGCAGCACTGTCAGGCTCCCATGGCTCAGGTGCCTTTTCACCTCCTGCTTGCAGCAGAGACACCAGAAGAGTTGTTCATGCTCCCCTGCATCATACTTCACAACCACTGCATTTTTAATCATCTTCCGAGCCAACTGCACCTGATTGAAGAAGGGAAGAGAAGTGAATTAGCTGCTGTTTACCAAATTTTTGAAAGCGGAGCCTCTTTACAAAAATTGAACGAATTATGGCCCATACAATCCCATCGTCTGCTTGAAAAGGGCTATGCCTTTTAACATATACATCTTTGTCTCATGCTCCTCCACACAGCTAGTCCTCTGAACTCCCATCTCCCCTTCCCCCATACACTTTAATAAACACCGATGCAAATTTTTGTAATATTAATTGTCCTCTCCTTTCCCACATGCTTTCATGAGTAGTAAAATAGTTAATGTTGATGTTTAGGCTTTGCCTTCACTGCAGAAAAAGATGTTGTTTACATGGCGATAGCTAAGGTGAGATACCTATCTCTATGTAAACAAGTGGTGACAAGACCCAAGTAGTTTTTACATCAATGTCAACCTTATATCCTCCAGGTGGGATTTACATCAACTAGCTACATCCAGGTAAAAACTACTGATGACTCTAACAGGCTTTTACATCAACATAGCTATCTCAACATAAAAACACCCCCCAGCCCACCCCCAATGAAGTCTAAGGCTATGTCTACACTACACAGCTTTTCACGACCTGGCTGTGTCGCTTTTTACAGCTGTGCTGCTAAAAGTCGCACAGTATAGCTGCTGTTTGTCGGTTCTCCTGCCGACAAAGTGCTGTTCACACTGGTGCTTGTCGTCGGCAAAACTTTGTCCTTTGAGGGGGGAGTTTTCTTAACACCTCAAAGACAAAAGTTTTGTCGTTCAACTGCCTGTGGCTCAGCCTTAGCCTTTGACTGGCATTGGCGTAAGTAGCCATAGAAATGAAGAGGGCTGGTCACACCTCAGAACTAGTGGTTTGGGTGACCCAACTCTGTTGGGCATCTCTGCATCATTTACACACACTTCACATTTTGGATCTTTTCTTCACAATCAAAAAAGTTAGAAACTTCCTTTAAAAAAAAAACCCCCCTCTCAGAAAGGTGGGCTAAGGGAGAATGGCGCTGTCTGGTTACACCCTTGTGGCGCGTCTCCCAGCCTGGAGGCCCACAGCCCACGCTCTGGGAAACGCTGAACTTAGCTGCCGCCGAAGAGGAGTTGTGTGAAGCCCAAGCACCTCTATTATGTCGCATTTAGCAATGTCTGAGCTCATATTTCCCGACGGGGAAGCTGAGCCACAGGAAAGAGACGTGACTCTCCCCAGGTCAAACTGTGAGCAGGGGACAGAACCCAGGCGTCGGCTCCCCGCCCCCTCCAGCTCGATGGCGCGGCTCCACACCCCGAGCTCCCTCGTAACCCAGTCGGCAGCGCCCTGCCCAGCTACTGGAGAGGCAGCGAGAGTGCGGAGGCTCCCGGCTCTCACCTTGGCCTGCAGCCGGTCGAGCGCCTCCCGCAGCCGTCGCTGGTGGCTGCCGCTGTAGAGGTGGCGCCGACCCGCGAAGGCGGTGAGATGGCAAAGGGGGCAGTAAAATACCCCCATGGCGGAGCTAGGAGCCCGGCCCGGCGACCGCCGCCATCTTAAGGCGCCTGCTTCGACCGACGACGCTGTGCGTGGCGCTCGCCGAGGAGGGAGTAGCGAGCCCTAGCGCCCGCCCGCTGCTCCCGCAGGGGCTCCCTGCGCCGCCGGGCCGCGCCGCGCCGCGCCGCCCCCTCCCCTCCCCTCCCCTCCCCTCACGCAGGCCCGCGGCCCGCCGAGCTCCAACCTTCCCGCCTCAGGGAGGCGGCGCTGAGGCTTGGAGCATTCGGCCGGCCTCTGGGCTGGGTGCCAGGATGGGGGCGTGTGAGGGAAATCCCACAGGTTACCGCTGATAGATTCAGGGAGTCTCTGGTCAGAGGCGATCGTCAGTTAATGGAGGCTGAGCTCACATGGAATGTCCCCCAGTAATTCCCGCCTCCCGCCTATACAAATGCTGCTTGAACTAGAACATATTTTTAAAGAGACATCAGCCTTGATGTAAAGACTTCCCAGTGCAGTAGAATCCATCACATCTCTTGGTAAGTTGATTCCTGAGATTTTCTCCCTCCTCTGCTTGTGGCCTTGGTCAAATCACTTCTCCTCTCTGCACTGTGGAATGGAGAATGCTGTTTCCCTACCGCTCATGGAGCTTGGGAGGCTTCATTCAGTGATGTGACTAAAGCCTCATCTGCACACAGAAGTCAGTTGCGGAGATTTAAACTGATTTACTCACATCAGTCCAAACCCTGAGGTGGGTATCCGATGAAGTGAGCTGTAGCTCACGAAAGCTTATGCTCAAATAAATTTGTTAGTCTCTAAGGTGCCACAAGTCCTCCTTTTCTTTTTGCGAATACAGACTAA
This sequence comes from Dermochelys coriacea, assembly GCF_009764565.3. NCBI lineage: Eukaryota > Metazoa > Chordata > Testudines > Dermochelyidae > Dermochelys > Dermochelys coriacea. The sequence continues at coordinate 18,527,829 of NC_050089.1, read as the reverse complement.
CACGGCTGCTACTCTGAAACCTTCCTAACCTTGTATAAGAGTGGCATATTTTGGATTCGTTCAAACCTAGTCTAGTTGATTGAAGCTAACCCGAAATACGCCTGGTAAAATGAATCCATGCAGCCTTTTGCAGTAGTTTAACTAAACTGGTCCAAAAATCACAACTTTAGTTAAACCAGTGCCACTTTCTCATGCAGGCATTTTTGAAACTCTTGAACAGAAGGCACTGCAGAGGGGCAAAGCATTATTTTATTTATTAATTTCCACCAAATGTGCTCTCAGCACTTGCACACATTTTATTAGTTTACTAGAAAACACAAAGAAAAAAAATATTTTCCTTTTAGCTTATTTTCCTCAGTGTGGTTTGACTGCATACTACTGTTGTATTCATTGCTCTTATTAGTAGTGTTTTCCTACCCTTTGTAAAGCAAAGTGGTTTATATTTCAGGTCCAGATCCTGGAAATTATCCTGCATGAAAGTACACTGGTACCCACACAGAGTCCTGTTGAAGTAAGTGGAGCTCTGCATGGTGTAACCTGCAGGATCATGGCCTTAGTCAGGAAATCAATATAAGACAGCACTCTTGAGATCTTAAGTAAAATTTTCAAACATGCATAAGTGACATAGGCACATAGGAGCCTAAGTCCCATTGACCTGAAAATCAGTTTTAAAAATTGGACATAGGTTGAGTCTACAGCAGAAAAGTTTTGCTGGCATAGCTACGCTGGCCAAACCCTCCTAGGGTAGATGCAGGTTATAGCACCAGAAAAATGCTTTTGCTGGTATAATTTACATTAATTAGGTGAGCAAATTAAGGCCTTGCCTACACTATAAAAGGATGCCAGTATAGCTGTATCAGTGCAGTTCATTATACCAGCAAACCCTCCTAGTTTACACACAGTTTATACCAGTTTCCCAAACAATATAAGCTATACCAGGGTTCAAAAACGAACCAGATAAGTTCAGAGGATAGGTCCATCAATGGCTATTAGCCAGGATGGTCAGGGATGCAACCCCATGCTCTGAGTGTCCCTGGCCTCTGAGTGCAAGAAGCTGGGAGTGGATGATGGGGGGACGGATTACTTGATGATTGCCTGTTCTGTTCATTCCCTTTGAAGCACCTGGCATTGACAGGATACTGGTCTACATGGACCATTGGTCTGACCCAGTATAGCTGTTCTTATACTGGCAAAAGCACTGTCTTTTGATATAAGTGCATCTACTCTAGGGTTTATATCGGCATAGATATGTCAGTAAAAACATCACACCGCTAACTGACATCACTTTGTCAGGAAAAGTTTGTAGTGTAGACCTTACCTAAGCTGTACCGGCAAAAGCACTTTTTTGCTGGTATACCAATGTCTACACAAGGGACAAGTCTATACTACAAACTTTTGCCAACATAGCTATGTCGGTTAAGAGTGTGATGAGGTGTGGTCTACAATTGACATAGTTGTGCCAACAAAAGCCGCTAGTGAAGATGCTTTTTCTGGTATAGCTTATTTTGGATTCGGGAGTGGGACTATGAAGAGGTGCCTGACATGGCTATACCGACAAAAGCACAGTTTTTCTAGTAAAAACTAGCTGGAATTTTCAATGGATCAAGAAGTTGGGGGAAAAAATTATTTCAGGTCTAACAATATGTTTAATTTGGGGGTATTTTACCCCCCCCCCTTTATTTTAAATAAAGGCAAAGGAAATGACATTTGGAACAAAGGGCTAGATTCACAAGCAGACTTCCATTCACAAAACCCCAGAAGAAAAGGTAATAGTAGTAGTAGTGGTGGTGGTGTACCATTTACCAATGGGTAAGCTACTCACCTGGATAGGAGAGACCCAAGTTTGATTCTCTGGGCTGAGCAAGGACTTAAACCTAAGTCTTTTCCCATTCCAGGTGAGCGTCCTAACCACCAGGCTTTTGAGTATTGGGGAAGGGGGACCTCTAATTTTCTCCTGTTGAAGCTGTTCCATTTTGTATTAAATATTCATTGAGCCAGAGAGAGAAAAGGCAGGAGAATGACTCTAGCCTCCTGGCTAGGGCACTCACGGGGTGTGGTTGAGGGACACTGGTTCCAGTCCCTGCTTCAGTGAATATTTAATTATTTATACAAGGTGGAATGGGTTCAGTAAGGGAGATTGAGAGAACCTCTGCCCTAGAATAGATCTTGGGGACTAGGTCACCTCCCTTTCCCTGAGAGGGGGGGAGACCTTGGTTCAAGTCTTTGCTCCAGCACACGGATTCAAATAGAGATATCCTGCATCACTAGTGAATGCCCTGATCACTGGGCTAATGTGTATGGGGGCCACTATAATAGTTTTGTGAATAGAAAAGGAGTACTTGTGGCACCTTAGAGACTAACAAATTTATTAGAGCATAAGCTTTCGTGAGCTACAGCTCACTTCATCGGATGCATTTGGTGGAAAAAAAAAAAAAAGTTTTGTGAATGTCACCTAAATGTTGGAGTTAGGTGTCCAAGTCCCCTTGTGACTCTAGTGTGAAAAACCAATATTTCATCGTGAAAATGTCAAGATGAACCATTTTGATATTGGAGGGCGGAGGGGAGAGGAAGTGTCTTTTTTTTTTTTTTTTTTTTTTTTTTTTTTTTTTTTACCAAAACAATTAGTCAAAATCAACACAAATTTGCAAAATGTTTTGATCTTCCTGAATCTGCATACTTTGATGAAAAAAGTTTTGGCCAAAAGATTTTACCCATTTCTAATCACATCTCTTCACACCCCTGACCAAGGTAGCTATGCTGGTTTAACCTGTCATGTAGAAATGGAGCATGTCCACGCTACAGTAGCACAGCTATGTGGCTGCAGTTGTGCTGCTAAGGTGTTGATGCTTTCTACATCAACAGAAGGGGTTTTGCTGTCACTGTAGGTAATCCACTTCTCCAAGAGGCGGTAGCTAGCCTCTGTACCAGGAGTTAGGTTGACCTGTGGTTGTCAGGGCGCAAAATTTTTTACAGCCCGGAGCAGCATAGCTAACTTGACGTAAGTTTTAGGTGTTAATAGGCCCTTGCCTTAGTCACTGAGATCCAGATCCTCTGAGATAGTTAGGCACATAACTCCCATTGAAATTGTTGGAAGTTAGGCATCTAAATACCTGTGAGGGTCTGGGCCCTAGGCGTTATTGACATTTTTAACCTTTATCTTTAACTGTCTTAAAAGGAATTTCCCCATGTTCAGTAGCATTTTGATCAGTGCTGATATTTAGCTTTTTCTCTCCAAAATATAACACATGGACCAGCCACAATTTTCACATGTGGCTGCAAAGTATATTGTAATATTCTGTATGGGTGCTGCTTTGTATAAAATAATGTTAGTGATTAAAATAATTAAATAAATAAGGTCTTGATCCTGCACACACTGAAGTAGTTGAGTAAATTTACACATGTGAGTAGTCCCAATTAATTTATGGAGAGTGACTACTCATCTGTGTAAAGTTACTCACATACTTAAGTACTTGCAGGCTTGGGACCTAAGGCCTGGTCTACATTAGGAAATTAGGCTGGTATAATAGGTTGCTCAGGGCTGTGAAAAATCCACACACCTGAGCAACGCAGTTATAGCAACCTAGTCCCCCGGTGTAGATAGCACAAAGTTGATGCGGGAGTTCTCCTGTCAACTAAGCTGCCGCTTCTCAGGGAGATGGTTTATCTTCAGCAGCAGGAGAACCCCTCCTGCCCGCGTAGGTAGCATCTTCACTGAGGCGGTGCAGTTTTAGTGGCTTATATGTAGACAAGGCTCACAACCAGTCTGTGAGGTAGGTAAGTAGTTTCCTGGACCCAGATTCTCAAAGGCCTAATTTCTGGAAATTAGGCACCTAAATACCTTTGAGGATCTGGGCCAGAGAGCTTGTATATTTGCTACATAGTTACTTACACCTGTCAAGTAGAGGTTTACATATATTAATAAATGCGGAGGCTTAATTATTTTGATACTTCTGTAACTCTTTGAAATCTCTGGGTGAGACACTATAGTCAACAATACAATGCTATCTTTCTCTATTAATTCCTTTTACATATCTTTATAATTTCTAGATCAGCAAAAAAAAAAAAAGGGAACATTTCTAATCTGAGGGGTTCTCAGCCTTGGAAAAAAATGGGAATCCCTGCTGTAAGCAGTCATTTTTCAAAGTAACTTTAACAAGCCTGCTAATTGGTATTTAAAGTGCCAATGAGAGGGGAGTCAATCACTGCCTTACTAGCTACTTTCCCATATAAAGAGGATCAAAATGATGATGATAAAAGGAGAGAATTCAGGATAACAGCCTTCCTTTGTCTGTAGTCATGTGCTCTTTATTTTTTTAAAAGCTGTTGATTTTATTTGTTCCCTTGATGAAAAATGTATTTAAACTTCAAAAACAAAAAGGCTTGGCAAAACCTTCATTTAAAAAGTGGCCTTGAGAATTAGAATATGGCTCAGGAACTTGAACTGGCTACTACCACTGATCAAGTTGATGAAGGTAGGAAACAAATGCTCAGCATCTCATTTATGTAAATATAGCTTGCATTTTTCTATACGATGTTTCTTATACTCAAAGAATAAGATAACTAGCTATTGTTACTTCAGGAACTATTCAAGCCAGTAAATATAGCTGTTACATGAATCAAGAGTACTTCTGGACTTCCTCATTGGAACGTGTCATATGAGATGCTGGATATCTGTGAATTATTGGGGATCATGGGTGCAGTTTGTTTTCTTCACTTGCCTGGAGTAATCTACGAAAGTTTTTTGGGGGGTTTTTTTTGGATTTTTTTTTTAAATGTTGCTAGAAATAAAGTTATTTGAATGAATTTAATGTTAATTGTAATTAAGTTAACTGCACCCAAGGTCTCCACTAGAAAATATAGTTCAGTAAAGGCAGTGGTCCTCATCACTGCCCTGCAAACTTCTCCGGTTGCCTCTGTTTCCATGCCCCCATTGGCTGCTGCTGGTGCTGTGATCCTGCAGGCTTCCACAGTCAAGAAAGTTCCCAGAAAACTAGCGATCCCTGTATTATTGGCACCCAAGGCTTCTACTCCAGTAAAACCAGTAGCTGCTGCATCCAAGGCTTCTAATAGAAAATATGCTTCAGTAAAGACCGTGCCCCCAGTAGCTGACACCATGCAGATTTGCACACGCACAGCGGGAAAAACCATGTCCCTGGAAGCTGCAGCACTTGAGGACTCGTATCAGAAACCAGTCTTAATTGACTCCAAGCAACTTTGTCCCAAGGAGGAGCTGCTATTGTGCTCCAGCAAAGCAAAGGTATGTTAGATGGGTTTCATGTGCACTGAACTTCCAGAATTGTGTGGCCTACTGTTATTTTGGAGGCTGCTGGCTCCTGATCCTCTCACTAGCAGCAGCATCAGAGGAGCTAGTGGTAGTGCAGCTGTGCAATTGAGAGGGAGCAAACAATAGGAGACCAAGCTCCTGCAGTAAGAATGTCCTGCTCTTAAAGGTCAGTCTTATTCCAGTGTTGCGGCAGGCTGTCTTGACTTATTTGTGTCACTGTAGGTGCAGCTGCAGAGAATCACACAGTTATTGAGTGAGGAGGAGATCTCTTCTACTTGTAACTATTTTTGAAACTTGTCATAGTGCTGAGAGCAGAAGATAGGTGCTCTCTTCTGTGGTGCGGGTGTATCGATAGATAAAGGTGCAAATGGAACTCAAGCAATAGACATTGTGATCAAATGCCCTGCCAGCCCTCTACCTGGGAATTGAAGGAGTATGCCAAGAACTGTACAAAGCTCCTAACTCGCTGGTCTCCTATCTCATAGACCTAGGACTTGCTATCGTGAACTCATCCTTTGGGTTTAGTTTGAGTCTGACAGCCCCCTGCTTTAACAAAACTGGCTAGCAGTACAGTACCCTTTTTGGAGGGGAAGGGGACTAGAGAGGAAATTCCTTCCTGATCTCCGTAGCAATCTTATCTCCTGAAACAGGTGTTGGTTACCTCTTTCTCATGATTTATTTGAAAGGCACTTACTGACTTTATAGGGCCCAGAGTTGGCTGGATGGTGAAGTGTGGGCAAGAAATCAGGGAGGGCTCTGCACTTCCTGCAGCTTTCAGAAGGGAGAGGTAAATGACTGGTAGACTCAGATTCTGATACTTGATCCCAAGCTGGGAAGGTGTGCATGTTTTTGACCTCCACCATTTCATTACTGAGGAATCTCAAATGTAAATGATCATGTGGAAACTGAGGGAAGGGGAGGGACATGTGAGGAACTTTCTGTTAGTAGTTCAAGGGACACAAGCAGCCAATGTCCCTCCCTGTACTGTAGCTGCACGGTAACATCTCTGATCAACTGCACATGTCTATGGTTGGTGAGCTCCTGCCAGCCAACAAGCAGTGTCCAGCTGTCAGTCAGAACAAAGCATCAGCAACGTACAGTCAGAGTATTTATTTTTATCTTCTCCTTCAAGTTGCAGCCAGGGTACAGCCATTAGATTCTTGGCCAAAGGGCTGCACTGGAAACTTGCTTTGTCTTCACTGGCCTCTTCTCCTCTTGTGCCCCCACCCCCATATCCCATTAAAACTTTCCATTTGCTAACATAAGTGCAAATGCTAGAATTGCAGCTCTAGGGTGCCCCACCTGACAGGAACACTAACCAGCTTGGTGTCTTTATATTCTTGATACTTCCATTCTGGCTATGATGGACAATAAAACCTGATCTTTTTGGGTTCAGTATTCACCACAAAACTACCCACTCTTCCTTACTTTTGCAGCGCTGAGATTGATATGACCTGTGACTCCCACAACCCCTGTGACCTGGATGACTTGACACCTGTCCTTCATCTCTTCTTTTGGCTAAATGATGCTGACTTCAAAATGGCCTTTGCCAGCAAGAGGCTACTGAAGATGGGCTTTGTGTGGAAAGCAACCCAACCTTTTTCTCACTCTCATATGGAGAACAAGTCAAATGCCATTTGTGTGCAGCCATATTATGTCTTAAACACATCAGGTCTCTATGGCCTGACTTATCTTGCCCCCGCCACCACCACACGCACACACCCTGCCCCCTTTTCCACAGAAATACTGGGCTCCTGCTGACTTCAATGGGTGTGGGTGGTGCTTGACACCTGTTCCAAATTGTTTTCAGGGCAGGTCTGAATAGTTTTCGTTTTGTTAAATCTGTGCCAATTTAGTTAAAAGGGTTCAATACCCTAATGTATACCTTCTAAAAATCTATTCATTTTGACTTAGCTTGCAGTAGTAAAACTTCTAAATTGTGCTGTCCGCACTACGGTATTGAACTGATCTTTTTTTTTTTTTTCTTTTTTCCCCGCAAGGTGATCTAGTTAAATTGGTGCCAAAACCGATGTAGACAAGCCCCAGGTAGTCCTTCTACCTATCCTCTCTTAGGGAGGAAAGCTGCCACCATTCTGGCTGGCACTACAGGTAGGGATCCCCTTGGTAGGGGATCTCCTTGGTCCCCTTAAATGTTTGTTTGTTTGTTTTTTTAAAACGTCACTTTAAAATAAAGCTTAAGTCCATATTAGCTATGAGCTTGCCAGGCATCTATTAAAACTTCAGTTTCCTTTTAATGCTGTATTTCTAATTCTTTAAACATTCCTTTCTGTAGCCTCTGTTCTTGTATCCCACTCTGGCTCCTTCCAACCAAACTCAAAGTGCTTTTGTTACAAATGTCAAGTCTTTCACCTCTGGCATAAGAAGAGAGTCACCTCTGTGCCTTATCTGTAAGCTGGAGTAAAAGTAACTTGTCTGACATCATGCATGATCTCTCTGGCAAAGCTAGTAATAGAACCCAAGTGTCCAGATATTTAGTCCTGTGCTTAGCCAACAGGTCCTTGCTCTATCTCTTGAAGGGTAGTTGCTTGTGAGGTTGCCAGGCACTAGATCCAATCTAGGCCTGCAGTGACATGAATAGCTAAACAAATCAAACCTCTAGCATCAGCAAAAATGGTCACTGCCAAGGACATGAAATCCCCACCCCAGGTAAAGCATTGTACAGCTACCAGCTGCATGATCAGAATAGGGGAGTTAGGATATAGGAATAGATTCTAAGTTTTCCCTAGTGGAAAGAGGATCAGCCTCTACCGGCTGGCACTCAGAGTAACATTACTTTCTGCTAAGCAAGCATTTTTGTGAGAGAAGGGTGCTAAAGGAAGGGAAGAGCTTCTCAACAAATCCTCCCCTCTGACTTCTGCTCTTCCTCTTGCATGGATCTTTGCTGACTACCCTTAATCAGGAATATGTGCAACAGCTTCCGCTGCATCTGACTGGAGTAGAAACCACCCCTCCTGTAGAGACTGCTTGCTAAGTGTGCCCATAACTTTTGTGTGGATTTAAGAGGCAAAACATTACTTTGAATGGGCTTTCAAGGTCCTGCTGTTCTAGAGCATTGGTCAAACTCATTCTTATGGCTCAGTCAACTGAAAAATCAGCTTCATGCTGACAAGCGTGACAACTTGAGTGCTCTCCCTTGTGGTATGGGTGTGATTTGCTCATGTTCCTCTCTTTTTGTGAGGTCTGCCTGACTGTTGAAACAGTCACTTGTTAATGTAACATCCAGTTTCAGCTGTACCAGTAAATTTCTTGCTTGCAAGACCCTTCAGCAGGGAATAAGAGGGACCTATCCTAGACTAACAACAGTTCACCTTTGCTGTCACGTGCTCACTGGGGACTGGCAGATAAGTCCTCACTAGACTCGTAAAAGATGAGTGGTGGCAGTGAGAGAACAGAAATCATTGTCAGATTATACGAGAAGAGGATTAAGCCTACCATGGAACTGCTTCTGTTGGAAAGGAATTCATCTGTGGGGCACTAGGAAGTGCAAGTGTCTTAGTTGCATGGGAGGCCTTGCTCCTGATGCCTTAAACCTCTCTAAAAAGCAGGCTCTGTGCAGTATCCCTCCCACCAAATTTTTTATATATAGATTAAATCACACTTTAAGGTTCCATTTACAACTCACTGACTCCAAATTTTAGCATGTTACAGATAGCATCTGATGTTAGTCTAACCCTATTAGTAGGTATTACAGGTAAACAACCTAGACACCTGTTGGACTCCGAACCATTTATTAAAATACCTTAAAGTCCAATAAGTGACCAGTTTTCTCTAGTTTAAGTGGCTGCTGTCTGATTAAAAAATAGTTCCCGCTGTGTTACGAACAACTGAGCCCAAACTAACCCAGTCGTCTTGTCTTGTTTGGTTTCTGCCTTTCTTAATGCAGGCATTTAGCACTAGCTGTTTCTAGGCAGTGCCAGTATGTAGAGTGGATATATCGCAGAGGGCTAGGGTTTTATGATCCACTCTGCCCTTGTTAGAGGAAGCAGCCGTTGTGATCTTAAATAAGACAAAAGCTGCTGTATTGACAATATAAAGAATCAGAGCTGCCAGAGAGGTTTTAGTTTAAAAAAAAAAAAATTGCTTTATAATGAAGGCCTGAGTTTGTTTGAGAGTAGCAGCCGTGTTAGTCTGTATTCGCAAAAAGAAAAGGAGTTCTTGTGGCACCTTAGACTAACAAATTTATCTGAGCATAAGCTTTGATGAAGTGAGCTGTAGCTCACGAAAGCTTATGCTCAAATAAATGTTAGTCTCTAAGGTGCCACAAGTACTCCTTTTCTTTTTGAGTTTGTTTGTTTGTTTAGCTTTAGAAATATCAGGAATGGAATGTCTGGTTCTATTCTGGCTCCCTGATTAAAGTAAGTGTGTGTGGCAGGCAATCTGTGTTAGAGCAATCAGCTTGTGGAGTGGGAGAGAGACTTTAACAAAGACCTCATTTCTCCCCAGCATTCAGCAGGCTTTAGCATTAAATAGCTAAACAAGCGAAACTCCCTTTCCCCTCAATTGCTACAGCGTTTTTGCTCATGTCACATCATTGGTTCCCTATCTGAGACACAATCTATGTTTAAATAACAGAATTCAGCCTATTGTCAAGAGGCAGGAGAACAACTATGCAGTTTTCACCTTATCCCCTTCCACCCCATTTAGGGTCATCTTTGTGTCTAACACTAGGATTGAAGAGAAGTTTTGGTGTGGTCTTGTTCTGTATGCATATTTTAAAAAAAGAGTCTAGGGCTAGTCAGCTGGAACTTCAGCAAAATAAAATGACAATGTCTTTGGGATCTTTAAGTGGCTGTAGTGGAATGTCTGAACTCTGCTCTAGCTCTTACTGTCTGCTTCATGTTTCATGGTGTTTGGTTGTTGGTTTTTGTTTTTTTTTTTAATAGTTCAGCTGCCCTTAGTGCTTTTTACCTTTAGCATACTTTACACAACATTAAGTGCAGAATGAGAATAAGGAATTTAAAAGATAGACTTTATCTCAGTCTTCTTATACAGGGGAAAGAAGATTTTGCACAGAAGCAGCTGAGAAATTGCTGTTAGAGTAAAGGCCCTGAGATTCCCAAGATTATGCTAAAGCTTTCTGTAATCTTCCCTCAAAACATAACCAACTCTGACCATCGGTAGCCAGTAGATCAGGATAGCCACTCAAACTGCTGAAAGGGGGAAAGCTTAGAAGTCAAGAGAACCAGATTTTCCTACTACTCTATACTCTCTAGTGAAAATCCTTTAGCTGAGGCTCCCTCTTAAAGTATTTATGAGAGACAAAGCCTGTCCAGAGCAAGCCATTGTGTGTGTGTGGGGGGGGGGGGGAGGCAGCAGGGCTGAGTTCCTAGAGTTTCATTCACATCTAGGGCTCCCTTCTGCAATTGCTTGGAAGCTGACTGTAGTAGCTCAGGAGGAAATAAGCTGCTTGGGAACCACATGGTCCTTATCTCGGGGGCAGCAGAGATCAGAGACTGAACAAAGATCGCATCTGTTCTGCAACAAGAGAAAGAGAAGGTGGTTTCATGGCTGAGCCTGGGCCATGATCCAGGCTCTGCAGCATAAGAGGGTTAAGCAGCATTCCACCACCATTGCTATCTGTATCCTGATCTCAGGATCACTCCGCCACCAATGAGAGCTTGTCCCAACAATTTAATACTTCCATTCTGATTTTCTTTGGCCAAGTGTGTTATTTAGTATCAGGTAGAGGATAGATTTCTTAAGCAGCCAGGAGAATAACCCTGCTCATAGTTGAATTTCTCTCAAGTACTTTTTTTTTTTTAAATGTGCCTCCAGGCTCCTAAGCTTGTCCCCCCACAGCCATGTGTAGATCTTAGGCATCCACATTAAAATTGGCTGGCCACAGCTATAAGGATAGCATCACTTAATACCATTTGGGTCTCTTAGTCTAAGACATAGGAATGGTCCCTGGCACTGTTCTGCAGTGATTCCTTTCACTGATGTAGGCACCTGCAGTCCTGGTCTCCAAAGTGCAACCCCACCCCATCATCCTCAGCAACCAGTAACACCCTCAGCAGCTTGTGAAGTACCTCATTCAGTGCTGGAAATAACTCAGATGTGAGTTTACTAATCTTTCCATGCACTAAGTTTCAATGGCGGGGAGAGAGAGGAATAATTTTCAGAGAGGAGTGACCAGGAGCATTTCTATAATTCAAAAGGGAAAACTCTTTCCCCCCCCCCCCCTTCTCCTCTGGCCTAGGTTACAGCTAAATGAGGCACATAGCCACCCTTACTTGTAAGGGCTCTGCCTTCTGTATTTTCTCCTTCCCCTAGTCTGTCCACACATACTCAGTGGTGAGCTGGAGCCGGTTTGCACGAACCGGTTGTTAAATTTAGAACCCTTTTAGAACTGGTTGTTCCGCGAGGGACAACCGGTTCTAAGAGGGCTTCTAAATTTAACCGGCCCAAAGTGGCGCCTTAGGCACCGACTCCATGGGTGCTCCAGCCCTGGAGCACCCAAGGGGAAAATTTGGTGGGTGCAGAGCACCCACTGGCAGCTCCCCACGCCATCCCCGGCCCCAGCTCACCTCCACTCCGCCTCCTCCCCTGAACAAGCCGCCCCGCTCTGCTTCTCCGCCCCCCACATCGGCTTCCCGTGAATCAGCTGTTCATGCAGGAAGCCGGGGCAGGCTGAGAAGCAAGCAGCAGCTTCCCGCTCAGGCCCAGGGAGCCTAAGGTGAGCTCAGGGGGGCACAAGGAGAGCTGCCTGCGCCACAGCAGGTAACCCGGGGGGGGGCACGCAGGGGAACTGCTCCCCGCCCCAGCTCACCTCCGCCACCCTTGGCCTGAGTGTGAAGCCGCAGCCTGCTTCTCAGCCCTTCCCGGCTTCCCGCCGAACAGCTGTTTCGCGGGAAGTGGGGCGGGGGGGCGCAGAGCAGCAGAGCGGGGCTGTGCATTCGGGGGAGGAGGCAGAGCGGCAGTGAGCTGGGGCCAGGCGTGGGGTGGGGAGCTGCCGGTGGTGTTCCGCACCCACCAATTTTCCCAGTGGGTTCTCCAGCCCCGAAGCACCCAGGGAGTCAGTGCCTAAGGCACCACTTTTGATGTGATCAGTGGGGGAGTGGCTGCTCCCCCTGCTCTGCCCCTAGCTACACTCCCCCACCCCTAGGAGCCATAGGGACCTGCCGGATGCCTCCTGGGAGCTGTCCCAGGTAAGCACCGTCAGGACTCCCCACCTCGTCCCCCCGGCAGGTGCCTCTGGCTCTTGGGGGCGGGGTGCAGTGGGCACCCACTACCGTGGCCCACAAGACCCTCCTGGCTGGTTTTGGGTTAGTCAGGGGAGGGGGGTGGATGGGGCAGGAGTCCTGGGGGGGCGTTAGATGGGGCAGGAGTCCCAGGGAGCGGGGTGGGCAACGACCCCCTTGTGGGGTGGGGAGGGAACCAGTTGTTAAGATTTTGGCAGCTCATCACTGCATATACTCCCTCTATAGCTCGCTTCTAGTGTAACCTCAGAATAAAGTCTTGGGAGACCCTGCTTTCCAGCACCACTCGTCCTGGACTCCAAAGCTTCAGTGGGGGCTACTGCCTCTTGGCATGTACCTGGTTTGCTCAAGCTCTGGCTCACTAAGTCGAGGGCCTCCTCAGATAGCGCCCATACCTCTTCCTGGAACTTTCTGCAGCCTTCTGCTGTCAGCTTCCACAGGCGGGACTTGCGGTTGCCCTCGTTGCACACAAAGTGGGTGGTTTTTTCAAAGCTGCTACTGAAGCACAGATTGTGACGAATAGTGTTTTTCCAGCCATCTGGGGCCGTCTGGAAAAAAGGAAAGTGCTGCCTGCAGAGAGAGGAGAAGGGCACACAGCTGGGTTCACAAGCAGGGCAAGCCCAGAGCACAGGATTGGCTATGCTAGTCATGAGGTCAATGTTTCTTGCCACAACCAGAGTGCACCTGATCATTTGTGGAACATACATGGATATAAGAGGATGAGAGATTCCTCCTAAGCCCCTGTACCGTTAGGTTACACCCTTAAACATTAGGTTTGGCTGGACCAGTTGAACAGCACAATGTTAAATGGCAACAGGCCAGAACTAAAACTCCAAGTCTGAATACTCCTGAACTTGGGCATTTAAATAATAATCTATGTAGTCTCTAATGAGAACAGAAAGGAAGTGACTTGCCTAATGTTTCATGGTGAGTCAGTAGTAGAGCAGAGAATAGAACCATAGAACCCAGGAGTCCTGACTTCCAGTCATCACCTGCCCTAGTCATACTTCCTCCCTAGCAAAAGCTAGGACAGTTTTGTACCCATTCCCCTTTAAACTCCCCCTATCCCAGCATGGGGGGAGTTAGGAGGGCTGTGGGTACCGTGTGAATTGGTAGATTTGCTGCACGGTCAGGCTGCCTTCTGCACTGTTACGCAGGGCCAGGGTGATGAGGATGCAGTAATTAAGGGGGGGCCGGGGCCAGCCTCCTTTGAGTTTGGTGCTCGCCTGCAGGATGTACTTGAGCTTCTTGCTCTGAGATCTGGAGACCTTTGGTTTCCGGGGTGCCAGAGCAGCCTTAGATTTGGGAGTCTCCATTTTCTGAGAGAGTGAGATGTCCACCGATGAGACATCTTCATCCTCAGTGAACTAGGGAGAACAAGAGGGGGGGAAGAGATGGGTTAGGTCTGCATGGAGTCAGTGAGTAGACATGATATGTGTAGGAAGTTGCACATGAGTGGCCTGCATGTAATGAGTTTGGGCCTTGGTCCAGTTCCCTGTGGTGATGTGGTACCCATCACAAATGGGTACTAACTGACCCATTTCTATCTGTTTCAGCAGAAGGATCACATACTGAGTGGGTGATGGTAAATGAGCTCCTCCCCACATGACAGGCCTGAGGTACATGCTGCTACCTGTTCTGGGGATAGGAAGGACTCCAGTTTCCAATCCAGCATCTTGTACCTTCTGCCAGCCATAATTTGGGCAGAATCTATGCATTCACTTCTGCTGCTCATAAAACAGGGCATGAGCAAGCTTAGTCCTATCTTGGGATGCATCAGTCACAGAGACCAAGCAACTCAAAGCATATGATGCCCAGCACTGTCCACACAGCTTCCCCTCTGTCACATACCTTCTCTGCCTCACTGGATGATGACAGCAGATCCTCCTCAGAACAGTCAAGGTTGGAGTAATTCGAGGAAGGGTTTGGAGGAGAAAACCCTGGAGCAGCAGCTACTGAGAACGCTGGGCTACTGGGTCCTGGCATGTCCACACTGGGACAGCTGGCAATGGGGCAAACCAGATTGGGGTTCATCCACATCCATAGATGGGGCTGCACATAAGATTCTGCTGAGAGAGAAGAAGCCAGATCACTCTAGTGACACCATCTGAGGGCCTCTGCAACAGACAGGACTCCTGGGAACAGGGCTGGGCTAAGGCTAAATAGGATGTAGATCCAAAATCTCAGGGCTCTCATAATCCTAAGACTCCATCCTGTTTTACCACCCACGCATAGCATTTATCTCCATATCTCACAAAAAATGGATTGTTTTTTCCTTCCTGTCCTGTGGCCCCTCACACTACCAGGCCTTGTCCCTTGTTTACCCTGGGAGTTTTAACCTCCCTTCCCCTGCGAGCAGCACCAGAGTTGCCTGCACTCTCACTACCCAGGAATCACCTGAGCTACTGGTCTGGCAGCATCCAATGGAGAAAGGAGTACGTAATACTCCCCTTAGTGCTGACCTAAGCACCTCTGACCCTTGGAGAAGATCAGATCCAGATGTGCACTCTGTCGCTGTCCATCCCTCTGAAACAGGACAAATGAATGCCCCTTTACATACACATCTGCTAATGGCACCATCCATTTGCCCCAGGACAATACCCTGCTCATGACTCACCACCAGGCCACGTGGATGGGAGGGTCTGGGACGGTTCCTTGGGGAGTGAGTTCCTGCACACCTGTCGCTCACGCTGCCACTTCAGCATGTGATGGTTCTGTTTTTCATCTGCAGCTGGCGGGAAATGGAAGTTCAGAGACAATGTGGTGAATTGACAGCACTGACACCCATCTCCCTCCTCTTCTCCCACCCCCTTTCTCTTCTGAGCATCAAGGCTTTGAGACGCATCCTTAGTCTAATTTGGGTTGGGGAAAAAAGACCCTTTTCTGCAGCATGATGGGTCACCTAGTTTGGGCTACACTAGTTGCTCTCAACCTTTCCAGACTACTGTACCCCTTTCATAAGTTTGATTTGTCTTGTGTACCCCCCAGGTTTCACCTTACTTAAAAATGACTTGCTTACAAAATCAGACACAAGAATACAAAAGCATCATAGTATACTGTTACCGAACAATTTCTTACTGTCTCATTTTTACCATACAATTGTAAATAGATTGGAATATAAACATTATACTTAATTTCAGTGTATAGTATATAGAGCAGTATAAACAAGTTATTGTCCATATGAAATTTTATTTTGTACTGACTTCACTAGTGCTTAAACCAAAACACCTGGTCAAAAAGGGACCCTCCCCAGCCCGGTGAAAATGAGTAAGTGAGGATGGGGGAGAGCGAGTGAGCGACAGAGCAGAGGGGGAATAGAGTGAGCAGGGTGGGGTGTTGGAGAAGGGTTGGGGCAAGGGTGTTCGGTTTTGTGCAATTAGAAAGTTGGCAACCCTATAGCCTGTTGTAAAACTACGGAAATAGCTAAATGAGTGGATGTACCCCCTGGAAGACCTCTGCATATTCCCAGTGGTACCCCTGGTTGAGACCCACTGGGCTACACCCATCAAAACTCTCATCCTGCAGTTGGACTCCTGCAGAATGGGGACCCATGTGGGCTTAAGGGTCAGATTCCAGGCCTAGAGCCTAAGATTGTGACTATAAGGTTTTTATGGAGATGCCAGTCCCAGCATTTCCCTAGCATAGTCCAGAGCCCTACAATCCATGTACTAAAGTATCATAAGAATTCTTTGAGACTGGCACATCACTAGAGAGATTTAGAATTAGACTGGCCAAAGCAGCAAATCATAGCAACAATGGTGGAGCTGGACATGAACTAGACAGGACATACTAGAGATGTTCTGTTTCTGCTTTTTCTATTCATGGAGTCAAAGGCCAGAGGGGGCACTGTAATCATTTAGTCTCATCTGTATAACTCAGGCCATTGAACTTCTCCCAAATTATTCCTGTTTAAACTAGATTATATCTTTTAGCAAAACATTTTCTGTGACAGTTTCACAATGTTGAACTAGAATCATGAACAATCACATGTATCCAGCATTAGCATCTGCTCTAGCCCAGTCAGTGCTGCTAGTTCTATCATATGCCAGTATGTTTTCTGGAGTGCTCTCTGGAGATTTTTATTTCATTGAGCCAGTCTTGTCGGCTCTCTTTAGGATCCCCCCCGATGTCAGAGTACTTGTCAGTTATTTACAGTTTAATCTCCAGGTTCTCCTAAATTTGCGTAATTTTGAAGTTCATAAAAGAGAAAGTTCTAATTTAACAGCATTTAAACTCTTTGATAGCAAGACAAGATATGATTTTTAACGAATTTCCAGGCTAGATAAGATTTCTATCTCCAGCCATCAGAGTGTCTTCTTTTCACCTGGAAGTTTCACAGCCAAGATCATACACATAACCAAACCATCCAGAACCCAAGACTCTCAGAACTCCTTACCTTGAGGAAATTGATCAGTGGTGGTGGTTAGCTTGAGCTCCTCCTCCATATCCCAGTCCTCAAGACCACTTTTTAGATGCAGGCTTTCCCAAAATGTTTTGTTTTGAAAATTCAAATACATTTTCTTATGATCTGCAAAATAACCCACAAATGCTGCATACCCTGAATGTTGAAGGGAGAACACAGAGCAAGCCACAGAAAGTTAACCACTGCTAACTTTTAACTCTCCAGTTCTGCTCCACAAGATTTGATCTCACATTTTAAAATAAATAAATTAAATAAAGAGAGAGAGCGAGAGCATAAGAGAGTTTTGACCAGGTGAAATAAAGGGTGGCCTCTGTTTCACTTTTAAATACCCATTAAAGACCTTTCTAGGGACTGGATGATTAGTATCAATGAGGCCAGCAATCTATTTGAGAATAAAAGAGGTATCACCTGGTAGGCTTTTTTGTCTGTCCATTTAATCTAAATTCTTGATAAGTGTTCAGTTCCTTAGTTAGGTTAGCAGAGCTTTATTCTAACATTTCTAGAAGAATACGTGTAAAGGAATAGATTTGCAACTTTTCTGTAATACAGAATCATCCATGGGTTTGTAGCCTTTATGGTCTGATAATCTCAAATACTTTTTGGAGGACATATAGGGACTTTGAGGTGAGTCAGCTCAGCAGACACAGAGAAGCTCTGCCCCTCCTCATTTTTGGACAGTTTAATTTCTTCTCTCTTTCCCCCACCTCTTGTTCTTTTTCATTCTCTTTTTCTCTTTTTCAGTCCCAATTTCTTCTGTTTTCCATTTCCCTCCCAGTCTCTTATTCTTAACCCAGCTCCTTCCCTTCCAACAACTTGCTGCTCAGCTCCCCCTCTGCTGCCGCCCTTCTCTCCATAGCTCCAAGATAAACTCAACAGATTTATTTGTAACCTCATTTTGCTGCCAGCCCACCAGCAGATGGAGCACAGCTAGGGAACGAAACTGAGCAGACTCTTGTCCTGTTTACTTTGCTGCTCTGCTCTATGCCTGAGCTAGGCAAGAGCTGTGGTACGTCAATGTGTGGAATATTCTCCTATTGGCCTCACTTTGCTGCAAATGTCTTTCTAGATGAGCAGAGCAAGACATAAGCAGACTAAGCAATTACTTAGGGCCCCAAGCAGCTCAAAGGGTCCCCCTGTTAATTATGAATGTGTTGTGTGGGCAGGGGCAAAAATATTCCTGCTTAGGGGCCCCCAGTGAGCTAGCACCAGCACTGAATTGAGGAGGGTGAGGGAGGAATAATAATGCTTGGTATTTATACATACCTCTACATCTTCAAAGGTCTGCCCAAGAATTAAGATTCGGATTCTCAAAAGTATTTAGGTACCTGCCTCTAATTGAAATTCTGAAACTTTTGAGAATCTGTGCCTAATACACCAGTTTCCTTCAGATCCTATCATCACCGAGTGGGGTCACTACAGAGTGAGGGGAGTCTTTGTACCCTGTTTATTGTAAGGTTGCTCTTGGCATCTGCACCCTGTTTGCTGTTGTAGGGTTTCTTTTGGTCCTCCAGGGCAGCACTACAAGAGCAGGAGATGTAAAATTACAATCTAGCTTCTTTAGTGAAGAATTACACAGCCTCTCCTTGGGCACATGGGGACCCTTTCTAGTGTCTCTTTGACATGGAGTTTGGATAATATTTTTTTAAAATCTCCCTAACTGGTCATGTGATGTGATGGTTCTGTGTGCCAGCGGAGGTCAATGGACAGAGGTGGGAACTGGTTCTGGTGGTTACGTTGGAAATGTTGAAATGTTATTTGTTAGGAGGGATCATCATAACCAAATTATCAAGGGAGTCCCAGAAAGTAACAACATCAGCACAAAAGGTCCTGCTAAAGAAGACCTGGATGTGCTTATTGTGTATCTTTTTCCAAACTGCCACCAAAAAGTGAAGGTTCATTCACTCCTTTTGTTCCTTGTAATTGTATCACATACACCTGGCTCCTCACCCAATCTGTGGTGTAAATTATGCAATTCAGATGTTCAACTTGGTTTAACTTAATCCTGCTCCCACCCACAGTGGCCTTGATGATCAGGAAGAGAGAGATTTATCTCACAGATGAAGACCCAACAGGGGAAAGTCCAGCATGCAGTTAGTTTCCAGGCACACTACACCTGTTGATGGTGGTATAAGCAACTTCCCTGACTCAGGGCTTGTCTACACTGGCACTTTACAGTGTTGTAACTTTCTCGATCGGGGTGTGAAAAAACAGCCACCAGAGTGCTGCAAGTTTCAGTGCTGTAAAGTGCCAGTGTAGACAGCAGTGCAGGGAGCTATTCGTCTTGTGGAGGTGATTTATTTATTTATTTTTACAGTGCTGGGAGAGCTCTCTCCCAGCGCTATGCCATGACTACAGAGCTAGGTTAAAGCGTTGGCGTGGCAGCACTTTAACGTTGCAAGTAAAGACGTGCCCTCAGTTACAGCTGCAGTTTGGAGGGAAGCTCACAGCCAGCCCACAGCTAAGTGTTGGTACTAAATTGATTATTTTGGGCAATTTAAAAAAAAAATGTGCTCTGATATTGGAACAGTCTCAGATTGAAAGCAAGTCTCCAACTAAACTTTTGTGAAGCACAACAGATACTCAGCTCATGTTCAGGCTTTCCTTTGTGGTGTAGGTTTGGGATGTGTTTTACAGGTATATACCATTTAAAGCAGGGTCCACAAGTCAAACACCCCTGTGACATCTGTCAAGGCAACACGTTCTCCACCGGGGAGCATTTGAACCTTTTGAAACAAAATGCTGCAACATGAGGCAGAAACCAAAGCAGACCAAGTGAAGAGTTCTTTTAAGGAGAAACTTCACATTTTATTGACATTATGTTGTCAACCTTGCACGAAAGGAAAGAGAAGCCTCTTGCAGAGGATGAAGTCTTTGGGTTATACAAAAATGATCTATTGATGACCATGGGAAAGCATTTAAACAGAGAAAAAGATGGAGAAGAGGAAAAGCCCCAAGAAAACCCAATCTACAAACAGAATCCACTCACATGCACCCAAAAAGGAGCAGTGAAAGGCCTCCTGGCTCCTCCAGGACCCCCTTATAAGAGCAGGAGATGTAACATTACAGTTTAGCTTCCTATATGGGAGCCCATCACTAGTATCTGAGCATCATACAGACAAAAGGCACCAACATAAACTAGGGCGTGTAAATTAATAACAGGCCTTGAAGGCACTGGAGGGAACAGGCAGCTCCAAACCCCCCCAGAAGTAAACTCAGAAGATCCGCTCCATCCTGGATCCTGAACCAACAGGAACTTCAGCTTCTAGCACAACCACCGCCCCTACTTATCACACTCAGTGTGAGACTGTGGCAAGAATCCTTGTAGAATGGGAATGAAAGAAGTAGGTGGGGCATCCATCACCACCAATCTCCTTGTGAGTGTTTCCCCCCCCCCCCCCCGAATGCACATGATAGGTCTATGTTCTTGGAAACTAAATGGATTCTGAGTTCTGAGACCAAGTGCATACCAGAATCCAAGCCAGTTCACTGCGGCTACGCTGGCATCTGGCAGTGAGAGGATTCCCTTAATCTGCTAGGAATAAAGTAGAGGAGATCTTGAACGTGTGGGGAAGGTGAGGAGAAAGTAGATACAGCCCATGGCATCTACATTTCATTGTTATGCTCAATAAGATGAGGACAGAACACATGTTCTTCAGGAAGTGAATGATACAAGGGAAATCCCATACATCCTGTGGCTTCAGGCATCACAAGGGTTAACTTTGGGAGTTGCAGAGGATGAATAACATTTAGAACTAGGAATTAAACTGCCTATAGCCGGCACACTAGATCAAACCTATCTGGCCTGGTGTCCTGGTCAGTGACAATAGCTTCAGAGGAAAGAATTCCCCTTAATGTGTCTGACAACAGAGAAGCTAGTTATCATGCAGTGCTATCCAATGATGTCCGGGAAGAGGGAATTTCTTTTACATCCTAGCTGGTTAGAATGTCATGCCTGGAAGTGCATGGACTGATCACTCTTGTAGCTTTGGTAGCAAATACAACAGGAAGCAAATTAAACTGGTGTCTCGGACAGGGCCTGGGAAAAGTTCAGGAGGAGCAAAGCCATGAATTAAACTGAGATTACCATATTAAAGTGACCTGCAAGGAGGGAGGGGGAAGAAAAATGGATTTATGCCCTTGGTTTTGATTCTTTAAGATTCATAAAGTAGGCTTGAAAATTTGCAGGATTTTGATTTTTAATTCTGCTTGGTTTCATTGTTAGGAATCTCAGGAATGTCAAGCCAGTTAGTCCCTGTTTTTGCTGGAGATCTCTTAGGAAGAGTCAGAGATGTGGCCTGACAGCTATCTCCGCCTTTCACCGAAGGGGTTTAGGGGCTGAAACTTTAACAAAGGCACTTTTTCTCCCATGTGTCTGAGTCTAAACAGGTGTTAAGAAAAACAAAAACTGGAGTTTGAATGAGTCTGAATCAAATCCCTTCCCCCCAAATTGAAGTCCCTTGACATGTGACTGGTTAAGGCCTTGTCTACACACAAAAGCTGTGTTGCTTTAAATATATCAGTGTAGTTAAAGTTGTACAAAGCTTCTTCCAAATTTCACCAGCTGGGATGCATTTATACCAGTATAAGTGCTTATACCATTACAGCTTACTCTTATATGGGAGGGGGAACCAGTGTAAGGCACCTTTATACTGGTAAAACTTCATCCATCTCGGGGCTTGTACCAGTATAACTATTTTAGTTAAAAACCCTAACTGAATAGTTATACCATTATAAGGTGTAGATGAGGTATCACAATCGTTCTTGATCTGCAGTCATTCGCAGAGTCCTCCAGGACAAACAGGGCAGCCAGGACCTGAGCTTCTAATGTAAAAGGAAGAAGGAAAAACTATATGGGGGGAGCCATCCAGGCCTTTTCTTTTCATCAGAAAGAACCCAAAAAATAACAAAGGGCCCAGCCTTTTGTATTCATTTGCATGTCACTGACAGTGTGGTACTGTCTCCACAGGGGAAGCGAATGTCCGTCAGTTTCTGGGCACCATCCGGCTTCACTTGCGGCCTGTGATTGCCAGCACAGCACCGAGGCCTGCAGAGAGCAGAACCTTGATCACCACCCATGACCCCACTGCACAAGGTGTCCACAGCTGTGTTCCTGTAATCCACTCCTGAGGAGGAGAATACATCAGACACCCATGAGTCAAAGGGAAATAGAGCAGACCTTTCCCCACCACCATCCCCCTTATTCAGTATGGACCCAGAACACCGGCCCACCTCTTCTACTGGAGCTCCAGCTCTGGAGAGTGTGAAACTGTGGAATAGACAATGGAGCGATGTAGTCTGAGGCTGTGCCATGGCTCATGTATATACATGTACAAATGAAGATTCTTGAATCTGAGTAGGAGAAGGCCTATGGCTGGATGTGCTGGAATCCATTACCACATTCTTCCCTTTGATGCAAGACAGCTGCCTGTCCATCCCTTTCTTAGTAACTCAGCCAGATAAAGGCAGGGATCTTTAGTGTGCTAGACAAAGTAGCATCACTTACACTCCAGAGT
The DNA here is from genome assembly GCF_009764565.3 of Dermochelys coriacea. Taxonomy (NCBI): domain Eukaryota; kingdom Metazoa; phylum Chordata; order Testudines; family Dermochelyidae; genus Dermochelys; species Dermochelys coriacea. Next base: position 18,505,389 of record NC_050089.1, on the reverse strand, counting down.
GACCATGGTGACAGTGTTGCTTGTGGATCTAGAAGGGTCCTTTTTGGGGGATGGAGTAAGAAATGCTGCAGAAGAAGAAAATGCAGTTGAGAGACCCAGGATCGCTCCACACCTGCAAACACCTCTCCAGTTGGCTTCCTGGATTTTTTTCCTAAGAGCAAAAGAGCCAGTGAGGACTAGGTTTGTGACCTGATAAACATCCAGTCTTGTCAATGTGAACCCACCATTGCTGTCCGTTAGGTTGACCAGGTCGTGCCTGCCACAGCATGGGGGCACAGTGAAGTGCCTGATATCTGTTGTGGGGAGGGAAGGAGTGTTTAGAATCCAGGGATTTCCTTGTGGGCTGGGAGGAGGCCAAACCCCTATAGAGCTGGTGTGCAGACTTTTGGCACAGATTCAGAATGGCCTGGCTTCCTGGCCCTCTGGAGCTCACCAAAGCTGCTTAGTGGGTATCTGGGTACCTGGTTCCCCACCCCGTCAAAGCTCCTCAGCAGCCCTTTCAGAAGGTCTTTCCCCTCGTAGGGAGAAGGATCCAGGTGTTCCCCATAAATGGAAATCCTATGACAGACAGCAGAAAAGCCAAAAGATCACATTGGAGCCAGGCCTGCTGCAAACATTGTGGGATTCAAATATGCAGCCTTTGGGCTCAGAGCAATGACACTCCCATCACAGAGTCACCTTTGGTTACCCTTCTTTCTCTCACCTTGCTCTGGGGTGTCCTGCAGTCAGGCCTGCTTGGGCTGTGAGATCTCATATGCTAAGCAGGGATGCAGTTGAGCAGTACTTGGCTGGGAGACCACCACTGAAAACCCCCATAGCTCCACTGAAAGTGCATCTAAAAATTCTGTAGGCAGAATCAGTAGTTCTTATGAAATTTTCACCATCTTGGGCAGAAGTCTCATGAATTCATCCCCATCAAAACCAGAAAATAGGCACCACCCAGTTTGGATCCAACCCCAAACAGAACCACGGGGATAGGCTCCAACCTGGGAATCTCAATCTGGCTCTATGAAATCTGAAGGAGTTTGAACTCAAGATTTTGCCCCCTCTAATTAAAATCACTAAGGTTATGCAGTGACTCAGTGGTAGGGGTGGGAACAGAACAAAGGAGCCCTGATTCCCAGCCCACACTGCTTTCACTGCTAGACTAATTCCCCTGCCCATGCTGGGCAAGAACCCAGAAATCCTGACTCCTTACTTTAACCACTAATCCTGGGTGCTAAAACTACAGCAAAAACTCCAGTTGCTGCGTGTAACCCTTTGGCTGCCTGTGCTGGGAAGCTTAGGACATTAATTGATGGGGAGAAGGCATCTCACTGACCTGTGGTTCCGTTGAGATGTGTGATATGGGTGCTGGCGTGTGCCCCAGTGAACTGGCACGGGGCACTGCCATCAATAAGCTCTCAGCAAATGCGGAAAGAACACACTGGAAAAGCTGGAGATGTTGAAATCTGAAAGCACTGCAGATGGATAAGAACCTTCAGCTCCCCACAGTAGACCTGCCTGTTGGCCCCCTACTGTCTCCCCACCCCCAGCCAGGCTCCCATATCTGACCCCAATCAATTCCCCATGCCCACCCAAGACAAACCATGTCTCCTCTCCTTGTAGTCTGGGGCCTCTTCCAAAGGGCCAGGGCCCAGGCCATGTTCATAGAACATCCAGCTGCAAGAGCTGTGAAGCTCAGCTTGGATTGCATTTTCTCTACAGCTTGAGGTTTGGGTCCAGCCTATCTCTAAGGTGTGTTTTCTCATAAGTTCCCTCAAATGCTTTGCTAGTGTTGTCCCTGGTGAGGGAGTGGCAACCAGAGCTACAGGAAGAGGGTAACCAAGGGTGCTTGGCCTGGCTACCAGGCCGTGCAAGCTGGAGCTTGGGCTCTTCGAGGTGGGAGAGCTTCTCCTGCTGGCATAACTACTCCTGTTTGTGGAGATGGTTTGATTATATCAACAGGAGAGCTCTCTTCCATCAGCATAGAATAGCCCCCCAAATCTTCAAGACACACAGAGGAACTCCAGCAGTTGCATTGATTGGGACTGGAATATAAAGGGTTAATAGATGCAGTACTGATGTGAGGCCAACCATCTGCAGGTGTGTAGATCAGTGGGTGCTGAGTATCAGGTGGCCATAAATAGGAAGGGGGAGGGAGGGGAAGTTTTAGAGCTGAAACTGCAAGAGTAGGTAAACGTACCGTCTCTGTGCTGTAAGAATGAGAGTACATTGCCCCTGTAGGAGGAGGCCTCTCCTCTGAGGTGCTTTGGGCACTTTAAAGATGCCAAGTGAGGGTGCCTCCTCCCAGCACTGCTGGGTGTTGGCAGGATTTCCATTGTATAAATGGGAAAAGCAAGGCACTGAGAGGAGTACCTGACCTGTGTAGAGTCAGCACAAGGAGACAGTAGCAGAAATGGGAACAGAGCCCAGAAGTCCTAGCTTCAATTGCCTGCTCTATTTGCATTATGGTACAGAGCTGAAATTTCAGAGTCATCTCAGGGAATAGCTCTTGTTATTTGTTACCTTCTGAACACCTATGAACATGTTAGAAACAGTTGTAATAATTTTCTCCCCTTGATTTTAGGGGCTAATGCATTTCAAGTTTCCTTGGTGAATTTCTGAGGTTCTGGCCATTGTGTCTGTGATTTTTACGCTCCTTCTGGGGTCCTCCACTGATGTGCCCTTACCCTTATGGCCAAGGAGAACCCCTTGGGATATCCACCCCAACTCACATTCACAAGGAGCTGGTTCCAGAACTCATTCCATGCCCTGAGCAGCATCTCCCTACTCTATGATCTCTCAGCCCATTACAGTTTTGCCCAGCCAGGTCAGGATCCTCAACTATCATGTACACATGGTGACATTGAGGTACCGAGGGGCAGGGACTTGGTCAAGGTCACACTTGAGTCCGTGGCCGTGTTAGTCCTGATTCCCAGTGTAAACCACTAGTTTATCCGTCCTCCCTGCAGTCATGTGTTTCCTTCTGGCCACCCTGTAGTTCCAGTGTTAGAAATCTCAAGGAACCAAACAGCAGCAACAAATGCTTTGGACGTCATGTTTCAGAGAAAAAAGAGGGAGAAAGAGAGAACCTGCTGCTTTGGTCCTCCCGAAGAACATGCATACAGTCAGAAAGGTCAGCAGTTGCACTGTGAGTGAAAACGAGAGCATACAGAGGTGACGGTAATGATCTGGAGGCTGCCTGGTATCAGAATGGCTGGAATCTTCACAGCCAGGTGAGTTTTACTTGCTCAGGGGAGCAGCCTTGCTGAAGACTCTGACCAGATGCCCTTCTCTCACCACGCCCCCCCCGACATTGAGTCACCCATGTAACCCACACCCTGGGAATCCAGAGAGGCTTTATCAGGCTGCAGCTCAGAGGGATGGGGGCTTCTACCCCAGCAAGTGCACTTCCCTGTGTTTCGACCCATGCAGGCAGCAGAGATATGGGCTTCCAGTACAGTTGGGAAGGGATCCCTAGATCCCTTTGACAGTGAAACTCTCTAATTTCTGGGCAACTGCAGGTCTTTGCAAAGGCTCCCAGGCCCCTGCAAGCAGAGGCAGTGTTTGCATGCAGGAGGAGAAGAGGGAGATGGGCAGCAGCAATTGTTGATCCCAGATATGTCACAGATGCTGGATTCTGCCAGGTTGTGGGGAGGAGATGAGCTGGAATTCTGTCTGCATTGCAGTTCAGCTGGTAGTGAGAGAATGGGAGGGAGGCACTGTGCTTTTTCCATGTGGGAGGTGACTTGTGACTGTAAGATGAATCCTGCTGAGAGTTGAACACCAAGATTCAGGGTGCAGAGGAACTTGTCTCATATCTTAGAGCACCAAGGGAAACACTTAATCCCCTTATTTTCTCTCTCTCCTCCCCTCTCTGAGATCTGACATAGAGACTAAGGGGTCAAGTCCTTCCCTGGAGTATAGGTGGGTGCAGGTCCAAGGGCTGAGTTTAGTCCAAGGACTCCTCTGGGCATGATTCCCCTCAATCCCAGAGCCCCAGAGGGAAAGGTCAAAACTAGTTGATCTGCTCCCTCCACTCCTGGTTCTGTGAGATAGAGAAGACTTGACACAGCAGCAGAGGCTATAGTTAAATCATAGCATTTGTTACTGCAAATTCATCCAAACAGATCCAGACACAGTCCCTGCCCCAGAAAACTCACAATCTCAGTTGGGCAGAGGGTGCCCCTTGAAGTGGCATAGCCCAGCAGCTAGTCCTTCTCTCTCAGGTTTGAAGTCCTTCTGGACATTTTAGACTCTGTGACCCCTCCCTCTCCCTCTTCTTATCTTATGGTGCGTTAGACAAAGTAAAACTTCTGGGATGCAAAAAATTCAACAAAAATGTATTGTAGATTCCAACCATTACTTTGTGTGAGATCAACTGCTTGTAAGTAAGTAAGTAAATGTGTGTGTGTGTGTGTGTGTGTGTGTGTTCATATCCATGCACATCTCTGTATCCACACATCTATAGGAGCATATCCATACTGTGTGAATTACTCCCGGAAAGCTGAGCAAGAGAAACAAGATTTGCATTTGAAACTGGTCCATTTGCATTTGATCCATTGTCATTCTTCTTTCTGGCCTAGTGAGCTCCATAGCCCAGGACCAGCTTCCATCTATGGTCTGTCTCATGAGCCTCCCTCAGTGGTTGCTGGTTTCATTGTTTTGGGAGAATGTTGCTGTCATGGCTGTGGAGAGAGCTGTCTTCCAGGTAGCCAGTACTAATCCCCTGGAGGGCTTGGAATAAACTGGACTCTGTTCAGTGGGCACAGTTCAGAGAGCAGAGGACTGGGGTGATGTCTTCCGTGGTCTGAGTCACTGAGCAGGTGGGCTGCTGCCTCTTTTGCAAGTAGGGGCTATTTCAAGGAACGTGGCTTCCATTTAAGATATGAGTTGCAGCGGCTAAGCCGGGAGATAATGAACACATGGATCAGCACAGGCCTGTCCGTGTCTGGCCAACATATTGTGCACTATCCTGTCAATCATAGATGCACGGGGCCTATTGGTGGCATCCAATAGCAGTAAAGAGTCCAAAAAGATATTTGGGGGCTGCTGACTGATTTAGTGATTTGAAGGTAATGGTCCTTGACAGTAAGCAATGTTATAGAGGAGGGAGGGAAGTTCGCCCCTCTTCCTACCAGTATCAGCTTCATCTCGGTGCTGATTTTGTCCCAGTTTTGAGAGAGCTGGAAGATGGTGCTGTGTATGTTCAGTGCTACTGCTGGCACTGCAGCCCTTGTTGTTTTGCCAGCTTTCCCAAAAGCCTAGTATAGAGGCTTATACTATACTTGTGGGACTCTGTAGGTAAAGGTCTTGGAGATAGAGAAAATAGCCCTGAGGATCATCTAGGCAAAGTCTAAGAAGAAGGAGCTTAGCCATTTCAGGGCATTTCCATGTTCCCTACAGCCTCTGAGAGGCAGCACGGTGATATCTAGTGATCAGTGGTGTTAGATGGTACAGGATGTGTGTGAATGGGGTCCCTGTGAGAGATGAATTGGCTCACTGAGTGGGATCAAGATCCTGGAAGGTGGTGTTGGAGGCTCTTTTTTTGCTGTCTGCTTGATTAGTTCACAGAGCCAAGACGCTGGGTGCCCTTCAGATCATTGCCAGCATTAGATTCCCTTCATCAGCTTACTCCCAAGTTGCTCAGATGTTTGGAGACATTGGGGGAGGGCAGGAGGCCCCTCATTTTACACTCTTCCCCCAAAACCGCCCATGTATCCAGGACTCCAGTCTCCATGCTGATTGTGCTGCCCCATAATTTCAGACAAAGAGGATATGACATACTGCGGAGGGAAGGGCTGGTCTAACAAATCTGTGTGCTGCAGGAAGGAGACCCACACAATAAATAACACATGTACCCTGTCAAGACTAGAGCCCAACTCCCAAAACATAGGCCTCTACCACCTAAGCTAAACAGGATCTTCCTTAGCTGGCACTAACAGTAGGGCCGCAGTCATGCACACAAAGCTAAGAGCCTCATCCTGGCTGCGACTTATTGTGGTTTAAATGAGGCAGAGCTGCTGTCTGTGCTGCATTAAAACTGAGTTTTGGTTCAGTTATGCTCCTCTCCACACCTGGTTCTGTTTTGTACAGGATGGCCTAGCTATGTTCTGTAACCAGTCTTGGACAGATCCAGTTAAGGTCCTTGCCTACATTACATGTTGAGATGTGGTTACCACTGGCTCTCTTGACTCTTGTCACTGTAACGTGGTCAGCCTCAAAGACTACTGTGGTCTGCAGAGAAGGAGTTTGTCAGTGCTGCTCCTGGGCCTGTGGATTCCTGTTGGGCCTGCTTTGGTTATTGCTTGTGTTAGAGCCCCCCCAAAAAGTAGTCTACTTCCTTGGCAAAGAAGGGAGTGGTCTTGCCCACATTGTTCTTGTGCATGTTGTACCACAGCTGACTGGCCTGGTTGCAGGGTCATCTCCTGGTTGTCAACAGTCCCTTATTACATGGGACATCCGTTATTTTTTCATCTCTGTACAAGATCTGGAGTTCCTGAGTGCTGTAAAAAGAAGCAAGAGATACTCCTGGTGAATATAAGTGAGTATTGCTTATTATTGATGATGATGATGATGATATCGGGAGGAGGGGTGGGGCAGGGCAGGGCGGAGGTGCTAAGAAAACAGTCCATTATCTTTGAAATACAATGTTGGCAACTCTACCTCCTGCTCTCATTGGCACTCCCTCAGACACGCTGTGCTGCAGCAGGTGTTTGAGGCTGCGGATCAGATGCAGCGCTAGCTCCCAGGATTTGTGTCTGTCCTGAAGGCAGGATCCCTGATCTGTGTGACAGTTAAGAACAGCCCTGGTGGTTAGGTTACTCAGAAATGGCTCCCTCTTCCTGATTAAACAGAGGGAGAGGGAGTGTTCAGATGAGCAGAGGCAAACTGAGAAAGAAAGAGACCATAAGGCAGCGAGGAAACCAAAGAGAAAAGGAGTACTTGTGGCACCTTAGAGACTAACAAATTTATTTGAGCATAAGCTTTCGTGAGCTACAGCTCACTTCATCGGATGCATTTGGTAGAAAATACAGTGGGGAGATCTATATACACGCACAGAGAATATGAAACAATGGGTTTTATCATACACACTGTAAGGAGAGTGATCACTTAAGATGAGCCATCACCAGCAGTGGGGGGGGGGGAGGAGGAAAACCTTGACGTTACACTCTGAAACCTGTCATTATGCGAGGAAACCAAGAAATCAGAGAGATGCTGTGGTCCTGTCAGCATCACAACTGCAGCTATGTTGGGCACCTGGTTAAACCTGTCTGTGCCTGGGCATGGCTGACACAGAGTTTCATTTGCAGTGCAGATGGATTCTAATCATTGTAACTATCCAGGGCTTTACCATTACTTGAGGACACAATGAAAACCTGGATAATGTCAAATTCATTGACCTTCTGCATTTGTAAAGTGGAAGTTAATGACCTTGCCTTAGAACAAGGCTGGTGGCAGATCTGGGAATAGAATACCTGAGTCCTAACTCCATAATGCTTAAGGTCCTGTTTGTAGTGGAAATTGAAACCATGCTTTCAGTTTTCAGAACAGTGGCCGTGTTAGTCTGTATTCGCAAAAAAGAAAAGGAGTACTTGTGGCACCTTAGAGACTAACAAATTTATTTGAGCATAAGCTTTCGTGAGCTACAGCTACAGCTCACGAAAGCTTATGCTCAAATAAATTTGTTAGTCTCTAAGGTGCCACAAGTACTCCTTTTCTTATAAATTTGTTAGTCTCTAAGGTTCCACAAGTACTCCTTTTCTTTCATGCTTTCAGCGGAACATGAGGATAGCCCTGTTTAAGTAGGTCCCTTGACAGGAGTTATTGTTGCAATATAGGTAGGAGCTGTGTGTGCAAGTCCATGCCTATATGAACAGCTCTGCAGAAGCGCAGCTGTACCACTACAGGTGCACCACTGCAGCACATCTGGTGAAGATGTTCTATGCTGACAGGAGGGAGCTCTCCCGTTGGCATAAGAAAACCACCTCCACGAGCGGCATGAGCTATGTCAGCAGGAGAAGCTCTCCCGCTGACAGTGCTGTGCGCAGAAGTGCTTATGTCTGTGTAACTTTTGTCGTTCAGGTGGTGGAATATTCACACCCATGAGTGATGTAAATTTTGCCAACATAGGTTAAGTCTACTCTATAGCCAGACAGTGTGTAAGGGGGTAGGCGGGAGGGTGAGTGAAACACACACAATGTGAGAGAGCCAAGCAATAGCCAGTTTATTGCACAATAGCTACACAAATTCCTAGAATAATCAGTTTTCCTCAGCTTTGTGTCCTGACTTGGAGGTGTCTCGTGTACAGAAACTTTATTTTTCAGGTGGGGGGAAGAGCAAATTTGCACCCCCTAAGTGCTTAAACTCTGTGAACTTGCAGCAGAAGAGCTGATCTCAGATCTCTGCCCCTCCTCCAAGATTTTCAAAACTACTTCAAAGTCAAGTTGGCAAGAGTATTTGGTGGTTCTGGGTTTGCTGCTCACCTTTTGCGCTGCTACCTCACTGAACAAAGCCTGGTGTTTCCCTTTGATTTTCATGTTTGATAGCAATAGGAGAAAGAGTTTGAAATGTTCTGCAATCTTTATTAAAAAAAAAAAAAAGAAGGGAAGAAATGTGCTCTGATACCTTTCCAGAGTGCTGAGCTCTGATGAGGGAGGATCAGAGAGAGGCTGACTGACTATAGGACGGTGGTTTGAGGTAGCCAGGGAAAAGACCTTAATCACAGGGAAATTAGCTCAGTGACAGGCTGATACTTGGACAGAGGCTTCAAACAGCAGAGATGGCAAATATCTTAACATTTTATCTCTCCTCTTATAAAGGGAATAGCAGGTGGACTGCTGAGCAGGACTGAGGGGCTTTGGCAGAGCTGCAAGAGGAGCCCATGACTGAACTAGCATTGGGTCTGCAGGTTGGGACTGAGGGTCATTCGCAGCCTGAGGATAAGTAGAATGCAGGACTAGAAGGGAAGTTCAGTCCACATGGAAACAGAGCAGGACTGAGTGGAAAACAAGGAAGCAAGATGCACCTGCACTATCTCTAGCTGTGCCTGGCACATGCAGAATTAAAGTCCTAAAAAAGGCATAAAATTTTGTTCCCAGGATGGGGAGTTGTGCTATTGTTTTTAAATTTCCTTGTTCCAATAATTCGGATAATCTTGGAGCCACATGTCATCTCTGGATGCTGCAGCAAGCCTCCCTCCTCACCTTTGCTGCCACTAATGGGTTTTTTGTGTCACTGAGGAGTAAAATTGCATTTTACTAAGGAAATAACAGAATACCACAAGCAAAGCAGGTGGTGGGGAAATGGAGAGTCCCCCTTCCCTGGCCTAGCTGGGACCCACTGGAAAAGCATATCCCCTCCTGCTCTGAGTCCTGTTGCCAATGCCCCTAAATCCTGTCGCACAGTATGCCCTGCTATCCCACTCACAGTCATCCCCCCACAGTTGTGCTAATGCCCTTCATGACCACAACGATAGAGCCTGCTGCTGCATTTCCCTTTGAGTACAAACTTGCCAGGTGAGATCTACGAAGAGAAGGGAGCAGTCCTCTGCCTGGGTGAGAAACGCAGACTTCCCTCTCACTGGTGCGCCCGGGATCCAGGAGGGCAGTGACTTCGCGACTGGCGTTGTCTGCCCACCAGAGGGCGCTGCCGGTTGCCTATCGGGAGCCAGGGGGAGCCCAGCCAGCTCGATCTGGTTACGTACAGTATGTAAATGTGCCGGAGAAGCGCTGGGCAGTTGGCAGCAGTGTCACACGGTCGCCCAATTAGGGCTCAGCTGTGCGGAGCACTGCACTATAGTAACCGCTAATTAAATATGATTAGCCAATGTGAATGGCTGGGGGGACAGGCGGCCGCCAGTGCTGGTGAGTATTTAAAGTGCAGCACCTCCCACTTGGCGTAAGTGTGCCTGGTTTTGTCACAGAAGAATTACACTAAACTTGGTGCTGGTTGATGGTCCCTGAGGTTCTCTGAGACCCCCTGAGCCAGGGACAGCCTGAGCAATAGCAGGAGACGCTTTCCCAGCCTGCCTGGCAAGAGGGAGACCCTTCTTTGGGGAAGAGGGACAATCCAGCTGCATGCACACCAAGCCCAGTACTTATTTGAATGACATCACTCCTTCTGGCCGTTCAGCCTTTGTGCTAGCTGCTGAGGCTGCCAGAGAAGGGGGCCAACTAGTGTCAGCTGTACTGATGGCTTTTGTGATGTCGGTATCTCTCCTGGACCAAGACCAAATCATGCGAATGAAGATGTGAAACTGACTCAAACAATTCTCTGTAGAGGGACTGTAAACCCCCCTCAATAACCAGGGAGTCGGGTGGGATGGGTTCTAATCTCCGTGGAATTAATATATTCTGGAAAATCTGCTATAGTAAATCCACCAGAGAAGCTGCCATATATTCCCTAGCCATTGCCCTTCTGCTCCGTTTTGTTCTGCAAAAATAATAGCATGAGCACTGAGGTGGATTCAGGCAGCCTTATATAAGGGGGTGACTCTCAGGCCCCAGAGTATGACCTAGTGCACTGCATGGTGTCCCTACAAGAAAGAGAATGATAAATGCTGCTCCCGTCAACTAAGCCTTGTAGCTTGCATCCAGCACCATGTGGATTTATTATGAGGGCAAGTAAATTATCACAATAGGCATGAAAACACATTCTCCAGAGTTTTCAAGAATTCATGGCTTTGACCAGCCCAAGTGTTGCAGATGGGGCTTTCCAGCACCCAGACCAGTCTGACTGCTCCATGCCAAAGTGCACTCGCAGTATGCTCTTATTTGACAACACCTATTTGTGGGAAAAGCCTATTCTGTAATCAGACTGTCCTCTGTTTTGGATCCCTTTTGTCAAGAAAATGGAACACATCGATGCCATCAGCCTTCTCTCAGAGGGGAAAGGAAAAAGCTGGATGATGATTCTCTGTGCTGAAGCAAATGCCAAGGCACTACAGCATGTTGCCATGTAGTCTAGGATGGATAGTCATCCTGTGGCAAGTGGAAGGGATGGATGAGGTGAGGGAGATGTTGAGAGCTGGCCATGGCTTTGTGATTTAAGTTTATTTAGAACCTAGCATGCCAGTGAAGCCTGTGATATTTTAAAAGCGTTATGTGCAGAGACGACCTCACTCTCCGCTGAAATGCAGCCACTTCTGAGGTGAAACAAATCAGCGGTTGACCCTGAAAATCCCTGACATCACTACACAAGAGTTTAGAGCAGGAAATGAAGAAAAATTCCATATCCAAGTGAAACTTCATAGGGAATTTAGGGAGGCCGAATAGAATCATCAAAATTGGAATTGGGCCACAACATTGGGGTTAAACACCCCTAGTCTTACAGAAGTATACCTTACATCCCTCAATGACCACAAGTGGCCAGGACCTCAGTTTTACAATATAGTGCCTTCAACACCATAGTGGAACATTGGGTCAGTGAAAAGAACCATCTACTGAATCATCAGCACTTCCTGCAGAACCTTAGAGGTCTCATATCTAAGTATTGACCAGGCCTGGCTTTGCTATAACTTACTGGAGATGACAAGATCACAGCCTGAAGTGATCCAGCTGCACTCTCAGCTTGTGGAGTGTTGTGTGGGAGGAGATAAGCAGACCATGGCTGTAATACAGTGTGAAGACATCTGGGACTGGCATAGTGCAGGACGCAGTCAGAAACTGGCACTGGTAGTGATGCACTGGCAGTGTGGGGTGTTAAACAATTGCTACCTTCATTTGCCATTATTATCATGATGGATTTAGGCATAGATTCTAAGGCCAGAAGGGACCATTGTGATCATCGTAAATATATTCCATGAACACTATTACCTTTATCAACCAAACTTGTGATTTCATCCAAAAAATAAATCTGAACTCAACTTTCACTGATGCACAATTGGTGGCATTTTCCTGTATGTTACAGAGCTAAAGGATCTGGATGAAATCACCTCTTGTCCTTTGTTTCAGCAGCACTGAGCTGGATGCCTCTTATCCCGATCCCTAAGAGGCAACATGCAACATCTAGATTTATAGATTCTGAGGCCAGAAGGGACCATTGTGATTATCTAGTCCAACCTCCTGTATAACCAGCATTTCTCAAATGTGGCCACCATGGCTGCATGTGGCCACCAGGGACTTTTCTTGCAGCTACAGCCTCCTGGGCCGTGAGTGTGTGTGTGCACGCGTGTGTGTGGCAAAACAGCGGTCCCCTCCCCCAGGGCTGCCAGCAGTGGGTGAGCCCTGCCCACCTCTTAAAAGACAAAAGCTGGAGGAGCAGGCAGCCGGTGAGATCCTTACCAGGGCCGATGGGGTCAAATTTCAGACCTTGAGTGGCGGGTGGTAGGCTCCAGCCGTGAGGCTTCAGGCTCTGTTCCCTGGCTGTACAGTGGCAGGCTCTGGCCCCAAGGTCACCACCACTCCCATACCCCTGGCTCTCGCTGCCTACTCCAGTGCCCCTGAATCCTGCTGCCTCCATATCAGCCTCCCCATCCAGGGCCTAATTTGTCTTCAGGCTTGCCAAGACTGAGTAAGTTTGCTGTGAAAAGTAATATTTGTATGTTTGTTAATATCATTTTTCACAGCAGACTTAGTAACTAGCAAGTCTTTTAAAAAAAAAAAAAAAAAGCACCCCCCCAAAAAAGCAAAAGACATGACAGGAATGTGCAAAGCACCTTATTTGTGCTTCTGTTCTGTTTAGGTTCAGAAAAGAATAGAGACAACTGTACATTATTTTGATTATTGAGACTGCAAAAAAAACATAATACATAAATAAATTACAATGATTTGAACATGTGTATGTGCATATTTATTTGTTTTTCCTAAAGTTAATTAAGTATTTTAGGAACAAATTGTCAGAGTGGCCACCAGCAAGAGTTGGTGCCCTCTGAGGCCACCAAAAAATTTATTGTGAGAACCCCTGCCCTAGAACTTCCCCAGAATAATTCGAAGTGCATATGTTTTAGAAAAACATCCAATCTTAATTTTAAAATTCTCAGTGGCGAAGAATCCACCACAACCCTTGGCAGATTGTTCCAATGTTTAATTACTGTCTGACTTTGTCTAGTTTCAACTTCCAGCCATTGGATCATGTTAGACCTCTCTCTGCTAGATTGAAGAGCCCATTATTAAATCTTTGTTCCCCATGTGGATACTTATAGACTGTAATCAAGTCACCCCTTAAACTTCTCTTTGTTAGAAAAACAGATTAAGTTATTTGGGTCTATCATCATAAGGTATATTTTCCAATCCTTTAATCATTTGCATGGCTTTTCTCTGAATCCCCTCCAATTTATCAACATCTTTCTTGAATTGTGGGCACCATAACTGGACACAGTATTCCAGCAGTCGTAAATACAGAGGTAAAATAATATCTCTCTACTCTCACTCAAGATTCCCCTGTTTATGCATCCAAGATCTCATTAGCTCTTTTGGTCACAGCATCACACTAGTATGTCATGTTCAGCTGATAATCCACCACAACCTCCAACTGTTTTTCAGTCACTGCTTCCCAAGCTAGAGTCCCCCATCCTGTAAATATGGTCTATATTCTTTGTTCTTAGGTGTATACATTTACATTTAGCTGTATTAAAATGCATATTGTTTGATTGGGCCCAGTTTACCAAGCAATCCAGATTTCTCTGAATCAATGACATGTCCTCTTAATTATTTACCCCTCCCCCAATTGTTATGTCATCTGCAAACTTTATTAGTGATGATTTTATGTTTTCTTCCAGGTCATTGCTAAAAATGTTAAATAGCGTAGGGCCAAGAACTGATCCCTGCAGGACCCCACTGGAAACATACCCGCTTGATGACAATTCCTGTTTACAGTTACATTTTGAGACCTATCCGATATCCAGTTTAGTAATCCATTTAATATGTGCTATATTAATTTTATATCATTCAAGATTTTTAATCAAAATGTTGTGACACCAAGTCAAACACCTTACAGAAGTCTTAAGGATATTATGCTAACAGTGTTACCTTTATCAACCAAACTTGTAATATCATCAAAAAAGATATCAAGTTAATTTGACAGGATCTATTTTCCAAAATCCCATGTTGATTTTCATTAATTAGATTCCTCTCCTTTAATTCTTTATTAACAGAGTCCCATATCAGCCGCTCCATTATCTTTCCCCGGATCGATGTCAGGCTGACAAGCCTATAATTACCCAGGTTATCCTGTTTACCCTTTTTAAAAACTGGCATAACATTAGCTTTCTTCCAGTCTTTTGGAACTTCCCCAGTGCTCCAAGATTTACTGAAAATCAACATTAATGGTCCAGCGATCTCCTTTTAAATTCAAGTTAACTGGACCTGCTGATTTAAAAATGTCTGATTTTAGTAGCTTCTTTTGAACATCCTCCAGAGATACTAGTAAAATGGAAAGTGTGTTATCATCATATGATGAAATTATAGCTGTTTTTTCGCCTAATACAGAACAAAAATATTTATTGAATAGTTCTGCCTTTTCTGCATTATTATTGTTGATAATTCTACCATGTCTATCTAATAATGGACCAAAACCATGGTCAGGATTCTTTTTGCTCCTAATAGCCTTAAAATACTCCTTATTGTCTTTAACTCTGTTAGCCATAGATTCCTTCTTGCGTCCTTTTGCTCCCCTTAGCAATTTTCTATATTCCTAACTTCTGATTTATATCTATTCCTATTAACATACCCTTTCTTCCATTTGTTATATATATTATTTTTCATAGCTGCCTTCACTTTCCCCTCTAAATCAGGTCAGTTTTTTAACCAGTATGGCCTTCTTCCTTGATTGTGGCGTTTGGGGCATCTAGTAAGATATTTTTAAGTGATTCATGATTATCAGTCACGTTTTTCTGATTTAATTCTTCCTCTCAATTGATTTGGCTCGTAATTGTTCTGAGCTTTATGAAATTGGTCCTATTAAAGTACCAAGTATATATATATATTACAGGTCTGAACTTCATTCCTCACCTAAATGTATTAGTTTGTGGATTCACGTCCCAGCCCCTGTATCCAAGCACTGGAGCCAGAATTCACACTCTGAGACTTCGAGTACAGTAGGATCCACATATCAGGGCACTAGTGTCAGGATTCAAAGCCTTCGGGTGAGGTAGACAGGATCGCACAGATGCACAGCTCCTGCTCCAAGCTGAAGGCTGTCACTCAATGGGGAGTCACTGAGACGTGTGGAATGTTTCATATAAAGCATCACATTCCTTTTTACAAAAGAGACAAGGTGGGTGAGGTAATATTTTTTATTGGACCAACTTTTGTTGATGAAAAAAGACAAACTCTTGAGATACACAGACCTGAAGAAGAGCTCTGTGTAGCTTGAAAGCTTGTCTTTCACCAACAGAAATTGGTCGAATAAAAGATATTGCATCGCCCCCCCCCCGTCCTTGTCTTTCTAATGTCCTAGGACCAACATGGCTGCAACAACACTGCAAACAACAGAAGATATTCCTTTTACTCTAATTTGAAACAGGGATATTGTGTCTTTAAGGCACCCCCTTCCCATTCTCTCTAATACCTCAAGACCTCTGAGTGTTTCTGGAGGAGTGGATCAGTGCGAGAGTTTAAGGCATCTCTCCCAGCCCTGCTGCACTGCTCACTTACTGCTCTGAAGGCTGTGCTTTGCCATTTCCATGGAAACCATTAGTTGCTAAGCAACTGGAGCATCATCTGAGCTGAGCCCTCGCATCTAATTATCCCATCACTGTAGCTGAGAGGGGTTTAGGGGGGAGTGGGGGGATTAACTCTTCTAACATGGCAGATCCATTCACAACATTTAAAGGTACAGTGTCTGCCTTTCACAGTGTGTATTGATAGGCCCTGATCAGGTGTGATTGTTTGGTTATCATGTATAATCTCAGCGTGAGAAAGTGGACAGGCTTAGGCGAGTTGCAGATCCACCCTCATGTTCCTTGCCCCTGTTAGGAGCCCTCAGTACCTTTGTCTACTTAAGTTGTTGGTTTCAGAGTAGCAGCCGTGTTAGTCTGTATTCTCAAAAAGAAAAGGAGTACTTGTGGCACCTTAGAGACTAACAAATTTATTAGAGCATAAGCTTTCGTGAGCTACAGCTCACTTCATCGGATGCATTCCGATGCATCCGATGAAGTGAGCTGTAGCTCACGAAAGCTTATGCTCTAATAAATTTGTTAGTCTCTAAGGTGCCACAAGTACTCCTTTTCTACTTAAGTTGTGTGTGCTGTGCTTAGATGTATGTGGACATTTGTATGTTGTGGACTCTGCCACATTTCTCATGTAGCTGCTTTCATAGAAATGTAGGGCTGGAAGAGAACTCAAGAAGTCATCTAGTCCCTTCTCCTGTGCTGAAACATTATTAAGTAAACTTAGACCATACTTGACATATGTTTGTCAAACCTGTTTTTACAAACCTCCAAGGATGAGGATTCCCCAACCTCTCTATATGAGCTGTTCCATTACATGCCTTCTTGCTGTCTGTGTTGTGGTCTGCTTGACATTGGGGCACTGACAGGGAAACAAACTCCCCATGATGTCATCTCTGTCAGGTAGAGTATTGTTAATTCTGCAATCTTCAGGCATCCGCATCCTGTTTGCTTTTAGAGATGGATGGAGCAAAGCTGGAACAATACACTACAGGAAAAACACGTTATTGAGCCACTGTGAACCAGCCCAACTGAACTTCTGACCCACAGACTTTGGTCATTCAAATAAAACAGGACCTGGATGGCACCTACCTGTGTTCTGGTTTGTGCAAATCTAGAGCCAGATTGATGTTTTACAAAACTAATTTTAGTTCTCAGTATTGCCAGCCTGCATTTGCTTCCCATTGACATGCTCTGAGTCGTCAGTGGCAGGGTGACCTACCCCTGGACTGATGGGTTCCACCACCTTGATTGATGGCTTTCCTGAAAGTCCTGCTGCACAAAGTGCTTGTGTAAATGACATCACTTCTTCCAGTCACACTCACTGTCAGCCAGAGTGACATCAGTATGGAGAATGTTACCTTTCGGAGCCATGGGAACAAGGGGACCTGCCAGGTAGGCAGCAGTCATGTATGTGCATGTCCAGAAACAGTCCTTACCAATCTGAACTCTCCAGATGGTTTTTCTATCCCCCTATTTCTTCCCCGTTCCTCCCCCACTTCCCCACCAATCAGACTCCTCTAGCAGCTTTTGTCTGTGTATGGAGTGTCTTTCAAAGTCTGTAATAAATACTAGCCTAGAGGAAATGGAAACCTCATGCTCCTTAGCACAAGAACAAAGATCATAGAGTAGCACAGAGTCAAAACAGTCACAGGAGAAGGCAATGAAGGTGTTGACCAAAGTCTTCAGCTATCAGTGATGTCAGCAAGCAGCCCATAACAATATACTCCATTACATTCTGTAATGAATACAGAACATGCCTTGTAGCAGCAGGTGCTTCTGCTCAGCTGCTTCTCTGTCCCTGCTGCTCAGCCGCACCTGCCTGTTCATATTGTCTATTCAAGAAGATGGCACTTTTCAGAGAACTTCTTTCCTGCTCTCCTCTGGTTGGCCAGATACTGAGGAATTGCTGCTACTTCTCCTGAGGGAAGAGCACTTCTCCGGCTGCTGCTCGATGGCTGGATCCTTGGCGACCTGGAGGTCTGCAAGGAAGCCTCCCAGTTGCTAGCATTGTTACATGGAGACCATGACCAGCTCAGTGTTACTACAGAGTCTTTGGGTGGTGATGGGTGCAGCATGTCAGGATGTAGGTGCCTGGGGATGGGATGTCTGCCGTAGGAGAGCAACATGGTATAGTGGGAAACTTTTTGGGAGTCCCCATAATCCTTCCACTGAATAGAGGGGAATCCCACCATATTCCCTGTCATTCACTGCATCTTTGGCCATCTTTGAACCCAGACTTCTGTCATGACTATGGCCTGCAGGCTCCATCAAGGCCAAGCGATACGCTGTGCCAACCTGTTACCTGTGTTTCCCCTCCCCTTTCCCTGGCATGATTCCAGGCCTTGGCGCTCTTTGACAAATGAGTGATTTGGGACTAGGTGGGAAGCAGCTGCTTGGGACGATAGAACAGATACTCTCCCCCCTTGCCCTCAGGATGGGGAGGTTGTTATTAGAGCTCTATAATGATTGTGTGGAGGGGGCAGACAGAGGAGAGAGAGAGAGAAATATTTTGTCATGAAAACAGGAAATGTAATTAAAGCCTACATGTTAATTAAGAGCTGAGGATAAGGGGGTAGTTTTTGGATTTCTGGCTGGAATCTCAATGCCATTGGTAATTAGGCACTTTGCGTAACGCTAATAAATAAGGAAGAATAACTGGAGGGAAGGAGGGCATGGAGTGAGCCTTCAGCAGAGGAGGGAACAGAAGTGCAGAAGTTCCTGGAGTTTGAGGGAACAGTGTTTAATGTAATGGAAGGTTCTGCTCTTATGGCTGAGGCTGGGAGAGGGGACTAGGAATGTGGTACCCACCTTTTCTTCTCCAGGCCTTTGGTCTAACTCAGCCAGATCAATAACAATGGGAAGCTGTTCCTGTTCAATGTCCTTGTCTTGCAAACCTGCAGCACAATTAACTCCCTTGCCCCAGACTCAGCAGAGGGGCAAGGGCTGAATGAGTCATAGAGAATGAATTACTTTCTTGCCCTGAACCCCCACAGCTTGCAGCAATGCTGCCCTGCCAGTTGCAGTCCTGTGGGTAGAGGGTTTAATTCTCCGCAGCTTTGGGCTGGTAGGTTCTTACACTTTTAAAAAAAATTGGATAAAACTTCTAAACTTCCTTCAGCTCATTGTATCCATGCAGGGGAGATCTTGGCTAGCTGCACTCCTCAGAAGACAGTTAATGGGCAGGGCAGCAGCTACCATAGCTCATTGCTGACCAGGGCACCTGAAATCCTGCTAATCTCCCTCTTTTGGAAATGTGTGAAACTGCTTAATCAGGTTCAGGCCCCCAGTGGCTGCAGCTGCCTTTATTAAGGAATTTAACACTTAGGGCTTGTTTAGACAACCACTTTTGTTGATATAATTTATGTTGCTCAAGGGATGTGAAAAAACACCCTCCCCTCCTGCAAGTGATATAAGTTGCACCAAGAGAAGCACCGATGTGGACAGCACTCTGTTAGCGGGAGAGCTCTTCCCACTGACATAGCTTCCATGGCTCGTGGAGGTGATTTTATTATGTCAGTGGGAGCACTCTCTCCCGTCAGCTTAGAGCAGCTACATGAGGGATTTTACAGCGGCACAGCTGCATTGGTACAGCTGACTGTAATAAACATGACTGTAATTAGCAATGATGACACACTCGTGTGCAGGAGAATGAAGTGAAGTGAATGTGCAAGGGAGGAGGGGCTCCTGGGGGGTGCATGTACGCAGGAAAATTGGGTGCAGTGAGGGAGTGGGGGCAGCCCTATGGGGGTTTGCG
The DNA here is from genome assembly GCF_009764565.3 of Dermochelys coriacea. NCBI lineage: Eukaryota > Metazoa > Chordata > Testudines > Dermochelyidae > Dermochelys > Dermochelys coriacea. The sequence continues at coordinate 18,486,040 of NC_050089.1, read as the reverse complement.
TGCAGGAGAATTGGGTGAGGTGAATGTGCAAGGGAGGAGGGGCTGCCCTGTGGGGGTGTACACTGGAAGAGTGGGTAAAGTAGGACAGACTGCCCCATGTGTGCTCCTGTGTGCCCAAGTACATGTGACTGGTACATGAGGGCCCTGAGTCGGAAAGTGGGTAATTTAGAAGGCTGCTTGTGCTGTGTGTTGAATGCTAATGATGCTGCACAGCTTTCAAACTGAGGTGCTGCAGCTCCAGCTCCTGTCACTGAGTTTTACGGCTAGTGAGGCTGAGTCCCTGAGAGAAAGGAGTGTGGATGGGGATAGCAGAATGTGCCTGATGCCAGCATTCCTCAGGTCAGGAGAGCTGGACAGAGTAACTAGCCAGCCCTTCCATACGAGAGAGGCTGTGCAAAAATCTCCCCATTGCTGCTCTGGATTTCTGAGCTCAGGAAGCCCTCTTGCAGAGCACCGACAAGGGCTCCCCATGTTGGCATGGCTGTTGGTGTTGGACCAGAGTTAACCTGTAGGGGAACTGTTGGCCCTATCTCCCTTGTGTGAAGAAAACTTCTACACCTTATAGGTGGGGAGCACTTGTGTGACAGACATTACTGCAGAAATGTGAAAAACCTGAGCATGCAAATGGTAGTTCTTTTCATCCAAGGGTCCCAAAGAGCTCAACAAGCTTCACTTACAGAGTTGTTTTCACCTACTCCTTAAATATACCTATCTCTGAGGTGGCACACTGCAACCGCTTACACACAGAAACTGCAGTGGGAATTTAGGGAGGCAGAATGTAGCTACTCAAGTTGGAATTTGGCCAAGACACTAGGGCTAACAACCTGATTCCCGCAAAAAAATGTCACGGGAGTTGTAGTGGCCAGGTCCAAGACCTTGGCTATAGTCTTATCTGAAAGATGTGCGGTGGGCCTTCAGAGTACCTCACTGACCAATGATTCAGTGGCAGACTTGTTAGCAATCGAATTGCCAGCATTACTTTTCGTAGCACCTATATGAACCCCCATCCAATTACTACCTAAAGCCAAAACTGCTTAGCTTGTGACATCTGACAGCTTCCCAGTCCCTGGTGGCATGGCTGTAGGGAGCAGTGCTCAGATGAGAACATGTCTGACTACACACATTCACTCATCCTTTAACTATAGAAATGATGGGACAGTTACTCTCAACAGACAAAACACTGTCCAAATATTAACCAGGTCTCCCAACACTTAATGAGGCTGGTGAGTGTCATCCCCATTTCCCAGAGGGAAGTGACTTACCCAGGGGATCTCAGAGCTGGGACTAGAACCCAGTTCCTGGCTCCTGTGCCATGCTGTATCCAATAGACCCCGCTGTCTCTCTGTTTTTTCTTTTGGCATGTTGGTGCTTTAAAAAGTCTTTCTGTAAGGAACCAATGTTAGGAGAGCAGCAGTCAACGGAACATTGCCAATTCTCTCTTTCTCTCTTGGTTTGACAGTGCTGCTCGAAAGCAGATGGTCACCAATTAAAGGGAGTTGAGTGAGGAGTTTGCATTGGCCTCTGCATTCTTATTCCAAAGGAGAAAAACTTAGTAGCCTTGGAGGAATCTCCTCCTCCCTTGTGTCTGCCGTGTGCAGTGTGCACTCCCTCAGTCGGGTCTGCTGGGGATCATTGTGGAGAATCCATCCTGCTCTGGAAATGGAATATCTAAAAAAGCAGACTCGGAATGTTTGCTAAGAGCCCAGTCTTGCTACTATTGAAGCCAGAGGAAAACATCTCATTAGGACTACCCCTAGACTTGTGATGTGAGAATATAGGACATTAACATAAGGATCTTCCAGCTGCAAAGTTGGATGGAAGTGAACGAAATTGCAGGAGAGGGGCTTGAAAAACCATGAGGAGCCTTCATCCCCCACAGAAGCTAAAACTAAGAGCTTCCCCTTCCAGTGGGGAGAACAGAATTAAGCCCTTGAGGCACTTTATATCCCACTGATCTGTAGATTCAAGCTGAGCCATCCCCTGCTTGGCACTCAGAACCCTTTTGTGTTCATCAAATATTACATCTTCCTTACAGGAGTGTACTTCAATCATAGCCATCATCGGACCTTCTGTATACTGTCTGGATTACTTCTCCAAACCCATGTGGCTTTTTCTAATGGTACTGAGAGCTAGATGGCTGGGGTAGCAAAGGGCAACCATAGTGTGTTTCTATCTCTTTACTGTCAAGAATACTTGGTTCCTAGAGTCAATCGTAATAGATGCACTCTTAATACTTAATGATCCCACCTCATGTGGAAAACATGCATATGGGGAAAAAAGTATCGGCAGCAGTATATACCTTCTTCTCAACATCCAAGAAATGTGTAGTAGCTGTACCTCAATTAACATCTAGGATCCTGGTCCTTTGTGGGTTCCCTTTGTTGAAGTCCTGATCATTCTTCCTATCAATGCTATTGCTAAAAGGCTGGATTTCCTGGGGTTTGGACCAGCCTCCAGGGCAGTGAAGCTGAGGGATAGTCATTAGCCTATCCTGTCCCCAGTCACATTGCACTGTTTTTAAGAAGAACCTTCAGGAACAGCATATTGCCCTTTTGGGTCAATGGTGCGCAGCTGAATTCTTCCACTCCCACTGCAGTGGGTACTTTGTCATTCCCCACATAAGTCCAGCTTAGGTGGGCCATAGGGAGATTTGTTCCAGCTTTGCTGTGGTCTCTCAGTGTGATCCTTTCCCAAGTGCTGACACCAGCTGTAGTGCTGCATGAGCAACAAACATGGCAACTGCCAAAAAGAGATTTATGTGCCCCTCTGAATTGTAGCGTGACTTTACATTTGTATAGTGCCTTTCACCCACATGGAACTCAAAGCACCTTATTAACTGGGCAAATTATATAGACAGTACAGGGACCAACTCATCTGCTGCTGAAATGCAGCTGTCTTTGAGGTGGAGTACAACTGCTGTTGATAATGCACATTAGCAGTACTGATTTAAGACAGTGCACAAGGTGCCTTTGCTCCAGCCAGATTGCATCCTGCCATGAAGCATACTGCTCATAAGGGTTTTTCTCTCTGCCTTCCCATCACCCCACAGTGCTCTCTTCTGGGTGAGCATAAAAGAACAGGCCTCTACTTTGTCTCCAACTGCCCATCTCTCTGCACTTTTGTATCCTCACTTGTAGACCTGGCTCTCAATTTCAGGGGAGAGAGGTGATTCCTCTGAGCGCCTCACATATACCCAAGCAATGACCCCAAAGGCTGGACTATGGGATGCCTGCCTAGCCTCCACCCCCTTCTCTGCTAGGTCTCTACTTGATGTGAAGATCAGATGCCTTTCCAAATCTGGTATTTGTAGAGAGGAGGGGCAGGATCATCTCTGCTGCTTGCTCCATGATAACGGGCTGTTCCAGCTCATCTGTGAAATACTGCTGGATGGACAGATCTCCACATTAGGAAATACCAGTGTGCTGCACACTCGCATCTACCCATGCATGCATGCCCACGTGCCTCTCATGCATGTGGCAAGTTGCTGATGAATCCTTCACATTTTGAAGAAAAAGAGACTTGGGACCAAATTCAGCCCTTGTGTCCAATGCTCTGCCCAGACGCCCATTGTGCTGCTGTTTATTCTCCCCAGCTCCCCGGATGGATACCACTGGCCCCCATGCTGCCCTTGCCAGCTTTTTGGGGACTTCTGGATGTATGAAAAATAGAAAAAGACCAAAACAAGAACCTCAAATCCAACTCCCCTTTTGAATTTGAGTGATTGAGTTGTATCCCTGGATCTTAGCCTGCCTGCGTAGTTTGGGCCTAGGTCAGATCCAGTACCATCAGAACTTATTGTCTGGTTCCAGTTTGGTTCTCATGGATTTCCACTATTTCAGACCTGATCTGATGTGATTTTGGTGCTATCTAGCCTGACGTAGCCCTGATTTGGCCCCTGGTTTAGCACTGAACTGGAGCACCTAATATTAAATTAGTTTGAATCCTGACATCCTCAGCCTCTAAAGGAAAATTAATTATCTGGCACTACTGTGGCCACACTGGACACACCACCTGTCCCCTCTTTTGTAATGGAATCAGAGGACTGCAAGTTTGAGAGTGACATTTTTTTCTGTTTTCATGTCCTATCTTGGGGCCAATTAAATTTGCTGGCAGAAAGCTATCAGCTGTATGGGACTGTACTGCACCCTGGGTTGTTTTTTGTTTTTGTTTTTTTTTTTGCTGTGACACGTCACAAGCTGCAGGGTAAAACACTGGTAGATTTTGGCAGGAGTGACTGTAGGCACCTGTGAATCCTCCTAGAACAGAAGCTTGGAGCAGATGCAGGTGGGTGTAGCTCTGTTCACCTTATATAGGGCCCCTGCATTTGGTGTTTTCAGGGCTCTTTATATAGGTCCAAGGAGCCTGGTTTGGGGTCTACTATGACGAGAACGGGAAACCCCAGTCCCTGTGTGTTCCTGACACACACAGATCCATGCCTGCTTGGCCTCACTGAAGCATCAATCTCCCTGTCATGAAATATTCATGACTGTTTCCAAATGGGCTCTGGCAAAGCAAATCTACATGTTCCTCCCCTCCCCCTGCCCCCATATGCATCCTACCTCTCTGCACACAGACACAGAGGCACAGCGTCTGCTGCATTGAGGGTGTCTGCAGGCTCTGCTGTGAGGTCAAACCAGATTCAAGCAGCTGATCTCTATGTCTTTGAGGAAATAAAATAGAGCAGAAAAAAAGCAGCGAAAGCCCCAGGAGATGGTTGAGAGAATTAACCCTTTCGAGGTCAGGGAGCATCAAGGGAAAATCCAGAGTGCACCATGCAGTTTGAACGCGGAAAGGAGAATGAGATCTGGTGAATGGAACAGATTATGCAGGACTCACCTAGGCTGGAGGGTGACTCCAAACTTTGGGAATCCTGCTGAAGTGCAGATCTGGCAGCACTGAGGCTAGGAATGCATCTCTTCACACCAGTGCCCTGGATCATGCATCCCACTGCACTCAGAAGCACTGGGCCACAAGAATGGCCACACTGGGTCAGATGAGTGGTCCTTCTAGCCCAGTATTCTCTTTCAATAGATGCTTCAGAGGAAGTAAATAGAGCAGGGCAATTTATTAACTGCTCATCGTTCAGATCCAGCTTCTGGCAGTCAGAGGCTTAGGGACACCCAGAGCATGGAGTTGTGTCCCTGACCAAAGGCTAATTGCCATCGAAGGATCTATCCTCCATAAACTTAGTTAATTCTTTTTGAACCCACCCAGTTATACTTTTGACCTGGCAATGAGTTCTTTGTGTGAAGAAGTGCTTCCTTTTTTAATTTTAAACTTGCTGCCTAATAATTTCATCAGGTGACCCCTGGCTCTTTTGTGGTGTGAAGGGGTAAATAACACTTCCTTATTCACTTTCTCCACCCCATTCATGATTTTATAGGCCTCTGTTATATCCCCCCATCAGTCGTCTCTTTTCCAAGCTGAACAGTTCCAATCTTTTCAATCTCTAGAGATCCACAACTCTAAGATCTCTTTCTTGAATGGTAACAGCCAATTTAAACCCCATCATTTTGTGTGTATAGCTGGGATAATGTTTTTCAATGTACATTACTTAGCATTTATCAACATTAAATTTCATCTGCCATTTTGTTGCCTAGTCACGCAGTTTTGTGAGATCTCTTTGTAATTGTAACTCTTTGCAGTCAGCTTGGACTTACCTATCTTGAGTAATTTGTACCATCTGCAAACTTTGCCACCTCACTGTTTACTCCTTTTTATAGATTATTTATGAATGTGTTGAACAGCACAGGTCCCAGTACACATCTTTGGGGAACCCGCTATTTACCTCTCTCCACTGTGAAAACTGACAGTTTATTCGTATGCTTTGTTTCCTGTCTTTTAACCAATTACTGATCCATGAAAGGACTTTCCCTCTTATCCCAAGTCTTCTCACTTTGCTTAAAAGCCTTTGGTGAGGGACCTAGTCAAAGGCTTTCTGAAAGTCCAAGTACACTGTATTGACTGGATCTCCCTTGTCCATGTGTTTGAGACCCTCAGAGAATTCTAATAGATTGGTGAGGCATGATTTCCCTTTACAGAAGCCATCTAGACTCTTTCCCAATATATCGTGTTCATCTAGGTGTCCAATAATTCTGTTGTTTACTATAGTTTCACCCAGTTTACCTGGTACTGAAGTTAGGCTTACCGGCCTGTAATTGCCAGGATCACCTCTGGAGCCTGTTTTAAAAAATCCTCCTCAGATTAGCTATTCTTCAATCTTCTGATACAGAAGCTGCTGTAAGCAGTAGTTTACATATCACTATTGTTAGTTCTGCAATTTCATATTTGAGTTATTTCAGAACTTTTGGGTGACTACCATCTTGTCCTGGTGAGTTATTACAATTTAATTTATCAGTTCGTTCTACATCCTCCTCTGCTGACACCTCAATCTGGGACAATTCCTCAGATTTGTCACCTAAAAAGAATGGCTCAGGTGTGGGAATCTCCCTGATATTCTCCGCAGTGAAGACCATGCAAAGAATTCATTTAGCTTCTCTGCAACAGCCTTATCTTTCTTGAGTGCTCCTTGGTCCCACTGATGGTTTGGCAGGCTTTCTGCTTGTGATGTACTTAAAGTATTTTTGCTGTTAGTTTTTGTGTCTTTTGCTAATTTCTCTTCAAATTCATTTTTGGCCTGCCTACTTATTCTTTTGTAGTACATTTGCAGAGGTTACGTTCCTTTCCATTTTTCTCAGTAGGATTTGACTTCCAGTTTTTAAAGGATTTTTTTTGTCTCTAACTGCCTTATTTACTCTGTTGTTTAGCCATAGAGGTGGGGTTTTTTTATCCTCTTATTGTTTTTTTTAAATTTGGGATATGCATCTAGTTTGAGCCTCTATTATGGTGTTTTTTAAAAGTTTCCATGCAGCTTGCAGGCATTTTACTTTTGTGACTGTTCCTTTTAATTTCCATTTAACTAGCTTTCTCATTTTTGTGTAGCTCCCCTTTTGAAGTTAAATGGTACTGCAGTGGGCTTCTTTGGTATTCCCCTCCTACAAGGATGTTCAATTTAATTATATTATGGTCGCTATTACTGAGTGGTTTGGCTGTATTCACCTCTTGGTCCACATCCTGTGCTCTGCCTAAGACTAAATCAAGACTTGCCTCTCCCCTTGTGGGTGCCAGGACTCTGCTCCAAGAAGCATCCTGTCCTGAGGTGACATGTACCCAATGAATATGGGGATAGTTAACCTTTCCAATTATTATTGGGTTTTCTGTTTTTGTAGCCTCTCTAATCTCCCTGAGCATTTCAGAGTCACCATCACCATCCTGATCGGGTGGTCGGTATTATGTTCTTACTGCTATTCTCTTATTATTCAAGCATGGGATTTCTATCCATAGAGATTCTATGGTACAGTTTGATTCATTTAAAATTTTTACCATATTTGACTCAATTCCTCCACAAGCACAACCTATTCAGTCATTTCTGTATATTTTGTACCCTGGTATTATAGTGTCCCATTAATTATCATCGTTCCATCAAGTTTTTGTGATGCCTATTATATCAATATGCTTATTTAATGCCAAGCACTCAAGTTCACCCTTTAGACTTCTTGCATTTGTATACAAGCACTCATAAAGTTTGTCAGTATTTAGTTGTCTGCCTTCATGTGATGTAATTGAATGGGACTCTTTTTCCTTTGACTTTTTCTCTTCAGTTCCTACTTGTACTTTATATCGACTTCTGTCCTCTCCTCTTTACTAGGATATAGAGTATCCCCTTTAATAAATCCTCCCCTAAAGGATGTCTCTGTCCCAACCATGTGCTCTTGCACACTTTCGGCTTTCCCCCAGCCCTCAGTTTAAAAACTCCTCTTACGGCCTTTTTCATTTTATATGCCAGCAATCTGGCTCCATTTTGGTTTAGGTGGAGCCCATCCTTCCTGTATAGGATCCTCCTTTCCCAAAAGGTTCCCCAGTTCCTAATAAACATAAAACCCTCCTCCAAACACCATCATCTCATCCATGAATTGAGACCCTGCAGTTCTTCCTGTCTAACTGGCCCTGCGCGTGAAACTGGAAGCATTTCAGAAAATGCTACCATGGAAGTCCTGGACTTTAATCTCTTTCCTAGAAGCCTAAATTTGGTCTCCAGGACCTCTCTCCTACCTTTCCCTCTGTCATTGGCACCTACATGTACCATAACTACCAGCTCCTCCCCAGCTCTGCATATAAGTCTATTTAATTGTCTCAAGAGGTCCACAACCTTTGTGCTTGGCAAGCAATTCACCATGCTGTCCTTCCAATCATCACAAACCCAACTACTATTTATATTTCTAATAAGCGAATCCCCCCATTACTATTACCTGTCTTTTCCTAATAACTGGGGTTCCCAAATTCATCTATTGTGTAAATGTGTCCATCTCCCATTGGCTTTGAGGAGAACTCTGCTTGCTTACACTGGGCTGCATTTGATCTGCAAAGTGAGAGTCCTGGTTCTAGGACAGTGAGGTTTGGATGCTGCTCACTTAGGTGGGAGTGTATGAATTCTGGCTCTAGTATTTTGTTACTTCCCTGGGAGGACAAGTCCCATCCCTTCTCTGTGCCTCAGTTTTCCCTCATTACAGTGATGTTTGCCTCAGTGGGAGATGTAGGGCTAAATGAATTGACGTGTGTAAAGGACTCTGAGCTTTGGCTGGCAGGCACCAGGATGGGCAGGAGGCAGCTCCATGGTGGGATTCCACTTGTTTGCAGCGCAGGTGGGCCATTGTGCAAGTGGGCTGGTGTGGCTGCTGGGTGCAGGTGGCTCATCCCTCCCCATTTATCCCCTTAATAATCCAATTTACATTCTCCTTTTCTTCCTCTGGATCCTGCTGTTACCATGGGAACTGTGTTCTCAGTTGCATTTCATTGGCTTCCCAGAGAAACCCTTTTCTTTTCTTAACTTAATTTCAAGGCTTAGAGATGGGGCTGTGGCTGGGTGTTTGTTGCAGGGAGAGGGAGCTCTTGGCCACATGTGGGGGCTCTGGGGAACTGGGGTCCTCTGGCCCTGGGAGCAAGGCAAATAGCTGATTTCCCCATTGAGTGGCCAGCTGTAGTTCAGGTACCATTGTCAGGAGAAAGTGCAGGCTGGTGATGAGTCCCATAGGGTGCATGGGGGGGAGGCAGGGACTCCTAGGTAGAAATTTTCCTGCTTCATTCTGCAGCCTCCAGGTGAGAAATGGGGTTCTGGGTGGTCAGTGTCCTAACAGCTGCCTTTTTGCCCCAAGGCATGTCCTGGCCTCATGATAATTCCCACTCTGAACTGGAACTAGAGAGCCAGGGCCAGGCCTCTGCAGCATGTACCATGACCCACCTCGCCTTGGCTGTGGCTTTCTCAGCCCTGACCCTGCCAACGTCAGGCTGGTGCCCTGGCTGCTGGTGTTATGAGAGTGAGGGTAGGGCAGGCAGCTCCAGGGCTCTGCACTGTCACTGTCTGCTTCCCTTGACCCAGGCGAAGGAGAGATGTTGGGGTATGGGGATTAACAAACATTAACTTGATGTAATTTATATTTCTCAAGCTGCCAGAGAGAAATCGGGGATGGGGAGGGGTAGATGGGCCTCAGCTGAGAGGGAGTTTGTTCCTCTGCTGGGTGAACAGGGGGCTACTCCTTCCCTTACCTCTTTCTGTCTCATTTATGGGGGAGGAGAAGGGGGCCTAGAGTTAAGACTATGGCACCCTCTGTCTATCTGGCCCTGACTCCTGCACTCTGACTCCCCTCATGTCTATTCACAACGGTGCTGCCAAGTTTATCTTCTCAGCTTGCCCGCATTGACCACATCAGCCCCTTGAGTCCCTCTGCTAGCTCCCACTTCATCTGCATATCAAATAAAAGCTTCTTGTCTTTATCCCTAAGGACCTTCATAATATAGCCCCGCCCCACCTGGTGGCTTAGTTACTGATTGCAATGTTGACCCCTGTGTTTGCTCTGCCGGAGTTCCCAGCTTTCACTGCCCATCAGGCAGCTTCTCCCTCAGACACCTCCGAACTGCCTTCATGGCTTAGGAAAATTCCCACTGCTACTGCCTTGTCTTCTTCAGGACACCAGTCTGCTGTGAAGCCTGCAGAACCAGCCAGAAGACATGGCCAACCAAGTGACTATCTGATCTAACAGGATCAGCACAGTCCTCCACCTCCTGATGTAGGAAAATGGAGTGAGGATCTATCAGATCCCTCTGATATCCAGCTGATCTCTTCACTGCCTGGACATTAAAGTTCAGATGGGGCATTTTTCCAGAGAGCCAAGATTTCTCTTTTCAGAGTAGCAGCCGTGTTAGTCTGTATTCGCAAAAAGAAAAGGAGTACTTGTGGCACCTTAGAGACTAACAAATTTATTAGAGCATAAGCTTTCGTGAGCTACAGCTCACTTCATCGGATGCATTTGGTGGAAAAAAATAGTTCACGAAAGCTTATGCTCTAATAAATTTGTTAGTCTCTAAGGTGCCACAAGTACTCCTTTTCTTTTTAAGATTTCTCTTGTTACCCTTGGCTAGAGCCTCAGTTCCTGTTGAGCAGTGTGCTTTGCCTCAAAGGTAGCTGCATCTCCATCATTCTGCCTGGGATGGAAGGGTGTATGTGGTAGAGATGGGGATTATTATATCTCTGGTTCTTTTCTTTCTTTAGCTCTGCTATTGTTTCTCTGCTTACATTCCTATTAATCCACCCCTGCAAAAAGAAAGCGCTCCTGAGTTATTGATGGATATGTCAGGGAGGGGAAGGAGCTGTGTGACTCAGCAAGGAGGAGGTAAGGTACAGCAATAAACCTGCTCCTTGATGAGGCCAGGGCTGATCAGCACCAGAAGGATGGGGCTGGTTTGGTACAACAGGCGGATGCAGCAACTAGAGGGTCTTTGTCAGGTTTGACACCTGGGAAGAGCTCACCGCAGGAGACTAAACCTCATTCCCCCCTGGGTATGTCCCGGAACTGGGGTGCTGCAGAGGAGTAAGGGGTATCAGGACAGTGAAGTGTGTGTGGTGTGTGTGTGTGTGTGTGAGTGACGCCCCCTGCCCAACCCTCAACACTGCTGTACCGGACTCTGCTCGCTTTGTATCACTTTGCTGACACCTGTCAAGATCAAGAAGGGGCCAATTGACTCATTTGGATACATAGAGATGAAGGATTTGAACTGCACAGAGTAGCACTGGAGGGCTGAACTAGCTCCCCAGCTCCATGTGCCCTGAGTCTCATGGCTTCAGTGGGCCCTTGAATCAAAATGTTGCTGGGAGGTGAATCCCACCCAGCCCTGTGTGGGCAGGATTTTGCAGAGCAGCTTGGGGCCTCCCCTCTTGGTCCCACTCCCTAATTTCCAAAGGCTGTTAGTTTTATTTCCTGGGAGTCATCTCTGCCCCTGGGTTCCCCCGCTGCCCCACCCCAGTTGGGAAGACCATCCATGCCCCCTTCCGCTCCGCACTGGGGAAGACGGGAGCTATATCTGCCTCTCCTGACCCTTACATCCCACCCTGAAATGGCTGCCTCATCTCTCGGACCCCCCCAGTCCTGTCCTGCCAACGCTGTCTTTGCCCTTTTAAGTGAAACATTCCATTCTTGGATACCTCAGTGGATTCTTTCCATCCCACATGAGCCACTGCTTTCCAGAGATGCTGCCAGCAGGCCTTGTGGCAGCTCCAGCGGGGGATAAACACATCTTGCATTTTGCTTTCATAGGGTTGGACTCCAAGCCCCCAGGCTGTCTGTTCCAGGGACAGGGTTGCATCCCAGTTTGCTGCATGAACTTTGGTGACGGGTCAGGGCCTGCTGTGGGGGGGGAAGTCTTTTTCTCTGCAGATGGGATGATGGATCCTTTACCATATATGACCGTCCTTGGAATCACTCACCTTTCTGCTATCTGGATTCTGCGTCCTCTGTCTCTTCCTCTGACTAGTAATGCTCCAAGGGCCCTCTCCCTTCACAGCTGCCAGTCTGAATCCAGATCAGGTTACCAGAGACTCATCTGATGGGTGTGCAGTGGCACCCTGGATGAGATTACTTTGGTGTGTCTCATTTCAGTTCTCAGGGAACCAATGCGCACATCACAAAATGTGGTGGAGACCAAGAACTGAAATGGCTGTGGTGCCAGTACTCCCGTCTCACTCCTAAGTTCTGCATCCCAGGGAGGGCTGAGGCACATTGATGAGGGAAAACATTCTGTCCCTGCTCTGCAGAAGCAGAAGGGCATCTGTCTCCAGGACTTCATGGATATTAGACAGTAAAATAACCAGGATGCTGGATTCTGGCAGCTGGAAGGAAACTACAGCAACAGAGAGAACTTGTTCCTCTCCACTCACCAACGAGAGCAGTGCCCAGTGTGTGCCTTGCCAAGGGAACCTTAGGAGCAGAGATATCATCCCCATCTGGGCAGCAGAGCAGCCCTCTCCCACCTAGTAATTGCCTCCAACCTTAGGTTAGCAACTGAGCTTGTGTTTACACTAGAAACAGGACTGAGCCACAGAGTTTGGATCCAGAGAAGGCTCTGTGCACCCCAAAGGTTGTCTCCTTGCAGAGATGAGGCTGGGCCACTGAGGTCAAACCTGGATCCACGTGTGTCCCTGAGGATGACTCTAATTTGCATATTTTAGCTACAGAAGTTCTCAAATCAAAATAGGACAGAAATCAAAGTCCTTAATTCCCAGGCCTGGTGCCCCCTTTCCCAGGCTGCCAGGAGCTGGCCGAAGGGCAAAAATGCTCAGTCCTTAGGGAGGTGCGGGGTAGGGGAAAGTGCCTTACATTGCTTTCCTTTGCCTCCTTAGCTAATTAAAACAGGGGCTCTCATGAAAACTTGACATGGATGGAGAGATGGTGCCTGTCTTGGGGATGGGGAATGAATGGACAGCCGCTCCCTCCAGCTTGGCTGGAGGTGTGAGTCTGTATGTCCGTAGGCTGGTGCAGGGTGATGTGATTTATCCAGGGCCTACTCGTGGTTTTCAGCAATGGATCTTTAACAGGATTAGGAGTGACTTTGTGGCAGGATTAACCTCCGTGACAAGCTGATTCCAGCATCTCCCCTTCCCAGTTCTCTGACCTGGAAGCTCACTGGAGCATCCCATTCCATCAATGTGCAATATGGGAATGTCCGGAGGACCTCTTCTGGCAGAATGGGGTATCCAGCATGTTGTGACCCCCTGCACTGACCACCAGGGCAAAATTTTTGCTACAAATCATTCGCCCTCCCATCCTATCTCTGACCCTCACCTTTCCTGCAGCCAGGGGACTAGAGGTGTGACCAGAAGCCTTGACAGGTGACATTGCTGCTAATCCATTCTAGGCCACCAGGTGACACCCCCTTTTTTCCTGTACAGCCTTGCAGCTCTCTTGTGCCACACCTTGTTCACATCAAGCACTAGTCTCCTCAGGGTAGGATGTCCTGTTTTTATCAGGACAGTCCTGTTTTTTGGGACTTTTTCTTATATAGGCACCTATTACCCCCCACCTCTGTCTCATTTTTTTAAAGGTTGCTATCTGATTACCCTACCTCAGGGGAATCCAGATGATTCTTCTATAGCAGCCAGATGAAGTCCCAGTTCCAGCAGAGAAGTCAAACTGGGAAGGCCCACGGGCTCCATTCTCCCCACTTGATCTCATTTAACAGTCCTCCCATCTTCAACTCCTGGGCCAAATCCAACCTCAGAGCTGTAACTCCTACTAAAGCCAATGGCCCCAAATGCCTTTGGCAGAAGGCCAGGAAGACAGCACCCTGCATGACATGGAGGACACTTAGGCCAAAGACATAGGAACAAGCCCCCCTTTGCTTCCCACTTGCCTCAACGGAATCTGTTGCGAGGTTTGGGAAAGTTTCACAAACTCATAGATGCTGCCTGATTTTTGTGGGCTGGGCCTAGAAGCCAAAGGTTAAAACTCTCGTGTGAGGAGCTGTTTTGGGGCAGCCCTAGTCTGAGTAGAAGCAGGAAATACCGGAAATAACCTGGGTGAGCCAGAACTTCGGAGGCTTCAAGGCCAGCTCTGCAAACCCCATTGGTTCAGAGAGTTCAGTACTGGGCAATCCTGCAAGCCCATCATGTGTAGATCCAAGGTCAATGGGAGTTCTTGCAGGGGGCAGTTCTCCAAATTGTTTGTTCCACCTTGACAAAGAGGTGCAGGAGAGAGATCAGTTTTTTCTGCCCACCAGGTACTGAGAACCACGGGGCTGAAACACACGAATCTACTAGTGTCCCAGTGCATCTCTGCAGAGAGAGGGTAGAACAGAAGTACATGAGGGAGCAGAAGCAGATGAAGTAAGCATGGGAGGAGTGGATGAAAGGAACAGGGGAGATGGAGGAGAGAAAGGGAAAAAATGGAGCTTGAGAGGAGAAGATGAGAGAGAGAGGAATAAACCAGGTGGTGAAAGAAGAGGAGAATCCAGATGAGGAGAGTGGGAGAGGAGACTGGTGCAGGGAGGATGCTGAGGACAGCTCATCTTCTCCATAGAAGATGTGAGCCCCAGGGCTGGGGACCATAGGTCAATGGGTCAGTATGCAAAGGGCTATGCACCCTCTGCCTCCCCAGCCTGGTGCTCCTAATGCTGCTTCTCGGTCTTTCCCTAAAGGCTTCACAGATGCAGACATACTGAGTTTGAACAGGGCAGGGGCCAAAGAAAAGGTGAAAGCTGAGTGCATGGGGTGGGGCTGAGAACAACAGAAAGGAAGCGTGGCCCTTTGCTAGCTCCAAATGTCTCCAAGCGCTCCTCTGATGGTAATGAATTTGGCTGCTCAGCACTCTCCTGAGGCAAGAAAGTCTCCTTATTCCCAGTGTACAGATGGGGAAGCTAAGGCACAGAGTGGGAGAGGGACTGACCTAAAGCCACAGTGGCAGAACTTGGAATAGAGCCCAGAATCCCTGATGTCCAGTCCCCTGCTCTAAACACGAGTCAGACAAGCCTTCCTCATAGCATGCAGGGGAGCTGGCACCATCTGGACAGCAGGGCCAGGTTGGGACCCCTTTTAGCTTCAGGGAAGTGCTGTATTCTTTGCTTTGTCTTAGAGTCCCTGCCTGGCGCACAGAACTAATCTCATGCAGGGCCAGGACCGTCTCGCAGCTGGTGACTGTGGCCACATTATTAAGATGTTGTAGATAGTTGAGTAAATGACTATCTTGGAACCTGTGCCAGATAAGTCCTTTGGGCCCTGGGCACAAGCAGCACTCTGAGCTTAGACCATCGCTGATGGGTGGCCTAGCAATGCCTGAGAGAGTGAGAGCAGGAAGTCAATTGCCTGCAACGTCTAAGCCTCAGAACTCCGCTAATGGTGAAGAAACAGGGACTGTGAGTGTGTGTAAAGGAGGAAGGGGATTTGGAGTCAGGCCTTCTCTGTGACCTTGAGCAAGTTCCATAACTTGACTATTGGTGTCCCCATCAGTACAATGGGGATAATTAAACCAACCCACCTCTCCAGAGTTAATTATCCTTACTAAAGCACTTTATGGTCCTCAGATAAAAGGCACAACAGAAGCGCAACACTATTTGTCGTGTATGTCCGAGTACACAGGATGCATGTCTTCATCCATGCCCTGTATATGTATTATACTTTGTGTGTGCAGTAGTACATGTGTATGTATGTAGAATGTCCATGTACTGTGTGCATCTATTACACCCTGTGTGTTTAGTTACATGTTCAGGTATGTATTTACCTACGTACCGAGTGTATGTTTGGGGTGCTTTCCCTATCAGGTTTGTTGTCAGAAGAGTTTCAGAGGTGCAGAGTGCTTGGAGGAGCAGAGCCAGGTGCTTGTGCAGGAGGGGGAGCTCAGGAATGCAATAGCAGCTAGCCAACAGCAGAGCCAACCATCTATCTGTGTGTACTAACCTGAAATCCCCTGCAGCCTGTGCAGGGCCTGTTCACACCTGCGCAGCCAACCAGGAATGTCATAGGAAAACCTCACTCCTGGGGGTTGGAATGGTGTCTTTCTCCCCACACCCACCCCAAGATCTGTCTGTCTCTCCCCCACCCCCAAATGTGCACAGCCCTTGCCCCATGGCCTGTAGCATCCACTGAAGCTAGCAGGGTGCATGGGTATAAGCAAGCCAGGATGCATATCTGCCTGTCCCTGGCCCACACCAGCTCCTAGCTCTCCTTTATTTCAGAGGGGAGATGTGGCTGGCTTTGTGTCACTGAGGCGCTGGGATTTCAGAGCCAGCCCTGCCTGCTCGGTTTTTCCAAACCCTCACTTGGAAGGAAGGAGCCGTATCAGGATAAGAGTCCTCCCAACCTACCTCTTTCACTGCCACCTTCCCTGCTCCCCAGCCAGCCCTAGCCCTAGGGGTGGTGGGAGGGCTGTCTCTGCTGATTGCTACATTTATCACACTGGTGGTCTTGCTAAATGGTTTAACCCTTTGGTCCCTGCCATACTCATTGCACTGTGTGGCTATCTGTGCTGACAGCAGACAAGGAGGTTAGTTCTGCTGGTGGCTGCTCCAGCAGCCTCCCTTGCTGCACTAGGATCCAGGTCTTACTCTTCAGGCTGCTCTTTTAGCCTCTGGCTCCCAATGGTGCATTTGCTATCTGCCTAGGATGGGAGATGCTCTAGCTGTGTTTGTCCCCAGATATTAGAGAGACAAGCTGGATGAGGTAATATCTGTTACTGGACCAACTTCTGTTGGTGAAAGAGACACACTTTTGAGCTACACAGAGCTCTTCTTCAGATCTGGGCAGCCCTGAAGCTCTGTGTGGCTTGAAAGCTTGTCTCTTTTACCAACAGAAGCTAGTCCAATAAAAGATGTTAGCTCACCGATCTTGTCTCTGTGATGGGAGAGCCAGCTCCCACCCTCAGCTGGCTCCAGGGCTACACCAGCTCTCTCCTGACTTGGAGCACAGGGATCCCAAGATTCCAGATGGCTGGTTTGTGTTTGCCCATGTCTTGGGCTGCCACCCAGATACCACATTGGACATCACCAACGTGACATGTCTATTGTCAGCAAAGCAGAGGTCTGTGTGGGGCCTTGTGCAACAAACATACCAGCCCTAGGACCAACGGAATAGGAACCTTTAACGACTTGGCCCCACCCCTCTTTGACAGCAAGATCAGAGCAAGAGGCAGCTGATTTCCAAACAAACTCTCTCCTTCCAGCATTTGGCTGCCCCAGGACAGGCCTGAATTGCTGCATGAGTCATGCATGTTACTACAGTCAAAGCACATAGCAAAGGCCTTGGCCTCAGATTTGCCAAGGAGCCTCCCCTTGGCCAGTCCCGTAGGAGCTGTGCTGATCTCCCTGGCCAGTGGATGTCCAGGTTCACAGCAGTGCCAAGGCTTTGCAGACACCATGATGGATCTGGGTTTAGCGCATCCTCTGAGATGCAGTATGCATGTAAGATTGCAACAACACTGGGACTGCACAGGCATACAGTGAGCATGGGAATGACAGTGCTGGGGCCAGTGCAGGTAGGATTGTAGCAGCACTGGGACTGCACAAGTATGCAGGGTACATCTGGTATTGCAGGGATACTGTGGCTACACAAGCATCCAGAAACATGGCAACCCAGTAATGCTTCTGGAATTGTGGCAGCCCTAGATCTCTGCAGGAAAGTGGTGCAGTAGCTGCACTGTGACTGTAGTATGTTTGTTACTTGGGGGTGGGGGAAGACCTGCTTAGCTGAATGGGGCTCTCCTCTCTGCCACCCCAAACCTGGCCCAGACCTGTGCCCTTACAACTGCAGTATACATGAAGCTCTTAAGAACCCAGACTTGGCAGTTAGAGCAGGAGGCTGGGAGTCAGGACTCCTGAGATTTATGCGCAGCTTTGGGAGGCAAACGTTGAGCAAGAGCCTGGAATTCCCAAGCTCCATTCCTAGGTCATTCATTAAGTCACTGGGTGGTCTTCGCCAGGACACTACTTTATGCCTCAGTTTCCCCTCAGTGCAGTGGGGCAATGATCCTGTGCTGATGGGGCTGTGATGGTTAATGAGTTAGGGTTTGTGAAGCAGACTCGGATCCTGCCATGAAAGGCGCTATAAAAGTGAAGAGGAGATCCTCATCATGGCCCTATTCAGATCCATCCAACCAATGAGCACATGCTGCCCAGGCAGCTGCAGAGGTGGGATAGGTAGTGCCACTGCCTCACTGGTCAGACTCTAATGAGCTTGTAATAAGGGAACCCATTCTTCCCTAGCCAGCCTGGAGACTTCTGTACTGGGCACAGACCTACCTTTATTTGGATCCCATGTTGTTGGGTGGGGTTTTTTTGTTTTTTATATTTTTGACACAGCACCTTGTTGTACCATATAAAAAAAAACAAAACAAAAAAAACCCCACAGAAATGAGACTGGTTTCAGAGTAGCAGCCGTGTTAGTCTGTATTCGCAAAAAGAAAAGGAGTACTTGTGGCACCTTAGAGACTAACAAATTTATTAGAGCATAAACTTTCGTGAGCTACAGCTCACTTCATCGGATGCATTCAGTGGAAAATACAGTGCTTTCTCCTCACTGTGACTCAGATGAAGCAGAAGGGCATCTGTCTCCAGGACTTCATGGAAATGCATCACTCCTGGGGGTTGGAATGGTGTCTTTCTCCCCACACCCACCCCAAGATCTGTCTGTCTCTCCCCCACCCCCAAATGTGCACAGCCCTTGCCCCATGGCCTGTAGCATCCACTGAAGCTAGCAGGGTGCATATCTGCCTGTCCCTGGCCCACACCAGCTCCTAGCTCTCCTTTATTTCAGAGGGGAGATGTGGCTGGCTTTGTGTCACATCTGATGAAGTGAGCTGTAGCTCACGAAAGCTTATGCTCTAATAAATTTGTTAGTCTCTAAGGTGCCACAAGTACTCCTTTTCTTTTTGAGAAATGAGACTGAGACCCCAAAGAGCTGGGGAGTATGGGAGGCTTGCAGGATCTGAGGGGAGAGTCAGGAGGAGCTAGCAGGCAAAACAGCTTCATGGTGGTAGTGGCGTCATCTGCCCTTCTCAGCATGGATGCAGCCTTCATTCGTTCTCGCTTTCTAGCTTATGCCTTCTGTGCAGCAGTTTTCAGTGAGAGTAGGACATGGATGAGTCTAGCCCCACCTGTACCAGAGTGTAGCCCAAATGCCAGAGCCACGTGTGCTGCACGTATGGGAGAAGGAGGATCCAGCACTTGAGCACACAAAGCCACCTTGGGCTGGATCCTCGCAGCTGATGTCCTCGCCGCAGAGCAAAGGGCCATGTTTTTCCTGCTTGACCCTAGTGTAGTCTGTGGAGCTGATTTCCACAGGGACTGGTGCAGCAATGCCCTGCACTGTGTGTCCTCATGTACGCAGTGCGAGTGAGTGCTGAACAGTGCCAAGTCAGAATGGGCACATTTCACAGCACTTGCCTGCAGGGGCAGCAGGGACTTACCCTCACCACACCTCACCTGCTGTGTTCTCCAGTGGCTCTGCTGCATAGTGCTGGAATGAGAGACAAGCTGAGGAAACACTTCACTGAGACATGAGGCTCCAGCTAACTGTGAGTCATGTAATTAACTCTGGTATGGTTAATTGGTCCTAATTCATGGATATAATGAAGGGCTTTGCCCACATGGGTCTCCCTGTGTATGTCTACACTGCAATTAAAAACCCATGGCTGGCCTATGCCAGCTGACTTGGGCTAAGGGGCTGTTTAATTACTGTGTAGACATTTGGGACCTTCCCACCTGTCAGGGTCCTAAAGCCCAGGCTCCAGCCCGAGCCCAAATGTCTACACAGCAATTGAACAGCCCCTTAGCCCAAGTCAGCTGGCACAGGCCAGTCATGGGGTTTTAATTGCAGTGTAGACATACCTCTTGTCACTGCATCGGGCTGGGGCTAGTGTGGGAGTGGCAAAGGGGCTCAGCAAGGATGAGCAGACTCAAGACTGATTGGGATCTAGGTCCCATTTATCCCAAACTCCACCAACCTGTTGGGATCAGAATGGAGCCCATTACAGGGTTCTGGCTCCCTCCAGCATCATCCCAGGTGTCTGCAGCCCTTCTCTTCCTGCCCAGGGCTTCTCGGGGCTTAGTGTGAGTTCTTCAGCTTGGTTACTATATAATGAATCACAAGGCACTTGCTTGGTTTCCTTAACAAAATGCCAAGTTATAAATTGGCCTGCAACAAACCTGGACCAGATGACAACTCTGGTTAGGAAGGTTCCAAATCTGCACCTGAATTTTGTACATTGGGCCTATCTCTAACTCTTATCAAATGTAGAAAAGAGATTCCAAAGAACTGAGGGTTGAATAGCACCATTTACTTGGGATGGAAGCCAGCCCTCTGTTCTCAATGAGCTGTGTAGCACACCTGAGTCTCTGGACTAACCCATTAAACACGGGTGTGGGCTAGAACATTAGTTGCAACAGTGCATTACTTTTAAAAACTATTCTCAGGCACAATTAGGCAACAGGAAAATGGCACTTGCAGTGAGTACAGCTTAGTTCATGCTAAAACAATTAACCATTTTTTTGGTGAATTAAAACCTGTGCCAATACATCTGCAACAGAAATCAGCCTGTCCCACTGCCTATCTCCATTGCATACTAGCTCATGAAGTTTCTTTAGGGCATTTGCTTACCACCTGTCAGTCAACAGAAAATGGTAGGAAGCAACAGCTACACATGCTGATGGGTTAGGGTTAGGGTTAGGGTCAGGCCAGGACAGTAAGAGACTATCATTCCCTGATCCTTTGAGGTCACAGCTCCAAACAAGGTTCTTTCTTATGAGGTGAGGAGATGGGTATTGAAGTGAAGTTCTTTTCCTTCCCAGCTTTCTGCAGTGAATTGTGCCAGTTTGTATCACAGCCTCCCTGAACAGTGGGGAAAGCAATATTCCTCCCTTCCCAACGGAGAGGAAAGGAGTTGCTGTTTGGAGCACTGGGGTAGGGACACCCCAGCATTGACTTGTCCAGCAGAGCGCTTGCCTTCTCTTCCTTTGTCCTGCTCCCCATCCCAGCACACATGCTGTAATGGGGACCCTTCTCTGCAAGGGAAATAACAGTGGAGCCAAACAGTCAGTGGTACAGAAATCTGTGGTGAAATGTAATTTCAGACTCAGGAGATGAGGAAGGGAGGGGGGTATGGCGCCTCTGGATTGCTGGTTCCAATCCACCCCCAGGCAGTAGTGAGTGACAGTTGTACCTGCTGATTGCTGGTCATTGGCCTGTCGGGGATGGGTTTGGTAGGTCTCTGGTGTGGTGGGTTTCTAGAGCATGGGTGTATATGATTTAACAATCCTGTTCCTGCCAGCAAAGGGCCAAGGGCTGGTTGGGCCAGGGACCCTGAAATCTCCAAGTGCCTGGAGGGGTCCATTGAGGGCAATGGGGTGGCACATTGTTGGGGCAGTGTGGAGGAGCCTGCCCTACCATTGTGCGCACTGGCGATGGAGAGAGGGCTTCAATCTACCGTGTTGTCAAGACGGCACCTTTTGCTAATGCTGAATTTACTGAAAAAAAATTACAAGAGGAAAAAACCTAAATGGCCCCAAAGTCAGGAAAGCTCCGTGTGTGGCAGAAGCAGGTAGCAGCCGGTCTGGGCTGCTCAGCCTTGGACTCATTAACATGCTGATGTACCAGGCAGCTCCTGGAATCAACTGCTGGGATTTTGTTGTTTTTGGCATAGGGAGGCTGTGAGGAGCTCCAGGGACTCTGCTTCCCCCATCGCCTCGCCTTCCTGTCTCTCCTGGTGTGGGCGTAATGACAGAGGAGGGGAAGGGGAGATGGGGAGTAAGAGTCAAGTGTAGGGAGGATGGCTTGCTCAGCAAATGTTAATTAAAGACAGAGGGTCAGCAGTGAGCCGGTAGCGCCTGGTCCTCCTGCTGACCTTTCCCAGTCTCCCTCTAACACTTTCATGCGCGCAGCCTGGGAGAGATGTAAGGTGCTGTGATGCAGGGAGTCCAGGAGGCCAAGGAAAAAGAAAAAGTGGACAAGGGAAAGGTGGCTGGAGGGCCTGGCGAACAGGGGGCTTGGTATGCTCCGTCTGGATCAGAGGCAGCTGAAGAAAGCCGCTGCCAGCATCTATACCCCTTCCACATGAGTATTGGGTGCCACTATGCCAGATGGCAGCAGTCAGGTGCTTTTATTAACCCTCTGTGTGCTGTGGTTGGCTGCACCCATGGGGCATTAGATATATTAATGACTTTACATTGCTATGGGGAGAGAAGGAAGGGTAAAGCCATGAAAATCCCCAGCCCCATGCAGACTAGGGGTACAGATCAGAATCCCAAGTGATAGGGCAGTTTAGATCTAGAAGGTGCCCAGCAGGGCAGAGCATTGCATTATCTCACCACTTGCCGGTCACGTGGGGCCATGATGTGAGAGTAGGGCAAGGCAACCTGCTGGAGGCCGAGTGAGAATGCCTGCACCATAAGCTTTGAAAACATTTGGGTCTGACCCACACACAGGACCCCAGGGCAGGTGCTCAGATATACTTCAGAGAAGCATCTGAAACATGTTGTGCTATTCCAGGGTGTGGCCAATTCAGAGCAAGGACCTTTGTGAGGCTCCCACATTTTCAGGAATTTCATAGACAAATGCTGGGCATGCTGGAGACTTGCCTGGTGTTCTGAGACAATAGTGAGAGCCAGTGTGGTCTAGGGGTGAGAGCAGAGGGTGAGGGATGAAAAGACCTGGAACCTGCCATGCATTCATTATGGGAGCTTGGGCTTCACCTCTCTGTGCCTTTGTTTCCCTGCCTGTAAGAAGGAGGGTTCATATGTGTGGCTGCGTGAAGCAAGCTGAGATCCTCCTCCAAGGAAGGGCCACTGTTATACAGGGGTGAATAGAGATGTCTGTATTATTTTGGCATTTTGGCCAGATTGTCCCCTTTCTCTACTCCAGCCTGTTTGTTGCTCTCCTCAGGTGCAAAGCCGCTCAGTGCCTTGGGGAAAATACCTTCAAAAGAGAATTTGGATCCCTTCTCATTGGGTTTTGGGAACAGTGAGTGTCTCTCTCTTCCCTTGGGTGTCTCTTGACTGCAATATCTGAAGTTTGCTTTGGTAAATTATGCAGAATTTCATGCATATTGTGTTTATTCATGCCACCCCAGCTTGCTTTGTACCCAAAATGCAAACAACCAAAGGAACAACGTGGCCTCAATCATATTTATTGTCAAATGAATTACATCATTTCCTGCTCCTGTCTGGGGAGCACAGGCTGTGGTTTGCTCACTTGTTAGAGTACAGTATGAATGTTAACGATGCCACCTCCCTGTTCACACACATTCACACGGATTCTCTTTGTCTTATTTTATAGTCCAAATTAAAAACAACACCATAGCTATAGGAAGAGAGTGGGGTCTAGTGATGAGATCAGGGGCTGGGGATCCAGGACTCGTGGGTTCTTTTCCCAGCTCTGTCTGTAACTCACTTTCCCTCCCTGTGCCTCAGTTTCCCAAGCTATAAAGTAAGCTTAATACTGGCTTCTACTTCATGGGCATCTTCATTACTAATATCCCAAAGTACCCGGAGATTTTTCACATGGCAGGTGCTAAAAAAGAGGAAAAGCATCATTACTGGTAGACGCAGCTGTTCCATCCTCAGATCCCAAGCTGGGTGCAAAGCCAGGGGGGCTGGAACAATTTGTTTGTATAGTGGGGGTGCTGAGAGCCATTGAACCAAACTGTAAATCCTGTATATACTGGAAACCGCTTCAAGCCAGGGGATGTGGCAGCACCCCTAGTTTCAGCACCTATGTGCAAAGCCTACTGGGAAGGCAACATTGCCCTTTTTTCCACTGTTTCCTTAGCAGATTCGCTAACCTGTGACATGTAGGACTTGAGGTTATCTGTGTGACTGATGCAGGCTTCAGGCAGGGAAAGATGTTTCCTCAAGGAGAGGCAACGACATTCCAACTGCCTGCCTGGCACCTCAGAGCTGTTGGGAATCAGCAGTTTAGGCACACTCCACAAGGGGGCAGTGGTGCACAAACCCTCAGCTGCAGTTCCTGTGACTCAGTCGGCAGAGTCCCAGTTCTGTCCCAGTGCTGGCTGGGGGACAGAGAGAGTCTGTAGCTCAGAGTGCTTTGCACACGTGAAATCCCTGAGCCTCTCAACCCCTGCTAGGTCAGAAAACAATCATGCCACTCACTGTCCTTAATACAGACAGCCCCAAGCCTTCAAAAATCATGTCAGGCTGCCAAAAAAAAAAAAAATCACAAGATTTAAGATCTGAAAAAGTTGAGGATTTTATTTGCTTTCTGAGACTTTAGAGTGTGCTTGGGCCACCATTCATTGCTAATTCCTACTGGGGATCTCAGTGGGAGTGCTGTCTCCCCTTCTAAAGCTGCCCACCTTGCCTGCTCTCAGGTGGAAGAGGAGGGAGGGTTGCTGAGGAATCCTATGGATAAGGCTACTGCATGCTGCACTTTTACATCTTCCACAAAAGATGGCACCTCCTGCAACACGGTACCCTGTAGCATCAGGCTGGGAAACGGGTGAGTGCTAACTTGGTGGAAGAGCATACCCTGCTGTGTTACCCACATACTTCCCTGTAGCGTAGCAATGACTTTGTGGGGAGTGTCCCCAAGTAAGCTATCCACACTGCTCCCTGCAATACAGTGCCCCAGTGCCATGCTTTCATATTGGTTCTGTATGACTGAAAGCAAAGAACAGTATCTACCTAAGATACCAGCACAGCTCCCTGAAGCTCTTGGGTATTCCTTTGAGGTCTATCAAATATTTTTTGACCTAGGCCATACCTGATTAGCTCGTGAGATCTGAAAGATCATAGACCTTGACACGACAAATGCAAGGCTAGACCTGACTCCTGGATCTTTGCTTGTCAGAGGCCACATTTGCTTTCTTGCTGTGACATTCCTCCCTGCTGGCCATGGGAGGGTTAATAATATAGGGTGTCTCTCTCTCTGGCTGTGGCCACTCGTGTATGCACATGGAGCAGGAGGGAAAGGTGTATTTTCATTTCCAATTAGGGCTGCTGCTTCCCATCGGCTGAGATTGGTTGTTTGCTCCTGGATCCCCTTTAGCTTTGTAATGCTTTAAGAGGCTGCCAAGTGGTCCCTGCCTCCAGCCTTCTCCACTCTCCCCAACCCACCCCTGAACAGTTAGTGTGCTGCAGACAGGAAGGTGACACATCCTGGTTAGGATGCTGCTGGCATCAGCCAAAAGTGGGTGGACTGGTTTAATAGCCTAATGTGTATGTGTTGTACAGCTCCCTTCTGCTTGCAGGAGGCAGAGCGGGGGCCTGCAAAGAGCCCTGGCAACCAGCTGGTCCTTTCTCAGCTGTATCTGTCATGCCTTTACCAACAGCAGGCTCCCACTTGGAATACATTTCCTGAGGTGCATGCCATCCACTGCTTGGAAGTCTCTATTCCTGGCCACCCACCCAAAGCAAATTGTGCATTTGAAATAGATGTTATTTCCATCAGAGCATATGCCAAACTGCATCTAAGCCCCTTTGCCCCCTCCATTCCTCTGCTCCTTTAGCTGCTAGTCTGACGGTCTCCTCTCCCAGGTTCAAGCCTGAAGAGAGACTCCTTCTGTGCTGGGGTGCTGCAAGTTTCAATTAGATGTTGGAAAATCTCACTTATACTTTTTTGAACTCTTCCTTGTTCAAACTGTCCCAGCTTGACAGCCCTGCAGAGTTGTTCCTGAACTTATTAGGAAAATGGGCAAGGATGCACTGTTTAGATTTTGGGTGAGAGGCACTCTAAAATACCTCCACTAGATCCTGTATACAGTGTAGTTGTAGCCATGTTGGTCCCAGGATATTAGGGACACATGGTGGGTGAGGTAGTATCTTTTATTGGGCCAACTTCTGTGTGCCTTGAAAGCTTGTCTCTCTCACCAACAAAAGTTGGTCTGACTCACCCACCCTGTTGCTTCCCTAGATCTTGTTAGATGAGTGGAAGAGGGGGGTCAACCCCATGGAGGGACCTGCCAGTGAGGAGGGGGATTTTATACTGGTTTCTGGAAGGGACAGGAAGCCAAGGTGATTTCAATGGAAGGGGGTAGCTGCGTGGCCGCAGTTCTAGGTCCAAGAGAGGGGAGATGCTGCTCCATGCGTGAAGAGTAGGGCCTCGAGGCAGTCAGGTTGGTGGTTGGGAGTTGTCCAGATGAGAAGAGGTGAAGACTCAGTGACCAATCTCAGCAGAAGTTGTGGGCCCAGGGGAAGGAGAGAGTGGAATGCCTGGGTTCCTCATGGGAGTGAGGACCAGCAGACTGGGGTTCTGGAGAGAGATGCAAGTGGTAAGGGATTTGGATTGAATATGCGGTTTAGTGGAGTTTCATTCAGAGATGAAGCCTGGACAGTTTGGGGTGAGGATGGAGCAGAGGGGGCTGGAATTTGGGCTGAGAAGCTTCTTCTTGCCACTTAGCAGGGCATCAGTCTGGGATTTGTTAAGCTGAATTAAATGGTGTTGGAGCCAGGCCCTGGTGGTGCAGAAATGCTTAGTGACTAAAGGACAGAAGCTGTGACAAGGGTATAGTCTGGGGTGCACGCAGGTACACTCCACTCCCACACATGTGCACATTCACAAACATGTACATGCAAAATAGAGACTAAACGTTAGTGATACTGGTGTTGGCTAAACATGGACCACAGCATGTATGTAAATAGACTCCTGAGTCACACACGCTTCTTGCATAGCCACATGCCTGAAAAGCCACTTGCAAGGGTGCGTGACCATACTGAGTGTGTAGGCTCTGCCATTCCCTTACAGGGTGTGAACTCCCAATGCGATCATGCATGATTTTAAATTGAGCAGCAGGTGACGACCAGGGTTGACTGCCAGAAGCTGGGACTGGACGTCAGGGGATGAATCACTCAATAATTGCCCTGTTCTGTATATTCTCTCTGAAACATCTGGCATTAGCCATTGTTGGAAGATAAATTTGTTAGTCTCTAAGGTGCCACAAGTACTCCTTTTCTTTTTGCGGATACAGACTAACACAGCTGCTACTCTGAAACCTGAGCTAGATGGACCCAGGATGGCTGTTCTTAGGTTGTTCTCTGATCTTCCTACATACTGAAGGGAGAAAGACCTGTGGAGATGTGGGTGCTCACAACAGCAGCTTCTCACACACCTGCTAGTTTTAGGTAAAGTACTCAATAATTCCATTAGTTCTAATAGCCAGTAATTTGCCACCTCCCTCCCCCTCTTCCCCATACACACATAGAATTTACTAAGTTCCCATGATGGAGCTGGTTGGTCAAACAGATGACCCAGCCCTCTTATTAACTGTACAGAACTCAGCTCATCCTCTATCTGCTTGGGTATATGGCAAAGCCTAGCTCATTAGTATTAGCCTAGCATGAGTGAGTGTATGGAGCTTGAAACTGTGAGGCCTTTGTTTTGTGTGTACTGTTGAGATAACAGATTACTGCTTCACTCTCTCCTGGAAACTTTACTTTTGTTCTTGGCATTTTCCTCATTCTAAAATTACTGGTTTTAGGCTGAACATTTCTGTTTTGCTGCTACTGCAGGGAAATGTAACTCTTGTTTGCATAGTTACAGCCCCCTTAGTGAGGCAACACTGTACCTTTCTATGCAGCAGCAAAATCTGTCAGGCCAAAAGCATCATAGAGCCAGAGCACTGGATGACCCAGTAGGTACCGTCCTTTAAGAACCTTCCTTTGCTGAAAAATCAAAGTCGAGAACATTTCCTCCTTGTTGAGAAAAGTGCTGGCATTTGGTGATATCTCTGAGCCACGTGGAAAGGACTGTGAATGTGGAAAGGACTAACCATTGCTTTAAACTGGAATAGGCCACAATCTGCCAGAAGTCATACCAGGAGGGAACAATTCTGCATTGGTGGGGAGATGGACCTGAACAGGGATTTTGGTGACCCCACTGTAATAAAACACTCAGAAAAGGAAAGACTTAAGCTTTCACAGCCAAAAGTTCAAAAGCAAATAAAGGATTTAGGGCCTGATCCTGAGAGGTGCTGAGTACTCTCCGTCTCCACTGAAGTCAGTGGCAGGATTGGTCTTTTAACCAAAGTAGGGATCCTGCCCTCTACTAGAATCCTGTGGAGAATTTTCATATGATCTGATCATTAGTGGGTCAATGAGTGAGTCAGATCCACAACAGCAACAAGGAACCTCCCTCTTCATTATCAGAGTTTAATTCACTCCCAAGCGAGGAGCTGGTAGGGGCTAGGGCTCTCTAGGGGCAGCTTTTAATTATTGTGCCAACCAAGCAGAAGACTCAGGTGCAGGTATTTATCCGATTTGCTAAGCCTGCCTGTGTGGGGGCTGCCTGTCCTCTGCCATTAGCTTGAGCAGCTTTCCTGATGTCTGAAAAAAAAAACCTCATTTCTCTTCTTTTACTCCTAGGAATAAGCAAGAGCACCAGTCCTGAGTGTGTAACTTTGTAAGATTTGCTCTTTCAGAATTTCCTTGATTTAAAAAAAAATTAATTTATTTTTAATGCTTCCCATCAATGTCCTTCAAAAACTTTGCCTCTCCTGCCATTATTTCTCTGGGCCATAAGTGCAGGTGAGGCATTTAGCAATGGGGGTTAATTGTTTCCCATCATCTCTTTTTTCAAGATGTTCCTCTCAGTCAGACCACTGGGAGGCCAGAGGAGGAGACCTAGATTAGGAAGCAGTTAATCAGTGGAAGAGGCAAACAGGGGCTTTTATTTTGACAGGGCACTGCTTGGCTTCTTGTATGAAGGCAAAGTGAATGATCCTGTTTCTCCAAATGATTATTCAGACTCAGGAAGAGAAAGAGGGAGAGAAAGGAGCACTCTATACACAGAGCTTTGCCCACTTTATAACAGCATCCTCTCAAAAATACAGAGATTCTTAGCTGGAGGGATCTAACAGACAGTTAAACAATAATAAGGATCAAGAGTGGGGGAAAAAGAAAATTGTGGAGAAGGTTCCTGTAACTTCAGGGTGGCAAGAGGGAAGTTGCTGCTAAATATCAGGCAACCAGCAGCCTCCCCAACCAGAAACTGACTCTGAATTCTCCTCAAGTGAAAGTGAAACAACTAAAGGAGTGAAAGTGTGTGCGAGAGGCAGAGTGTTTGCAATGTGTGTGTGTGCGCTGTGCATGTAGGTGAGACTCCAGTGTGTGTGGAAAGAGCATGATCCACTCCCCAGAGCCCCCTGCAGCTGGCTGGAAGGCTGTTGGTGAAGAAGACCATGAGCCCTGACTGCATGGCTGTCCCCCAGCAGCTTCCAGATCCTCAGCTCCCCTCTAACAAGCTTCACCGAGAAGACAGCTGCTGAAAAGCCCAAAGGAAAAAAAGCACAGGATCACTATGGGAAATACCTCTGGCCTTTCTTGAGACCCGGAGCAAGAGAAAGGTAAGTAGTCTCCCAACCACTTTCTTTCAATGCCTGAGTGTTTTGAAATGAGAGGACTGTCCTACAGGAAGGTCCATTTTGTATGGTGTAGTGATAAGTCTGGGGCTGGGCAGAGGGGGTATTTTTTCCACCATGCTGCAGACTTCCTAGGTGTTTTTCTTAAAAGATTGGTCAGAGTCCTAATCTTTATTTTCCCCAGGAGACTGCAAGGGCCCTTGTGGGGAACTCGTTTTGTTTTCCTCTTAGATTTGAGAGGAATGTGGTGTGCCTTGTGCTTAGTATTCCTGGTAGCAAATGAAGACCTGTAGTTGCAAATGTTTAATTGTTTTGAGTTTAAAATTAAAGGTCGTCTTGCTTTTTTGTTCTTGTTTGTGAGGAAGTAAGTGCCCTCCCTTGCTGCCTGTTGGTATGCAGGGCTGCTCTGGGAGCTCAGCTTGGGCTGCTGACTTGGAGTACAATTCTATGTGTCTGTGTGTTGTTTTCATGAGAAATTGACAGTTTCTTTTGAACATCACCTCAAAGCCCAGATCTTTGATTATGGCTGTCATTTTCAGTCAGCCTAGCTGGCAATAGGCAGCGGGTGATGGACAGCACAGGCATCCAGTGACTGGGTAGAAGTCAGTGAATTGAATCAAAGTACAGCCAGTGTGAAGAGAGCAGGCAGGCCCTTTGGCAACTGAAGGTTGGCTGCGTGGCCCCAAAGGCTTCTGGTAGCTGTAGTCTTTTCCTTTCTCTTGTTTGTCTGGCTGCTCAAGCAGAAGTCTTTGCTTTTCTCTTCATTTTTTTCATGTGCTCAGAAATCATGGTGGGCTGCAGGCTGCTGTGCATAGATACTGAACACAGGCCAGTCTGAAAATGCAGCATGGCAAAGCAATAGATTAGTGCCTGCATTTAGCTTTACAGAGGAGTAATCGGAGATTGTACTACAACTCCCATGGGGCTGTTTGTTCTTAGGGGGTGGAGGTGGCAGAATTGAGAGGTTCCTATACAGAGGTGACAAGAACTTCTTGTGGAAAGGGCACTGGCCTCAGAGGAGACTGGATGTATTGAGTCGTTTTCCCAGTATCTCATATCTGTCCCTTCTGCTCAGTTTGCAATGTGCAGAGGGCACTTGTCTACAGCTCTGGAGCAATGATGCAGGGGATCTAACCCTCTAAATATTCCTGTTCCCTCCTCACTGCATGGAGAGTTTTCTGACTTGGGGATGTGTGGGACAGAGGCCCTATCTGCGCCTCCCTTTCTCTGGGCACATGATGAGCCTCATCTCCATTCTTTTTGACCCTTGGTGCTTAGTTTTTATGTTTGGAAACTCATTCTCTTAGGCTGCAGTGCTTCCCCTTTGCAAGGGCACTGTCATTGGCAGCAGTTCCAAGAGTGGGGACAGAGTATTCTCATTGATGGCTCTGCTACAGGTGTGACAGGCTTACACGCCATGCATCCAGCCTTCCCCATATGCTCCAGGCCTGGCTTGCTCTGTCTGGGACCAATCAGGGTTTCACAAGTCTTCGCCAGTTGGGTCCAAACCCTGGGGTGGCTTGGAACTGGGTCCCATTTTATCTGGAACTATCAAGTTCAGGTAGAGTCTGGATAAACGATTCCAATTTTGGCCAATCTCTTATCAGCGAACTAGACAACAGGGAAAAGCTCTCCCCGTTCCCCGGAATATCATACCAGGGTCTGCTCACTGTCCTCACTTGGGAAGGAAGGATACCTGGTCAGTTTGCAAAGAGCAAAACTCCTTTTTTCTTCCGCATTAACCTTTCCTTCCCCATCCAAATCCACATTAATGTGCCCTTCACTGTTTTGTGTTGAGGGGGTGGTGAAGTTGCCCCAGTGCTGCTTTGTGCTAGCAGCCACTTGCTGGGGTAGAAACATGAGAGGGCTGCATTTCTGTATCTGTAAGTCACGCTACATGACAGGGCATGCTGTTGTGGTGTAGTACGCAGCATCTGTACGCCTTAGGGCAGTGCTACATGACATGGTGTTCCGCTGTGGTGTCATACACCTGCGTCCTGGGCACGTAAGGCAGAGCATTGCCAACACTGAAGGCACAAACAACTGCACACCTAGGACTGCGTTGCTGCCTTTGCAGAATGGAATATGAAGGTTTTAGCTGCTTACGCTTGACCTGTGGACTAGTCTCCTGTGAACACAGCCCTGATTTCTTGCCACCCTTTCCAAATGCTGCTTCACGCCAAGCAGGAAATAATGACATGCCATCAATTGCAAAGTTCTTTGCAAAAGAGGGTGTGCATTGTTCTCCCTACTTTTACAGAGTGAGGGAGAATGAAACTGAGGCACAGAGAGGGGAAGTGGTTTGCCCCAGGTCACATGGTGAGTCTGTGTCAAAACTGAGCATCCAAACCCTTAATACTATAGAAATCTTTTTTTTTACATCTAATCTACCATTTCTGCTGGACATAAATATCCTGTGATGCCCTCTCCTTCCTCTCTCGTTGTATTGCATAGTGAACTGAGGAGAAATCTATCATGTTTTGCACAGTTTTTGCCTTAATTATGTTTCAGTTCTCTCTAAATCCAAAACCAGAACTTAATCTTTTTTTGGGTGAGAATTTTTTGGAAGAATATCAAAAATATACTTAAAAGAATACAGACGTAAAACCAAGATTTTTTTTTTTGTTAACCCTGTAGCAGGAGGCTAATAATGATATATACTCATAGACTTTAAGCCCAGAAGGGACCATCATCTAGTCTGAACCCGGGCACATCGCACAAAATATTACTTTAAAGCCTTCTACCTATTAACTCATCTCCTGTAAGATGAGTCCTACTGCCCCATTTTACAGATGGGGAGGAAAGTGAGACCAGTATTTGAAGTGACTTACCCAAAATCACACAAGGCAGTGTCAGAGTTGAGATTAAAACTCAGGCATTACTGGGGGTGCTGGAATAATTTGTATAGTGGAGGTTCTGAGAACCATTGAACCAAAATGTAAACCCTATATATGATGGAAGCCACTTCAAGCCAGGGAGTGCGGCAGCACGCCTAGTTCTAGCACCTATGCGAGTTAGTAGCTCGCAGTCCTGTGCTCTAATAGCTAGGCAATGCTGTCTCAGTGTAGCTGCTGACTGCATAGAATGCATTGGGGCTAAACTCTGCTTTGGTTCCACTGGTGTAAATCTGGAGTAACTCTTGACTGGGTCTGGGGCCACGCACTGGACTTGTACTTGTTTGGGACCTCTAAGACTTTGTCAGCTCTGTCTGTCTCTTTTGCGGACAATTCAACCCAGTTTGCACAAGCTTCTCAAAGTTTGGTATTCTGGGAAGGGATGTTTGCCTTCTCTTCCCCCTGGGAGTCCACCTTCCTGCCAGCATCCCCTGGGTTCTCACCCTTCCAGCTCTACTTCCTGAGTGAGGAGGCCTGAGGGGGTATTCCCCTTTTATCACAGCTGCTGCTTACCTAGACAGAAGGCTCTCCCTTACCTCACCAAGGTACCTCAGCTGTATTCCTGGCCCATGCAGCCTGGAGGCCAAGGGATTTTTCTGCAGTTATTTTGTCTGGGCTTAACCCATCCCCGCCCACCCCAGGTCTGATGCATCTTCCCCTGTCAGGTACCACAGTTGCAAAGTCCAAGTCACTGCCAGTCTCATCAGCATTTCTTGTACCTGGTATTTTACTTATGGCCAATACCATGACATGTTTCTCTTTGCTGCCTTAGCTGGTGGATTCAGGCTCATCTGCTCTGGTGAGTGAGGCTTTACCCATCCCTGTGCTGTTGTCTGCTTGTTTGCTCTCTAAGTGGCTTTCCTTGTGGGGATCTAGAAGTAGAAATGAATTCTACAGGTGGGGAAGACTGGTTGGACCCATCCCTACTGGGCAAGGCAGACTGGCTTCCGGCTCTCCATTCCCCTGATATCTGTCCATTTCAGCTTTGAAAGTCTTAAGTAATGGACACCTAGTCCCTTAGAGAAATGATTCTTCCATGGAATGAGTCTTCTGACAGAATCTTCCCTTCGTTTGCTTGTGTTCTTGGACCTATCCAAGAATCACAGCCTTGTGGGCAGCAATTGTATTCCACTGCCAGTCATCTGGTGGCCAGGGCAGACAAACATAGCTCTCTTTGGCTCTTTGCTGCTGACTAACCATTTCCAGACCCTTCACTGTCACTGTTGCTCTTCTGTAAAAACATTTTCCAGTTTGGCACAAGTTGGGGCTCATTTTCTACCCATCCCACATGCTGTGGGGACCATGTGAGGCTTTGCTCATCCATTCTCCCACTCCTTTGTTCAGGTAATTCTACGATCACAGAGCCGTGATGGTATAAGATGGCCATGTTGGTCACCTTGGATGTCTGCCCAGAAATACCCACAGCCCCCAGTTTCAATTGAACAGGACCCTGGAGGTTGCGCTACAGCTGTGGTTTTCCACATGGTGGTGGTGGTCTGGCAAAGACCCAGAGTTATATCAGCCACTGCATCCTCTCCCCAGGGTGCTGGACCCTGCCCTTGCAGGGGTAGAGACTCAGGACAGGTCTATAATTAAAGCTGTTGCTGGGATACTAATCTCTGTTAGGAGTGTGTGAGGAGTTTTTAAAGACATTTTTATACCACCAAAAGCTCTAGTATAGATGCAGTGATAGGGGGATTTGCTTTTTCAGATATAGCTTAGTTTGTTTGGGAAAGTGGGGTAAGCTATATTGGCAAACACACACTTTTCTGGCAGAGACTAGGCCTTGGTCCCCACCAGTTTTCATCCTACTACAACCTGATTTCTTTCCCTCCTGTGGAAGGTGCCGACTGTCCAGTGCAAGTTCTGTGAGCTGTTTGTGTCTCACTTCTCCACAGGGTTGAACTTGTGAATCTGTGGTTAAAAATGACCCCAGAAGTCACTGGTTCACACACATCTCAGAGCAAAGAACCTAGGAGTCTGGCTACTGCTTTTCCTTCTCTATTTCTGATAGTAACCATAAAATATATTGGTGTGGGCTGGAGGTGAGGAGGGGGGAAGCAGGGAAGGCTGAAATCAGGATTCCTAGAACCAAGAATTGAATCCATCTATGAGTGCTGGTGTGACCCTTGGACAGGTCATTCCTGTACTTGGTGCCTCAGTTTTCCATCTGTGTATACCTCGTAGAGAGTTGTGTATGTAAAGTGCCTTGGGTTCCTATCTGAGAAATGCTGGAGGAGGGCAAGGAGTCAGTCTCTTTACTGATCTCTATTGTCCTTGCCCAGCCTTCCCTTGTGAACCAGAGCTGGCCAAGTCCCATGGGCCTTGTTGGAGACTCTCTCTCAGATGGTGTGTTTCCACAGGACAATCTCCAGGACACCTGCTTGGCACCAGGCAGCTCCCGTGGATATCCATTTCTTTCCTGTCCTTTGTCAGACCCAGTTACCAATTGTGGGTTTGGGTACTGAATTACCTCTATCTGGGGTCACCTCCTTGTGGAGCCTGTACTGCTGCAGGGCTATTCCCTGTCAGGAGTTGGCGCAGAGGAAGCAGTTAATGTCACTGGCACCTGCTTTTGATTTAAGGGAGAGCCACGTAATCAAGGGGCGGGTTGCCAGGAACTGTGCACGTATCCAACTTCCTTGGAAAGCAGGGTTGTGTTTGTGAGTGCAGCAGGCATTCTGTTCTCCAGTGCAGAAGGAGAAGGGAGCTTGTGCAATGCCAGCCAGGCTTTGTCATGACTAACCAAGACCTGTGCCGATTCCCAGAGATCAGGACAGTGAGATTCCATCTTCCCACCAGGTCCAAGCAGGGCTCCCTGCTCCCCCTCTGCTTGGCATCCAGCTCCCTACTTTATATGGGTGGGAGTAGAGCATTGTTGAAACCTGCCACGTATGTGCTGCTGCCTGGGTTATGATGTGGGCTGTGAAACACCCTTGGGATTGAGTAGTTATGAGTGTCCCTGCAGCCAGTACTCCTGCCCTGCTCCCTACAGCATGCCCTACTGGGAGAGGCCAGCACTGGAGACTCCTTTGGGAAGGGGCCACAGCCATGGCCAGTGGGGTTCTTCGGTGCTAGTGTCAATTACAAGGAAGCAAGGCAGAGGAGAGATTGGAGAGTCCTGCGTAGAGCAGGGAGGAAGTGACATCCCATTCTTTTCACAGCAAGGAGCTGGTCACTGGAGATGTGAAAGTCTGTAGAGGCTTCTCAGACTGTGAGTGGTGGGCGACGGGGTGCCTCCTTCATATACTTAGCTGTTGCCTCCTTCTGGAGGGGGGTGCAGGGGCTTTTCCTCCTCAGCTGACAGGGTCTTGATGTGGATAATCGAATGGCTCCTCTCTGAGCCCTGATTTACTCCCCCCCACCCCCCACAAATCCAATGGAACCATCCAGGATGCTGTAAATTGGGGAAGCTGCTTCCCTCTGTATCAGGCCTGCTGCTGGAGGGGAAGGGTGTTCTCTTGGGGAGTCTGCTCCCTTCTGCCCTTCCTGGCAGAGTGGGAGGGCAGGCCAGGCTGTGGTTCCAACAACTCTGGCTCAGCTGCTATTGAATGGGAGCAGAGTGGGGAGGACCTGTGAGGTGTGTGGGGTGATGGTTTGGGGCTGGCACACAGTGAGAATGGCCCATGCATCCTGCAGGACTGGTACTTGTAAGCAATGAGACGTGGTAGCCATGCCCAGGAAGCAGTGGTATTGGCTGTAGCTATAAAAGTCTGAGCAGGATCTCTGTGGTAGGGATGGGGCTCCGTCTGTTAGGAACTGTTAGTCCCTCCTGTGGCTCATTCCCTTCCTCTAACCCCCACCCCCACACTCACACTTCCCTGGGGACAGACATCTCAGCCCTGACTGTCCAGCTCCATCTGGCTTCTTTCCTTCTGCAGTCTCTGAGACGCTCAGGCCTCTGTCTGGGCCACGGGATCTGCTCCATGCTAAATCTATCAGGGCTGGGAGAAGTGAATCTGTTCCTCCAGTATATGAGGTTCCAGAAGGCAGTGCTGGGACCTGCTTGTCTTCATGCTGAACAATAACAACTCTCAGCTCTTCGGAAGCTTTTCTCAGTTGTGGAGCTCCAAATACTTCATAAACCTGAATCCTCCCAGCACCCCTGGGAAGGGAGCAGCAGTGCTCCCTCAGTCTTCCAGGTGGGAAAATCGGAAGTACTGAGAGTAGAGAGAGATTATTCAGGCTCACATAGAGTCAGTGACAGAGCAGGGATCAGATCACAAGAGCCTCGGCTCAACCCCCAGTTCCTCCCCCCCGGCCTCCCAGAACGGGGGATAGAACCCAGGAGTTCGGGCTCCCTCGCTCTTACTGCTAGATCCCACTTCCTCTCAGAGCAGAAATAGAGTCAAGGCCTCCTAATCACCAAGGTATCTTGAACCCCAGTACGCATTCCCGAAAGTTAGGGGGCAGTGAGGAGCCTGCTCTTGGGTTTTCGGCTCTGGGGCTGTGGCTGATGCTCCCCAAGGTGATAAGCAGCTCCAGGAATTGGCTGCATTCTGTGCCTGGGGATGGGGTGTCTCCCTGGTTGATGAGAAGCTTCACTGGAGCCGAATCCTGGGCCAGGAGCCAGGTTGGTGTCCTGTGCCAGAGAGAGGGCGAGACTTGGAAAGTGGAGCCAAACTCCTCCTGTGTGAGAGATGGCCTGAAATACCGAGTGAAACCACAGAGTGCTCCTTGTTCTGCCTCTGCCTGCTGGTCTTCCCTTGGCCTGATGAGTGTGGGAGGTCACAGCACTTGGCTGCTGAGGAGCAAGCAGAGCCCAGCAGAACATATGGGCCTTTCTGCTGTCTCCCAACTCTCAAAGGTGCTTGCTGGGTTGATTTTGTTTTTAACCTTGTTACTCCTGTCTCTCTGTCCCTTGCTACTACTAGTGCAAGAGCCTTCTCCTCTTTATCTCCTTCTGTCTGAAACAACCCATGCACAGTTGCTCTCTTACAGCTCAGCTGAAAAACTGTCCTCTTACTTGCCTCTGCCTCTTTAAATAATAAGAGGGAAAGGAATTGGCTGGGAAGTGTCTTGAAGACATAGTTTGTATAAAGATGCTGCACAAAATATTGAATGTTTATAGACTTTATGCTTCTTAAAATGTAAGCAAAGGAAAGGCCAGGTTTTGCTTGGGTTTGTGTGAGTACACTGTAGCTTCCTATGTTACTGGGCTTCCAGCGACTGGCAGTGTTAACATTCGACACTGTCATGATCCAGCAGAGAATCTTGAGTAAGCTACAGAAGTAGGCAAGTGTAGCCTCAGTTTCCCATCTGTAAAACTGAGACAAGGAGAGAGGAAATGACAAAGCCAAGGCCATAGAGTAAGTGGTAAAGTTGGGGATAGGCCTTAGGAGTCCTATCTCCTGATTCAGCTGCAGTGCTGCTTCCCACCCACTTTCCTTCCTATATGACCCTCAGGGTCTGAAATAGCCACTTGTAACCAGGGGTAGAGTAGGGGTCTCTTTGCCAGCTCTCTGAGTGATTCAGCCCAATGATTTCTTCTGGGAAATGTCGCAATTGCTGTGAGGCTGTCCGGCAGATCTCTGCACTTGAGGGCTAGAGTCCTGCTGTGTGCAGTGTGGACCTTGGTCTGCAAAACCAGCTGTGGTGTTGCTGCAAGGGAGTGCTCATTAACTAACTATGTTCCTTATTGGCAGCAAAAAGCTTTCAATTCTCACCAGGGTGTATGCAGAGGTTTCCACATCCCATATGCGGCAGGCAGGGACTTGGCTACTTTGGCTCAGGGGATCGCAGTGCCATTGGTAAGGAAGGGAAATAGGAGATCCTGATTGAAGAGCTCACCAGGAGTACTGGTGCAGAGGGGTGTTCTGTTCAGTTAGGCTTAATGACTGTGGATTCTGGGATCCAAATACCTAGGTGTGTTCAAAGCATCCCAGTGGATGGCTTTGCTTGATAAGTGGTGTGCCATATGTAGGAATTGGGTAGTATGTCTTGAAATAGTTTGTGAGCCTTCTCATGGTGCTCTGTGTTTAGCACCTTGTCAGGGAAGCAGTATGTATGTGTGGCTAGGACCTGCATGTTGTGTATAGTTAGTGAACAGTGATTTGGACCTCCCTGTGCCTATATGATTTCTTCATGTTACATTTATTGTCCATGGAGCCAAAGACACAAGAGGGTGTTTGTTGCACTGCATTCTCCTGCTGCAGAGAGGGCTGGGCATGCTCCAGCAAAATGCCAGTCCCTGTCTCCAAATAAGGCTGCATCCTTGTTTGGGAGAGGAAGCTGAGTGGCTGGACTTTGCCCCAGCGCATGATGTTTGTGGATCTGAATGTTGGCAAGCTTGTCAACTAAGTGCCATCCTCATATCTGTGTTATGTTCTTGCTGATTTCACCCACAAGTCCAGTCATCGCATTTTTGGTGCTTTTTCATATGAACATAACACCAGTGAAAGGCTCCAAACCCATAGTCTTAGAGATTGGTGTCTTCTCTATCCATGCAGAGCAGGAGCAGCCTGGGCAGAGGCAGGGCAAGTTTCCCCCACACTAGCCCTGCCAATATAACTCATCCTAACCTACCAGGGACATGTTTCCTCTAAGAATCTTCCTGATCTATCAAGCTTCAACCCCTAGAGCCAAATTCAGTCCTTTTGTAAGGGGGTGTAACTCCACTGAAGCCAGTGGAGGCTGCACTGCCCACAGTTAAGACGTATGTGGCCTGTCCTGGCTGTGGTAGATGCCCATGTGGTGGATTCCCCCACCTCACTTATATCCAGGAGTGATAACTGCCCTGCCAGGCCTGTGTCAATCAGCACATCATAAAGATAAAGACTCGACTGAGCATTTAAGTCTTCTTTAAAAGCAAATACTGGTTTAACTTGCTCAGTGGATACAATGATCTCCTTCTCTTTCTGACCTAAATGATTATGTGGTGTTTTTATGCAGTGGTAAACAGCTGTCGTGGTCCATGCCAGATATGGCTGCATTTCAATAGTGGGTAAAGTGATCTCTGCCTCATGCAGTTGGGTATTGAAGTGTTCTAGGCTCCTTGGGTATGATATAATGTGGGGCTCTTGTCATTAGTGGGCTTGGGATTTTGAACTTGGACTAGGCAGGGTGCTAAATATGCATAGTTTGAGGCTTTGGGAGACCCAAATGTCTGAGTGTTCTGAGAGCATAAATGGTTGGGATGGGGAGGAATTGTTTGGGGTGCTCCAAGGGAGAATGACTAGGAGCCAGGGAATGAAACTCCAGGTGACTTTCTGACATGAACTGTGTAATGCCCTGTAGTGTAGCTGCTTTCATTCCTTCTCTTGGTAGGAGACAATCCTGCATTGGTCCCCAGTGGAGATTGGGTCAGACGAGACATGAGTGGAGCTAGTCTGGCCACAGCTTAGGCTCAAGCATGGGTGGTTAGACTGAGCTGAAAGCTGCTTGTGTCCAGCGTCTGCACAGCCATGTTTGAACTTCTCCCTGGCAAGGAGAGAGAAACTGGGGAGAGAAACAGGGCTGGGCTGAGCAAGTTTCTTCTGCCCTCCCTGTCCCTTGGACATAAACAGGGCAGCAGCTCCAAACTCCAGAACTGTCACTGAAGACAGCTTGGGGGCCTTGGTGCTGGTGGTTGTTCAAAAAATAAGTTTTTTGCCTCCAGAACTCTGCCTCTCAGGCTGTGATGTTTTTGAGGGGGGTGAAGCTGTGGTTTAAAATGAGCCCTCTGGATGGCAAGAAAATTGCTGAGTAGCTGGTTTCCAGGCTGCCGAGGACCAAGCCAGGGCCCAGCTTGGCTGCCAGAAGCAACAGGCTTGGAATTTCCTCTGCTTGGTGCCAGGTCCTCTCCGGCTGGCCACTGCACTTCTGATGGGGCCAAGACTCCTCCAGAGCCCCATGGAGGGGGGTGCTCCCAGAGCAGGGTGGGTTACACTTAGAGCTGAGAACCTCCCCCCCATTTTTGGGGCCTGAGAGAACCTCCCCCCATTCCTTGGGCCTGGTTTCTATTTTCTTTTCCAGGGTCCAAGCTGTTTTGAATTATGCAGCCTGCACCTCCCGCGGGGCTCCTGGAGCAGCCGCCTAATGAGCTGAGCTCCTGACAAACTTCACTCTGGCTCTGGCTGCGCTCGGAAAATTTTACAGCCTTTTTAGAGAAAGGAAATGCCAGTAACGTCTGTCTCTTCTTATTTTTATGAGGGGGTCCCAGTTGAGTGGGGGATGGGAGGCTTGGAAAAGAAGACAGGAAGGATTTTGTATAGCACTTATGGCCACTTAGGGCCCGCTGCCCCCCTCAACCAATATGTATTGGAGTGGGGATGCTAATGATTGGTGCATGGTAGAGTGAAACTGACATGGCTGCACCCTTTCAGAGCTGTGTACAATATGGGGTAAGACCTCTAAAGGGCCATGGGAGTGGGGAACATGGTGGAGCAAAAGAGATTTCAGAGACTTGTGCAGTGGGAATAGGAAGTACCCACTAAGCAGTGACAGGCCCTGGGGAGGCAGAAGTGTGAATGATAGTGGTGGGACCAGGCCACCAGCCTGGATTTCATGAAGTACTGAGCCCCTCTGTACCTGAGCCTTTGGCTTTCTAGTGGGAAATAGTTCTGTGGGGACAGGCCCAACAGCTCCCCTTTTCCCCTGCAGCGCACAAACCACCTGTCATCTGTTGCTGTGTGCTTAGCAGAGCTGGAAGGGCTGGGGAGGAACAGGGAAAGTTTGTCCCCAGCTGGCATACTGCTGACTCAGTGGGAGGGAAGGAGAGGAGAGGAAAGTCTCAGGTGCTAGGAATTGGGGGCCACATATGGGTGGATAATTTTGCATTGATGCATGAACTTGTCCAAATGCTCCTCACACAGACAGTGGAGAACTCTGCTACTGGCTGCCAGGATAGTTATTAGTCATTTAATCTTTGCTAATTTTGTGTTTAAAACCAGAGTTTTATTATTTCTACTGTGGCAGCACCCAGAGGCCCCACCTGGGGTCAGGGCCCCATCCTGCAGAGTCAATTAGACGGTCCCTCCCCAGAATGCATTAGTGACATAGTGCCAGGCAATAATCTCATGGGGAAAAAGGGGTTAGGAGCAGCACGGCCCTTCGTGACACAAGAAGTCCAGGAGCCTGGTCTGTTCACAGATTGAATCTGCTCCCCAGGTGGCTCAAAGTCACTCCAGAACCCGGAGGTGGTTAGGATATAGCATGTCTGAGTGCACTGGTGGTGAAAGGTACCAGATGCTGAGTATTATCTCTGGAGACTGACATCCTCTCTATTCTCAGAACATGGGCAGAGCAGGCTGCCCTATGTTGTCCTGCGAATGGGCCTCCCCTTGTTATGGAGTGGTCTCAACTAGAATGAAAAGGACTAGGATTTATCATGGCCAGAGTGTCTGGGCAGGAGGTTGCCAATGTGTCCATGCCTTGTGATCAGGCTCCTACCCTCGCTGTGTAGCGGCCTGACATGCAGCTCCTACCTTGTGTGCATTCGTGGTGTCGCCGGTTCCTTTCTCATGGCCCATAGGGATCTGTGGGGAGGGGATGGGGTGGAATATATAAAAATGCAGCTGCCTGGGGAGATGCACAACCTCTTCTCTGGGTGGATTCATAGATACTAAGGTCAGAAGGGACCATTCTGATCATCTAGTCCGACCTCCTGCACAACGCAGGCCACAGAATCTCACCCACCCACTCCTAGGAAAAACCTCACCTATGTCTGAGTTATTGAAGTCCTCAAATCATGGTTTAAAGACTTCAAGAGAGGGGTTTCTGCATGATCTGTAGGCATCAGCTGTTGCCGGTCAGAGTGAATGAGCATCAGATGAGGGCAGTGCATTGCCCTGGGTGGATGAAGTCTTGTGTTGGTCCTGCTCTGAGGGCTTTGTTGTTGTTTGTGTCAGGAGCGTCGCTCTGGGTGGCTATTTGATGTGGCAGCCTCAGCAAGCCTGGCAGCCCCCAAAGCAAGTTGAGGAGTGGGGAGCAGGCACCAGAATTGTGCCCCATTCCTCCCTGCTTTCTGCTTCACAGGGGCTGGAGGGTATACCTCCCCAGGGCAGTGAGTGATGGGCCACCTCCCCTCCCCAACCTGGGAAGTGAGCAACAGCCCCCCATTTTCTCTAACAGATTTTATGGGTG
The DNA here is from genome assembly GCF_009764565.3 of Dermochelys coriacea. Taxonomy (NCBI): domain Eukaryota; kingdom Metazoa; phylum Chordata; order Testudines; family Dermochelyidae; genus Dermochelys; species Dermochelys coriacea. The sequence goes on along the minus strand of NC_050089.1, from coordinate 18,443,907 downwards.
GAATCTGGATTTTATTGGGCTAAAGCCTGGAGACTGGGTGCTCTCAAATCGCGCCCCCCCCCCCAGCTGCAGAGTATGAATCCAGCCATCCCAATGTTTCCTACTGAGAACCAGCACTGGACCTCCCCCTTCAAAATTGCAGCTGCCACTTGTGTATGGTTTCAGGGGAATAGCAGGGTGGGATGGGAGCAGCACAGGGTCCCAGGTGCTCCTGGGATGTGACGCGTTTGTGATTCTGCAGTGTACCATTTTACATCAGAACTAGCATGGTCTGGGGCCTGATTCTAGGAGCAGCTAAGTACCTGTAGCCCCTGTTGATGTCTGCACTTCCAGAACTAAGGCCCAAGTGATTCTCTGGTCATGCCCAGGTTTGGGCTGAGGCTCAATACCTTTCAGTGCCACTTGGTGAAGGAGTATTGAGTCTGTACTGGGTTATCTCCACATCAGAGTGACAGAGCTGATGCCCAATAATTGAAAACCAGGCTAGATAGCGGGGGAGTGGAAAAGTTTGGGTCTGAAAAATGAGGGAAGCAGACACTCTCTCAGCAATGTAGGTGCTTTGCAATAAAGCACAGAACTGGAGGTGTGTTTATGAGGGTACTCTGTGTATGTGAACATGTGGGCGGGGGGAAGTTTCTGGATGCATGTACATACAGTCAGGGTTGGGGTTTTTTTGTGTGTTTGGGGTTTTTTTTTGTTTTTTTTTTTTGTTTTTTTTTGCATGCCATGTTGGCTTCTGGCAATCTCTGAAAGCATAGTCTAAATGACCTCCATTAAAGCCCAGACTCGGAGACAGACCCTATCTGCTCTCTTGGGCAGAGCTGTGTTCACCAGGGCTCTGCTGGTTTCAGGATTCCCTTGAGCATGGTGCACAGGAGTTGGTTTTTGGTCAGGAAAAGGATGGGTTAGTCTATATCCTGGTCTTCATGGAGAAATCCTCCCTCTGCACCAGACCAAAAATCCCAGACTGATGACCTCCACTGTGTACGTAACCAAATTCTGAATCCTGTTCTACAGGGCCTGTTGTAGAAAAGGCCTTGGAGGAGTTTAAATGACTCTCTCATTGTCTGTTACATATAGAACAAAATCTGCCACCTGAGTTGGTTGCTGCTGGGTTTACAGAAAAGAGCAAACTCCTCACTTTCACCCACATTGGCCTGCTTCTAGCTTTCGCTCCTTGGGCAGCTACCACTGAATGTGTGAAGAGAGCTGCTAGGGCTGTGAGCCACCAGACTTCTTCCAGAATGGAAGCCTTGGTGGGATGGCACAGCATGGGGGTGGTTGGGCATGAAATGGCTGTTGGCCTGTATACCCCAGGCCTCAGAACATGCAGCCCATATGTTTCCAAATGGCTGTATCTGTGTGCTACAGTGTCAGTAACTGCCCTGGAGACTGGGTGTTGAGACTTCTCCAGGTTGACAAATATCATGCTTTAAAACAAACAAACAAACAAACTAAAAATTTCAGCAGATTTTTTTTATTTGCATGATGCCAGCAGTGACTTCCCATTTTATGGTCTTAAATTGCTGACGTGGATGTTTTGTACTTATTTCTTTAATTAGTTTCCTAATTGTTAGTAGAGTTTCAGTTTTTACACAGCATTTTTTTTCTACTAATAAGTTTCACATTTAAAATTCTTTTCTATGCTGAAAAAGATAAGTCCAGGCCTTTCATTAGCATCCTTGCTGTGAGAACAACACAAACTCAAATGCAAAACAGATAAGCAAATAGCTTGTGCTATATTTACAGCTGATAAATCTTTCTGATGTATTGAACTTCCACAAGTCAGTAAAGTTGCAGTGCTTTGACCAGGCTTTGCTCCTCCATCAGCATTTGTGTGCTAACATCAATGGGACCTGTGCTCCTATGTCACTTCAGGTGCTTTTGAAAATCTCAAAGTACCGTAGGTATCTAAATATGGAATTAGAAACCTATTTTTGAAAATTTGGGCCTATGTATAAGAAAAGTCACAATTTTGTTAATGTATTGAAAGTCTAAACTTTTTTCTTTGATAACACTGAAGCTGTTTTGTTTTGAAGTAACAAAGATTTTATGCCACTAAGAGAAGTCTCTAATAAAAATAAAATTTTAGCTCTTGATTGCTGCTAATGCTTATACATGCCAGTCGCTGGAACTCTTCCTGAGAGTAGTTCCTACTTCAATGTTTGTAGGGTCAGGACCTTAAATTTCAATATTTTGTTTAGCCAGTTTTGTAAAATTAAAATAAAAGCCCCTGTGAGCTGTGGCATTTAAAATCCCAGCATAAATCATTGTTTGTTAGAAATTTTAATCTAAAGTTGCAGTAGCACAATTTTTAGATTAATTTCACAAAGCCTCAACCACATTTGAACGAATCTACTCTGGGACTTCTGGGTTCTCTTGCGGACTGTCACTGCCTTACTATGAGTCCTCTCTGTGCACAAGTTTCCCCATCTGTCAAAGGGGAGAATACTTGTCCCTCTCATGTGTTTGCAGGTCCTGGAAGATATTATAGTGACACTGCAGCATCTATACTGCACTCTGTATCCATCTCACCAAAACCAGCTGGAACAATAAGTTGCCTTATGTGGTATCTGGCTGTGATTGGGGCATGGATGAAGGTGGGCTGAGGTTCAAATTGGGTAGGGCTGCAGCGATTGGTTGCTTGGAAGCAGCGGGAAGCGGTGGCAGGGGTAATATCAGCCGTCCCCTGTATAGGGAATTTCCACCTCTTGCTGCTTAGGTTTGCAACCTAAGGCCGTTGATGGCTGGGTCTGTAGTTGCTATTTGTAGCTGTATTTGTGACTGTTGTCAGGGCACTCAGTGACTCGTATTTTCCTTCTTGTATAAAGTGGAAGAAGAATTAAGCTAATAAACACACCTGGAAAATGATCTGGAGGTGCCTGTTGCTCTTATTGTTTCTTCTACCCTTCCATCACTTTATGGGCAATAGGCCTTTTCCTCCTCGCATGCCCATCAGCTGGCTATAGTGTCTGAGTTGTTAAACTCAGCATTCAGCTCAAAGTCTTGTTTTTCATCTGTCCCAACATGAGGGTCAGATGGATATGACCATGGCCCTGCCCTGTCCCTACAGCAGAATTATGTCCAAACTCTGTTTTGCATCTTGGTCTTGTATCAGTGGGAACATTTCAGTTCACAAGGCTAGTTCCAAATGTATATCTCTTGAGTCGAGGTCTGAGGAGGAGAGAGATGGGGATCATAGCTCAGAGCAGGGGGAGCCCATGCTTTGCCCCTGACCCCAAAGGTACCCTGGCAACTTGCTAGGAATCACAAGTCCCAATTTAATTTGCATATAATTAACTTTTTAATGAGGATCCACACCTGCCCTGATACTTGGTGATGCCTCCATCTGCCCCAGGAAAAGACCAGGAATTGTTTGATATGAACAGCAGTGGAAACAAGCTGAGGGAGACCACACAATCAGTGATTGGGAAATGGGTCTGGGAGTCCAGACTCCTGGGTTTCATTTCAGGTTTTACTATGGAGTCCACCGTGTGGCCTTGGCCAAGTCTTCCCATCTGTAAATGGAGGGCAGCTATACTTGTACTCAGGGTTTTAAGGTCCTTGGGAATAATACAAGCCATAAGAGGGGAATTTGGCCTTTTTGGGCTGTTTAGTCTCTGCATCTATGGGGGCACATGGGCTAGGTTCAAGATTTCCATCACTAATGGGGGCTCTGGTGCCATGTAGTAGGCTCTCTGCCCTGGTGCTATCTCAGCTCCTTATCCCCTCTCCATACTCTCTTCCCCTGGGACTCTACATTCCAGGTGGCACAAAACAGAGTAGAAAGATAAAGTGGGGTCTGAGATCTAGAAGCTTCTCTCTGCCACTGTGCCCAGCAGGATGTGTTACAAGGGAGAACCTCAGTGCAAAGCTTCCCCAGGCTGCCTCATACTGCAGCAAGGGAGCAAACCTTCCCTACCCAGAAACAGGAAACCAGAACCACGTGGGCTGCTTTAGAGCCCAGCTGATACCTCAAGTCTGCAGAGAAGGGACTTGGCTTGGTCTAGATTCTCTGGCTTCCTGCCAAGGATCTGACTGCTGCATTCTGTATCATTTGTTTGAAAAATGGAGGGGGGAAATACAGGCCTTCACTCCCAAGTGTATGTGGGAGGGGTGAAACTGTAAACCTGAATAGTCTCTGATGGGTTAGAATTGTCTAGTGCTTAAAGTTGGGGACTGGAGTCAGGACTCCTGGGGTCTATTCCTATTTCTCCTAGTGACATACTGTCACTACGTCTGGCATCTATGCCACACCACCGTGAGGTGGGGAGGGGTTTCAGTAACTGTCTGTTGGTTACGTTGAGATTGGGCAGAGTATTATCTACCAGGTCTGGGGGGTTTGGCCCAAGTGCAGCCCTGGCACAAGGGCCTGCAGCTCCACCGAATACACTGAGAGAGCCACTTGCGCTATGTCTGCCTGTGATTCCTGGTGCAGGGACTGCTGGGTTTTATTGTGGAGCTCTTCCCTCCTTGGATCCAGGTTCTCCAATCACTGTCCTGATCTTTCTCTGACCCTGAGTTCAGGGTCATGGGATTTCTGCTTCACATCTCGCACAGCAGTGGTTATTGGAGAAAAAAGGCAGCTTAAGCTTTCTCAGCACAAGCTGTCATGTTTGTTCGATTACAATGCAGCAGCAGTGGCACAAGCCCCGGCCTCCTTCCTATTGCTGGGCTGGAGCCTGGTGGGTCCTTTGCGGACATCTGCTGCCTCCTCCCCCAACCACCTCTTGGTAGGCAGGCCACAATGGCTTCCCATTGAACTGAGTTGCTCTTTACATCACTTCCCCACCACAACCAAAGCTTCCGTCCACTCTGATGGGCTCCTTCACTGGACCTTGAAATGGTGGGTTCCCTGGAGCTGGCTAATATCCAAGCAGCTTTCCCTCTCATTGAATGGTAGGTTAAAAATCCAGGGAGGAGGATGGAGGCGAAAGGCTTAAGGGAGCCTGGGTGTCACTTGCTCCAATCTGGCTTGTGAAAGGCAAACCTCCTCCAGGCTAGTCTCCAGTTGGAGCCCGAGGCCCCAGACATGCATGGTCTGGGACATTTGGAGCTTGGATTGGTTTGGCTGGAGTAGATACAAGTGGGGGTCAGCTGTGAACTTAAGGCCACATACCAGAGTCTGGTGTCTGGCTCAAACGTATCCCGTGGAGGGTGGGGTTGCCAGTACAGTGTGTTGCTGCGGCTGTGCAACTGGTTCCTTTCTCCAAGAATGAGTGTCTGTGCAAGAAACTCTCTCATATTCTCCCCCCCACACACACACACACACACCCCGGTGGGCTGGAGAAAGGCAGTTAATGAATCTCTTCCCCTGTGACAGTGACCTGGAGACTCAGTGCCTACACAAGTCACAGAAGCAACTCCAGTCTCCCAGCCTTGGAGTGCTTTTGATTATTATTATTTTTATTTTTGCCTCTTGCTGCGCTGGGTCCCTGTGTGTGAACATACAAACGCTACAGAACGGTGGCATTCTGTAAGTATGTACATGGGGCACCAAAGAAGGGGAAGATGGTGGTAGTCTGAAGTCCAACTTTTCCCTGCTTCCCAACCTTCTTGTTCCCTGACACACTTTCTCTGAGGCCCATTAGCTATAGGGTTTGTGCTTCTAGCCTCAAAGCTCCTTTGGAGATGGGTATGTGCCTGTTGGGGTGTGGCCTACGATGCCATCCCATGTGCAGCTACAACAGACAAAATGTGGTGGAGAAATGGAAAATCTCTTGGGAATTCAAGTTCCCATCTCCCTGCAGGAATTTTAATGACAGGTGGGAGGAGGGGGAGTATGACCTGAAGCACTGTCACTAATCACCATTATGTAACCCCTCCTCCCAAGAGAGGGTAGGGAAGAGCAAATAGCAACGTAAAGGGACAGCTGGCCTGTGAGCTTTGGGATAGCCCGGGGTGAGACGCATGGATTGTTACTCAGAAGAAATGGTAGAGGATAAAAGAGGGTGCAGCAGTGGTGACTGTAAAGGCAGGTTTGGAAAGAAGGAGCTAGAGGGATTGCAGGTGGGCAGAAACATGAGAGTTTGGAAATGAGGAGTGAATGGATGTGGTGGGGGATTTGCTGCTTTGTGGAGGGAGCAGCATGATGTGTGTGAGAGAGAGAGATTCAACAGGGCTTTTACAAGAAGACACAAGTCTCCAGGTGGAGGGAGATGGAGTTGATTTTGCTCATAGTTACTATCGTTTTTTCAGTTGGTGCAAGGAGGTGGAAAAGCCCAGCAAAAGCCCCTCCAAGCTCAGAGAATCCACTGCTGACATACAGAATAAAGTAACCACACCTGGCACATAAGTTATCAATGACATGTCACACAATGCCCCTCAGTTTGTCTAGCAAAAAGCCTGTGTGAGGGAACAGTGCCACCCCTTGCCAGCACTAGGCACCCGGGCAGTAGTGGAGGGTGCACTTAGAGACACAAGTGAATAGTTAAATCATACAGGAACCTACTTAGCTTGGCATTAGAATGAGACCAATGGGTGGGGCCATTTGGGGGAACAAGGAAGTGATGAGTTAATTAGATCCATGGCATTGACCTAAGAAACAGCTAGGGACTCGGTGTGAGAGAAGGGGGTGTTTCTGGGCTGGCAGCAGAGGCTTCTCAAGGGAAGGGCCATCTTCAGACATGTTGCTGGGCCATGGCACTTAATTACCAGGCACCAACAATGAGTGTGGTCATGTACAAAACCAAGAAGGAGGTGCTGCCCCAAGGAGCCTTTGTTTCATTTTGACAGGACTAGCAGGGCAAGGATGGGGCCCTGGGGGAGGGGGAGACATCTGGGCAGTTGGTGGGGCCAGGGCCTGGAGGAATCTCTTTGCAGATGGCCAGGGCACTGCAGGGAGTCCTGTGCAGCTGGCAGGATGGGAACAGGTTGAGGTGTATTTTTATATTAACTAAGGTGCTGAACTGCAATGATTGGGATCAGCCCCATTGCATTGAGGAGGAAGTGAGTGGGCCACGGTTACACAGCAAGTGCTGGGCTTAGAACCCAGGTCTCTTGGCTGGGCATTACCACAAGCCCATCCTTCTTCTTGGCACAACAAGCCTTTGTATGTAAGGAAGATGAGGTGAGTGAAAGAGCCTGAGGCCCCTAGGAGATGGATCTATGTGTGAGTTCATGTGACACGTGAGGGATGCTGCCAAAAACCATAACGGAACTCTCTGCCTCATTGTTTGCTGGCAGATACTTGGCTGGAGTGGGGGCGGCAGGACTGGGCTGGAGGCCAGAAATGCGCACCCGCGTCCCTGGGAAAGGAAGTCGAAAGGCTTCATGAAGCCAGGCTATAGCATTGGAGGAGTGAGATGGCAAAGCCCTTCCCACACTCAGTCAGCTGAGTTCTGTCCCAGAACCTGGAAGGAAGGGACTAAAGAGATAAGGGAACCTAGGCAGATGGTGTTTAAAACCTCCCCTTGGAAATGGGAGTAGTGTCAGCAGTTTGAGGAGAGGCTAACAGACTTGTGTTTACCTGAGATGCTGGGGAGAACCAGAAAGTCCATGTAAAGGCCTGTTGCTGGCCCAATGGGGAGCACAATGGAGCAGAGAAAAAGCCATCTTGGATATTGAAGTCACTGTGGGGGAAAGATAGCTGGTGTGGAGACACCAGTGTTAGAGCCAAGATGGCTGCTGATGTTGGCATCCTTATCTCCAAGCTGGAGGAAAGAGAGCTTGGAAGCTAGAAGCCAGGACTTCTGGGTTCTCTCTGGCTCTGCCTGTGCCTCCTTTGCCCATGTGAGATGCAGTAGTAGGATTACATGGGAGTTATGATTCTAAAGGTCTTTGAGATCTGGAGTAGAAGGCACTGGACAGAGCAGAGTGTTGTTCATACTGATGTTAGGAACCCAGTGCAGGAGGGAAGATCAGTGAGTGCACAGTGTGTGGCTGAGCTCAGAGTCTTGGGACATCAAGGGCCAGAGGCCTGTAAGAGTGTGACTGGGGTAAATCGGGGACCTGTGGGAAGAGGACTGTAACTTTCAGCATACTATCTGCAGTGGGAGAGGGAAGGCTCTGTGTCAAGGCCGAGGGGAAACAAACTGGGAACCAAGCTTTTCCCAAAAGGCTGGTCACTTAGCTGTGTTCCCGGTAAGGGAAGCATAGGCCACCATTTCCAAGGGGGACTGAAACTATTTGAGCTGGTGTGAAACGGGGGTGAAGGAGGTGCCAGCTCAAGTCCTGGGAGAAAGGACCATGCGTGGCAGGGATTTCCTTATGCAGGAGCATAGGACAATCCTCCATGAGCGACAGGGAGGAAGCACTGGCTTTAGGGATTACACTGCAGGGTTCTGTGCTGTGCTGGAACAATGGGTCCTGACCCAGATGGGGCATCCAGGTGCTGCTGTGCTTTTAATGTGTGGGAGGTGGGGGTTTCAGGGAGGGCCAGACCCATTGGGCTGCCTTGTTCTTCTTCGAGTTGATGCAGCTGTGTATTCTATTCACCCAGTGCACCAGAGCCAGAGAATTTTCCTGGAAGTACCTGTAATAGACAGCGCTTGCACCTCATCTCGTAGCCCATACGCAGCACTGCCTTGACCCTCCTCAGTTTCTTTTTACTGTCTGTGGCCGGAGTCAGAGCTCTGTCTGGTTCCTAACTTCACAACCTCTCTCTTCCTTGGTAATTTTTTTCTAATTGTATTTAGTTAAGTAGTACTCTTAGTATAGTTTTAGTTAGACTTAGCACTAGTTAGTTTTAGTTTTAAATATTTCACCAGTGATGCCCTCACCGGGGTTTAAACGTTGTCCGTCATATGGCGGAATGATACCAACAACAATCCCCACACACGATACTTGCAGTGCTTAGGCAAAGCCCACACCGAGGAGTGGGGTTCAATTTGCAAATCATTCATGATTTGTCTAAATCTTTGTCTAAAGCACTACCTGCTCAAACAGGCCATGTGACCTGTTTTGGCACCAAGACCCTCATCAGAGTGGAGGTCACCCTAGGGTTCTGAGAGTGCTGACGTTTAGAGCCAGCGTGTCTCTGAAGAGATGGAGTCGTTCCCCATCAAGTGCGCCTGGGAAAAGGTCACATAAGACCTATGGAGGCCACTCCAGGTTGCATGGGGACTCATGCCTCCTCCAGAAGGCACGCAGACCAGCATGGTGTGAATGCTGGAATACGGGATGGAGCAGGTCCTGTTAAGCGCTCCCCGGTACTGTGCAAGGAGGTCAGGGACCCCATACTGTCGACTCCAGTTCTGGCGCTGGAGTGTCTGTTGAGTCTAGTATTGCCGAAGGTGATACCAGCACTGGCTGTTTCCACACTGGTGGTGTATCAGGTGGCAGTGGACCTCCTCTGCCTTTCTGTACCAACCTCTCCCTTGGTCCAGTACTTTGCAAAGGCTGTGTCATTTATAGCCCCATTGGCTGAATGGGCTGCTAAACCTGTCTGTTTGCACCACATCCTGATGTTTTCTTTCCACAATTAGTGGAGGTGGGGCTGGTGCCGGGCTCTGCACAAGGAATCTCTGTGGCACCAGAAACTTTCTCAGCACCCTTGCTGTCGGCGCTGCTGCTGTTACTATGGCAGGACTCACCATCCTCTGCTTCAGCACCGTTGACCTCCTCGGTGCTGACTTCAAGGTGGACACTACTTCTGACACCAGAAACAACGGACGCGTACTCAGTGCCAGCAATACTATTTCCACCGTCGATGCTAGTTCTTTCTTCGTTCTGGGCTACGGATGATCAGTCTGATTGCTCACATGCTTAGGGCTAGCTCCAACTTTGTCTCCTCAAGTTAGGGATTCCTCAGCATCCAGGTTGGGATCATCATCCTCCTCCTCCTTCTCTCCATTGCTTGGCCTGTATTGGGGGCCAGGTTCTTCATGCAGCATTATGGGTACTAGGATTGGTGCTTGTGTCGTGGTCGGGACAGGGACCCCTTGCCTGTGGCCTGCTGGCCACCAATGCCCTATCCATGCCAGGAGTCTCCACAGAATCCATGGGATGCTCCTTGGTTGTGGAGGGCCCACTCCTCAACAAGCTCTAAGGAGAGATCATCAAGTATGTCTACGGCAGTGACCATCAACACCCACTGCAGGCCCAGGCACTGGTGAACCTTCCCATCAGTGAGCCTCCAGAATCATCCTTCCAAGTCAGTCAGTCAGTCCTGGAACAGAGTCTGGGTGTGGCACAGCTAAATGCTTGGTCTTCGTCCCTGGATGATTCTACTGTGCCTGGCTTTTCCTCTTATTCGACACCAAAGGATTTCAAGGCATACCAGGATCTTTTGCAGCATGTGGCTGCTTCCCTGGGCATTTAAGCAAAGTTTCTGCAGAAGAATACTCATACTTGGATATCCTGCAGCCATCTGCCTGTGGAGTGTCACCCTCCCTATTAATGATGCGCTAATGGAGCCTGCTACAGTTCTTTGGAGAATGTCTGCTTCAGTACCGCCTACTGCAAAGAGCTTGGAGAAACACTGTTTTGTCCTGGTGCAAGGATTTGAGGGATTTTACTCTCACCCGGCCTCAAATTCCGTGGTTGCAACCACAGTGAGCAATAGGACTCGGCAGGGCAGATTTAAGGCCACTCCCAAGGATAAGAACTCTAAATAGATAGACTTGATGGGTAGGAAGTTTTACACCTTCTCTTCCTTGCAGATGTGCACTGCTAACTAGCAGGCATTGCTGTCCAAATATGATTTTGTGAACTATATGGCTATGTCTAATTTTGCAGACCAGCTGCCCAAAGCCTCCAGGGAGGAATTTCGGGCACTTGTCTCTTAAGGCTGTTTGATAACTAAGACTTCATTGCAGTCTATGCTGGATGTCGCAGATACTTTGGGCAGAGTGATGGCCTTGGTGGTGACCATGAGAATGGCATCCTGGCTGCAGAATTTGGGCATTGATCCTGACATGCAGCAGGCGGTAGAGGATTTGTCCTTTGACAGCCAAGAGCTTTTTTGGACAAGACTGAATTCCTTCGAGGACTCCAGAGCTACCCTGCAGTCCTTGGGGTTGTACATCCCAACAGTGCAGAGGTGCCGCTACAGTAATCAGCAGAAGCAACAGCAGCAGTATCATCTGCAGCACATATCTGGGTAGACTGTCCCTCCCTCGAGAGGGCAGGACTTCCCCAGAAAGAGGCATAGGTCCCAAAGGAGGAGGCATTCAGGTCTGGGGTTTGGCCAATCAACAGGCTTTCCCCTGGTGCCCCCAAAGCATCCATTTTGACTCCTTGGTCCAGAGCAGTTGTCTAGCCATTGCTCTCTTTTCCCTAATCCTTCCATCTGGGGAAAAGACTGGCTTGCTTTCACAATGCTTGGGGCTCAGTCACCACTGACAGCTGGTCCTAAGCACTGTCAGATTGGACTATGCCATCCAGTTCCTTTTCAACCCTCCCACCCATCCTCCTTCCGAGTCCATCTTCACAGACCCCTCTCATTTGATTTATCTTGGCAGAGTGCCATTTTCAGTACATGGTGATTCCTTTCGGCCTCTCTTCTGCCCCTCATGTTTTTAGCACATGCATGGTTGTGGTGATGACACACCTCTGGAAGAAAGGAATCCACATCTTTCTGTAACTGGATGACTGGTTACTGAGGGGCTTGTCTGGAGAAGAAGTCTTTTCTCACAACAACACTACACTGCATTTACTTGACCGCCTGGGTCTCATACTAAACACTGGGAAGTCAACTCTGGTTCCTGCTCAGAAAATCGAGTTCTATGGGCCCCTAATAGACTCTTCGAGTTTGAGAGCTCTTTTGGCAACTGACTGGTTTCAGGTGATTTACCACCTTTGCCTCAGTCTGCAGTCTCAGCCTTCCATGACAGTTCGGATGTGCCTGGGGATTTTGGGCCACATGCACACTTCCATGCAGGTGGTACAGTTTCCAAGGTTGGTTCTTTGCCCCCTTCGAATGTGGCACAGGATAGTTTTCTGTCTGACTGTTCACTCGTTGGACAGATGGGTTTGTCTCCCTTCACTGGTCCTGGACTCCTTTCAGTAATGGATGGTTCTGGAGAATTTTTGTCAGGGAATTCCCTTCATCTGGCCCTTACCAACCAGGTCCCTTGTCACCGACACTTCCATGATGAGCTGGGGAGCACATCTGGGGTTGCTGAAAGTTCAGAATCTATGGTCTGAGCAGGAGGCATCACTGCATATCAACATATGCTGGAGCTTCAGGCTGTCTACGATGCCTGTCACGTTTTTCTGGACCATATCAGGAGCTCAGTGGTTCACATACTTAAGGTTAGGAGTACTTCTGGCACCTTAGAGACTCCTGTTGTGCCACAAGTACTCCTGTTCTTTTTGCGGATACAGACTAACACGGCTGCTACTCTGAAACCATACTTAAAGTTGTGGCAGTTCTGTATTAAGGAGAGTATCACTCCCGTAACTGATCATTTGCCCATGGGGTCCAGAATCATCTTTCAGACTATCTAATCAGGAATTTTTTCCCTGAGTCACAAGTGGTCCCTGAAGAAAAGTGTCCTCCAGGTCATCTTCGCAACCTTGAGCATTCCAGTGATTAACCTGTTTGCTACAAAGGACAACAAGAAATATTATCTGTTCTGCTCTTTAGGGGCCCTCAGTCTGGGCTCCTTTCTTCTTTCATATGGCTGGTGTAGAGCAGCAACTACAATTTCACCTGAAGTTGATTGAGCCAAATGGCTACATCAGGAGTAGCAGAATTTATTGCAGTATTGCCTCCTTCATATTTATAAATTGGGCAGTAGGTAGTGATATGTTAGATGGTCTGTTGTGGGCAACCACACTTGCGTGCTAGGGTGTCCTTGATTTTCCATTTGTGCATTAGATGTCCACATCTACTATGGTTGGTTCGGATTCGGTTCAGAGTTGACCAAGATGACCATGGAAGGTCAAACCCAGGAACCTTCTGCATGGGAAGTGGCACAAGATGCTTATTTTTTTAAGTCTTGTTTAGCCCAATCTGCTTTCCAAGCCTCTTCCTGTTAGTAGCTTGATTTCATGAAGCTAAATGAATGTTCCCAGAAAGGCTTGTGTAACTTAAGACATTGTGGGGGGCATTGTCAAAATCTTAGTGGACAGGAAGACATCTGTTTTCCTGGATTTGCTGAGCTTCGTGGAACATCACTGCAGTTCGGCGTATTAGCGGGGGAACGATATTAGACAGAACAGGTAGTCATGGTGTTGGAGTTGATTGTTCCTGTAATGCAGTGCATTACTATATTCATCTGGGTATCCAATGCCAAGGTAGCAAGATTCTTAAAAGGGCCCCTTCATCTCCATCTTCTGGTCAGAGGACTGGTTCCTCTGTGGGACCTTAACATGGTCCTAGTGGCTTTGATGGGACCTCCGTTTGAGCCCCTGACATCTTATCCCTTTCTGCTTTTGTGTCAGAAGACTGCGTTCCTGATAGCGATGACATCAGCAAAGAGAGTGTGAGTGGCAGGCTCTGTTGGCAGAGCCTCCTTATACACAATTCTCCAAGGACAAAGTGACTTAACTACCGCACCCAAAATTTTTGTCTAAAGTGGTTTCTTGGTTTCATTTAAACCAGGCAGTTTATTTACTTGAGTTCTTTCCACATTCATCGATAGAGGAACAATGTCTCTGTGCAATAGCTGTCAGTCAATGTCTAGCCTTCTGTCTGAACAAACTAAACTGTTTCATCCTTGACCTTGTCTGTTTGTGTCATATGCAGATCGTATGAAGGGACAAGGGGTTTCCTCACAGATGATCTTTAAATGGATGATGTTCTGTATCAAGACTGTACATGAAATAGCTTCAGTTACACCCCTCAGCAGGTGCGAGCTCATTCTACAAGAGCGCAAGCAATGTCAATAGCATTCCTCAGTGACGTCTCCATATTGGACATTTGCAGACTGCTACGTGGTCGTAAACACGTATTATTTACGAACTATTATGCCATTGCCACATCATCAACCCCAGACACAAGTTTTAGTAGGGCGGTCCTGCAGTCCTTTTTTAGGTAGACTCTGAGCTCCACCTCCTGGGGTTGGTACTGTTTGTGAGTCACCTAAGTGGAATACATGGCTGCAACTACTCGAAGAAGAAATGTTTGCTTATTGTAATGATGGTTCTTCAAGATGTGTATTCCACGACCCACCCTCCATCCACCCTACTCTGGAGTCTGGTCTCTGGGCATTTGGTGCAAAGGAACTGAAGGGGGTCAAGGTGCTGCTACCTCATGTAGTCAGAGGAGGGGCTATGTGCACGAGGTGCAAGCGCCACCACCTACAGATACTGCTCGGAAAAATTCTCTGGCTCCGCTGCACTAAGTACAGAATACACATCTGCTTCGCATCTCAAAGAACCAGTTACAGTCGGTTTCTTCTTTCACATCCTAAAATGGCCTATGTCCCCTGTGGTCTATAATTGTCATTCTCTCCCATCCCTAGTGCTTGGACCTAAGCGTGACTAGTGCTGGGATAGGGCTAGGTTCTGGATACAGCTTGATCCCTCACTACAAAGCAGATCTCTCCGGCTGTGCTCTGCTCCAGTCTTTCCCCAGCTTGGTGCCGGGCACTGCAGCCTTAACGTGTCAGGCGCTCTTGGCGCCTCTGATCCTTGCTGGTAGTTATGGTTGTTGGTGAGCTGGGAAACGGTTGAGATTTATATGCTGGTGTTCTGACTCCAGGCCAAGGGGGAAACTGACGCACTGGCTCCCACACCTGGGGAGGTGCACCTCTGCTCCTGTTCTGCTGATGTCTGCTTCTGAGCTATCTCCCCTATCCCCAGGCTCGGGCCTGACTGAAATGCAAGCCAAGCAAGAAGCTCTTTGAGGTCCCCTACCACCTCCTTCACAAGGGGGAGAAAACAACTCATTGCTAGTCCCCCTCCATCTCCTCTTTCCCCCCCTCCCCCCCCATCAAGGGAAAGAACACTCAGATAATTTCCCACCACCTTCCTGGGGTTTTGAGAAGAGCATATTCTGAGGCTTCCCCAACTGAGGATCATACTCCTCCACCACTCCATTTTTTTTTATCCCAGCGAGCAGTGTTGTGCTTACTGGGACAGACACAGCGGAGCAGTTGCCATGCAAAGGGTTAATTCTGTGCAGCAGCTTGCTGTGTGCTGCAGGAGTGGTGTTTAGCAGCTTGCTCCAGTTGGCTTCTTTCCCAGAATGCTTTGGAAAAGCACTGACCTCTGACCCCCAGTACAAACTGAGCCCAGCACGTGGGAGGGAGAAATTACTCCCAGACCTTCAGGCTCCAGAGTTTACAAGCTGCCTGCAATAAAGCAGCCATTTTTTTCCGACAGTCACTAAATCTCCCCTTTTAGTTCCACTGCTAACCCCAGCCCCCTGCCTCTTTCCCCCGCCCCCCCGCCCCAATTCTTTTTCCTGGAACTTCTTCTGCAAAGGTGACGCCAATCCAGTAGCCCAAGGGCTTGTAGCTCTGCAGATCTTCAGGGCTGCTGGTTCTAAGCTGTGAACCATGGATCTCATTGTGGAAGATTTTGCTAGACTTGGTGGTCAGTCGCTTGTTGACTGGTCCGGCTGCTTTCTGTATAGTGATGTGTGCACTGGGATGCCTGCATGCCTTGTCAGGGCCTCTCCAGGATGATTCTTCCAGGGAGTCTCTGCACCTGCCAGTTTTCTCCTCGACCCCCTGCCCAGTGTGTGCACATGTAGAATTCTGTGCCTGCTCTGACTATGGATTGAGACACCTCACAAAACTTGGAGGAGTGGGGATCAGTGCTTGTGTTGCAGATAGCACCTTGATAGAGAGGAGCATTGTCTACAACAGTCCACAAAATGCCGATTGAAAGGGCTAGATTACAGTAGCTCATTGAGTGGCAATATTGTTTTAGTGGTTATATCAGGAAATAGGGAGTCAGGACTCCTGGGTTCCATTCCTGGATCTGCCACTGGCTTGTGCAATTCCTTAGCTTCTCTTGCATAATAACAGATTTCAGAGTAGCAGCCGTGTTAGTCTGTATTCGCAAAAAAGAAAAGGAGTGCTTGTAGCACCTTAGAGACTAACAAATTTATTTGAGCATAATCTTTCATGAGCTACAGCTCAGATCAAGTGAGCTGTAGCTCATGAAAGCTTATGCTCAAATAAATTTGTTAGTCTCTAAGGTGCCACAAGTACTCCTTTTCTTTTTAGCTTCTCTGTGCCTCAATTTCATCATCTACAAATGGGAATAAAAATACAGTGGCCACACTTAACTCTTTCCAGTTCCTTAGGTAATTAATTTACCTCCATTCCCTGCAGTGAGTCTAGAATTAATTTCCAGCCAAGCTGGCCACTTTCTGTGAGTGATTGCTGTGCGGGAGATGCAGGAGACTTCACCAACTAGTATTTGTAAAGCATGCAATCTGTGCACCAGAAATCAGGGAGTGCCAGCTGGTGCTCTTTCCCTTATGACTTCACTGATCGCTCCAGGTGAGACTGTAAGCTGTGTGTGTCTGATACTGTGCTGAGTACATCAGTGCTTTAGTATTGCCGTACAGGTAGTTCCTGCAGCAGAGGGTGTGGGGAGTTATTCATGTTTGAACGGCACTTGGAGAACACCTCATTATGAAAGGCTGCCGTGCCATGGGCACTACAGGATCCAGATAAATAGGAGTCAATATTTAAAAACAATTACTTCCCTGCTCCTGCTGCTGCTTATATGCAGATTCCTCAGACAGACTGTGGGTCTCCCTGAAGGTGGAGAAACACCCGCAGTGTGCAAGCTTTGGATCCACAGACCCGGGACCTGTGGATCATTGCACTGGCAAGAAAGAAACCAAGTCATTCTCACTTCTAGACACATGCACAAAGCCAAACACACTTCTCAGGAACAGCTCTCCCACTGCATATTGCTTTGACTTGGCTATTTTTCCCACTGTAAGATAGACATTACCAAGGTTAAGGGAGCACGTATCAAACAAGTAATACTTTCTTCCAAGCTCTTTCAAGATCTTGAGGGATCTGCAGGGGGAGCAGACGTTAGTTTAGCCTTGGGCTTTTATTTTCTTATTTTCAAACCAAGGTGTTTTCAGAGCGTAGTATGGTGGCCGGAGACCTGTGCTGTGCTGCCTGAGACCATACTGACAAAGTGTGATAGAGAAACCGTTTTTCCAAAGACACATTGGGCTGGTCTAGAATCCATTTGCAGTCAACAAAAAAGCACATTCATCTGAATCCCCTGCTCTCCCCTCTCTGAGAGCTGGGTTTTGTTTTTAAATCTATATGGCAGGAGACCAAACTGGCTGAGTCAGTCGGCTGGCTGGCCACCAGAAATAAAAATGTGGTTTCTGTCCCCTCCCTCCTTCTCCCCTCGGTATTTTTTTCTTCTTCTTCTTCACTTAGCGACAGTTTCATGTATTCATAACAAACCTCTTTCTGCCTCACTCCTTCTCGGGACCAGGACAAGTGGAAGCTGGTTTTTGTTCTGAGAATCAGTCTAAAAGGAAAAGGTGCTGTGAGGCAGCTTGTTTTTGTGTCGCTCTCTCTAACCCACAGTGATGGAGTTTCTGAAGGGATGGGAGGTTGCGTGCTGAACTCCTGGCCCCAAAGGGACTCTGGACATTTCAAATTCTAAAGCTAACGCTCTGCACTTTTCTAGAACCTTATCTGCCAGTCTTCAAGTGTGCAGCTAGTGGTGCCTCCCCACACCTATGTGAGTCAGTTATTACCCCCATTTTACTGACAGTTAATGGAGGCACAGAGAAGTTGCCTGAGGTCACACTAGCTAGTTGATGTTAATCCCTTTCTTCCTGTTATACCACAGGAGGCCCCCTGGCATGGGGTTGCTGCACCAGCCACAGGGCAGGTGTTTGGGGAATGAGAGGAGGTGAGAGGTGAAAACTGTGATTTCTAAATGTTTATAGTGCAAGTAGTCTGAATGGCACAGAACTGGGGAGACTGTTCGAAAAGAAACTTGGTGTCAGTGTTCACTCTTGGGTGTCCAAAATTAGCAGCCTAAATACATGAGGCCTGATTTTCAGAGGTCCTGCATACCTACCCATAGTTCCAAGTGGCTGAATGGCAGTCGTGAAAATCAACCATTTGCTTCTGGAGGTACCTGGCTTTGGGCACTTTAGTGTGAAACTCTTCCAGGCTTGATGTCCCTGTGCCTGGCTTTTCCCCCAATGCTGAGCTTCACATCTGGATGGTGGAGGGAAGAGTTCACATGCCGGTGGCTGTCCACCTGGCCGGTGGCTGGGGCTCGGTGGCAGTGCTTGTTTTTATGCCTACCCATCCTTGAGATGCTGTGAGGAGCCATTAGTTAATGTTTGTGCACTGGGAAGCACTCGGAATGCTAAGTGTTATTACCGTCTCTCATAGAGGTGAGATTGCATCACTCCCTCCCAGGCCATCGTGCCAACTCCCAGGGCAAAGTACATGAGTCTGAGACATGCACACACACACACCCAATGGGGCGGGGGGACGGGGGCATTTTGGGTTGTATATGAACAGCAGCAGGAGGGTTTAAGAGCCTCTCCCTGCTATTGACCGCATTCATAGGTCTCCCCCGGGGTCTACTAATTCCCAGGGGACAGCACCCAGCCTTGGAAGTGCAGCTTTTCCCCAGGGCTTTCAGAAAGGCTTCCAGCCTCTGCACTTGATGCATGCCCCCACGTTCCCTCAGAGGAGCATTCCTGCCCAAAAGGTTGCTGCTTTAGCAGGAATGTCTCTAGGCCTCAGGCTGGTTGGGTCAGATCTGCACAGCCTGCTGATGGCTTGGAGGGAGCTACCTCCTATAGGTCCCAAAATCCCGCATGTGTCTCCTGCTTTTCTGACACCCTTCGGGAAAGATCCCACCTTTTGGCTCACTTTAGGGAGGAATGGTAACATTCAGGATGGGGCTCTAGAGCAGTGGTGGGCAACCTGCATGCGGTCCATCGGGGTAAGCTGATTGCGGACCACGAGACATTTTGCGGATGTTCACCATCCGCGGGCACGGCCCCCCGCAGCTCCCAGTGGCCATGGTTCACCTTTCCTGCCCAATGGGAGCTGCGGGAAGTGGCGGCCAGCACATCCCTGGGGCATCCAGATCTTAGCTGCTTTGGGTACTTCTAAAGTCTGCAGTTCTAGATCAGACACAGCCACTGCATGGTTCTGTAGCTGGCTAACCATGGATGACTCACCACGTGGAACATCCAGGGCTATGGCATGCTAGATAGCTCTAGATTTGGCTGCTCTACATTGGGTGGTGAGCTAATTCTGTTCTCCATTAGTTCTTGTGCTTGAGTCCTTACCCTTGCTGCTCATACTGCCAAGGTCCTTCCTCTGGACAGGTCTTTCCAGGGATCCTTTGGGGATGCTGCAAGCAGAGCCAAGGGAGAAGAGTGGTATGTGCTTTCTGTCAGCCCTGCACAGAGTGTGATTATCACTAAAGGAAATGTTGTAAAGACTTGCCTGTGGTGGGGTTGTGCAGGGATTCCGGAACACGTGCTCCGCTGGAAAGTTCAGTAAGTTCCTTTGCCAGCACTGGCACCTGGGATCCACAGATTTGGCTGCATTCTCTCTGCTTCTCTTGTCTCCAGCAATGAAAAACTTGCCCTGGGAGCAGAGCTGGCCATCCAGTGAAAAGCCGAATGGGCTGCAGCTCACTATCCGCTGCCATGCTGGATCCAAAGGAGGAGGAAAACTCTGGGTGCCGGTGTGGTCTCTGGGTCATGGCTGCTGGTGTAGGGATCTGGTCTGTGGAGCAAGTAAAGGGCTGTTCTTTTAGAGCATGTGAGGCACTGACTGTGCTGCAAACATGGGCCCTTGGCAAAGCAGGAGGTTTGGAGCCCTGCCACCCTTCCTGGGCCATCACTGTAGTGTCATTATAGATGAGGTATCCGACTTACAACCCAGGGCAAGACAGTTGGGGAGGTTCAGGGCCACCTCCCTATTGCTTGTCACACCAGAGTCTCTCCCCCATCAGGCCATGAGGCAAGCTTATCTCCATGGCCCAGTCAGTCCTTAGGGCTGCTTCTGAGATTGGCAAGGGGGCCAGTTAGTACCAATGACTGCTGATGTGGAACCCTGGAGACTGGGAGCAGATGCAGCAAACTCAGCCCTGCAAGATGATTGGGAGGGTTTCTAATGACTATCTCAAACTATGGCTTGACTTGTCTCTGTGCTGTAGCTTCATCTAAGAGGATCATCCCAGCTGGAGCATAGACTTCATTATTAGGATTTATTTGTATTCTGGTAGCACCTAGGATCGGACTGAGAAGGGGGTCCCATTGTGCTTTTTGCTGTGCAGGGTAGTAGATTGCTCTCTGAGCAGCCACCGGATGCCTGGATGGGATGCTGGAAGGCAGTGCTTTGCCCCTCTGTAGCTTGTGAGGACAGGGTGCTGTTACTTGGAATGGATAATAAGGTCCTGTCCTCAATGACCGAGTCACTAACCCACCCAAACTGGAGATGCCCTTTGAAAATAACAAGGCAACTCCTGGATGCTCTCTGATTGCAATGGAGTTTTGGGTTTGATGCTGGGACTTGCCCACTCTTGTTTGGCTCTGTTTGGGAGGCTCCCTGTGCTGGGTAACTAGGTAGGACTTTTCTGATTACTTTTGGAAATTTCTTAACAGGCCACAGTCCCTTCTCCTTTCTGTGTGTCCTGCAGGAGGAGGTGCCAGCCAGGCCCATGTGCCAACATGGGATGTGCATGTGCATGCGCGTGCAGTGGCATGTGGCAAATGGGAATGGAGAAGCACTCTCTAGTGGTCTGAGTGTCCACGTGGAGTGAACTATTGCAGCAGGGAGGGGAGTGTGATTTCCTTTTCAGAACAGGGAGCCAGGACAGTCTCTCGCCCTGGGCGGCCACGGAAATATTCCTACCCTCACCACCCAGCTACATCTAGATGTGGGGAAAGCAGGGTGCATGTGAGGGAGGGAGCATCTGGTTCCTTGTGGGCTGTGGTTTGGCTGTTGCTGGTTTGGCTCTTGCCTGTCCAACTTCAATAGTGCTTCTGTGGGCAACCCAGTGACATGTTCCGGGGGAGTGGGGAGACAGTGGGTGGCATTGAAGCAGGTGACTGACATCTCTTGTTGCTGCCAAGTCAACTCCTTGCTGCACTGAGTGTTCATGGCTGCCCTATATCTCCATTTTTCACCGTCTGCTCTATCAAGAGCGGTGTTGCGTGCAATCAGACTCCCATTGGGGTGCACAGGAATTGCGGTACACAGCACCTCACAGTAGCAGCGTTTATTTAACAAGCCAAGGAGACTCCTTGGGGTGTGATTAATTTTTGAATGCAAATTGGCTAGTTGGTTTCTGAGGCAGATTTTCTTCATTTGTGTGTTTGGATTTTATTATTACAAATGCTGGCAAATGCTTCAGCCTTACTCTGGCTTCTGTGTGCTTGAGCAAGGGGCCTGCATAAATGCAAGGAGCCGGTTGGCTGCTGTGAGCCATGCGGGTATTTGAGGATATTCACACTGGTCTGAACTAGTTTGCTGCTTTCTCACGTGATATATCACCACTCAGTTGCAATCTGTACTTTCAAGGCAAGGAAGGAGAGAAATTGATTTACTGTTTTTATTTTAGCAGAAGAGGATGTGATGGGCTAAGAAATGGAAAAGGGGAAATAAATCCTCTTGTAAAGAGAATGGACTGTAGTATATTTCACTCCATTGAAATGAAGTGAACTTAAGATGTATAAAGAAGGTTGGGAATTCAATGAAGAGAAGTTACGGGGGGTTCTCATGGGTCTAAGCCGTAGCTTTCACCTCAGCCCCCTGTGCTGCACAAGGGAAGATGACACTAGGGAAATGGCTCTCCTCGTCCCTAAAGGTGTCTGTTCACATATTAAACCATTTTCCTGTTTTGATTCAATGGCCATGGCCCTGTGTACGCTATGCAATGTTCTTCTTTGAGTGGTAGTTCTTGTCAATTCCAATCAGGTGTGTGCGTGCGCATGTGCACAGTAGCCGGAAAATTTTTTCCCATAGCAGAATCCGTCGGGTTCGTCCGGGCGCCCCTTGGAGTCGCACCTTCATGGTGCTCAATATTGAACCGACTCACCACCACCTCAGTTCCTTCTTACCGTCAGTGGCAGTAGGCTGGAACTTCCCATAGCCCTTGCTTTAGCAAGCACGTTCAACTCCAGTTGTTTGTATATAGTTTTTATCTTAGTAGTTATGATTACAGTTGTTGGGGGTCTGCACCCACCTTCCGACTTCCTGGAGCTGTGATATGCCACAGTCCCTGGTATTTAAAAACTGTGTGGTCTGCCCAATGTGCATGCCAAAGAGCAATCCACGCTTCCCGTGTTTACAGTGCCTAGGAGCAGGTCACCAAAAGGATCACTGTAAGATCTGCCGTGAGTTCTGCCCTAGAACTCTTAAAGAAAGGGAACAGCGGCTTAATAATCCTCATGGAGGCAGCTCTATGCCCACATTCAGACCCGGGGCTCCCTTAGAGGTCCAACAGACCATTCAGGACCCCCCATTTGAGGGTGAGACTTTTTTTTTTCTCTGAAAAGACAGACAAGAGGCTGCATAGCCTGAAAGACTCACAAGGTCTGAGGTCTTTGGGCCTGCACACTCCTGCCACACAGTTGAAATACTTTAGACCGCAACCTCCTCCGAGGTTCTATCAGCAGAACTGCCAAGATGGCTCTCGGAGGAGGAACAGGAGTAGCAGGAAAAGACAAGACCCATCCTCAGGCCAGAGCTCTGGCCAACGCAAACCACCTTCTGGCCCCAAACCGGCCTTTTGAAGGTGCTGTCAAGGACAGCGCACCAGAACAGAAACTGGATCTACCCCACCTTACCTTTTCCTCCTGACTGTCCCCTTTCTACCGTGCATGGTCCGTATCACTTTGGACTGCTGGGTGCTCTGCACAGTAGAGAGGGGAGACTCCATCCAATTCTGTGCCCTCCCGCCCTTCCACTCTCCTTCCCCGTCCCTCTTCAGGGACCCTTCTCATGAGCAGCTCCTTATCCAGGAGGTGCAGTCGCTCCTATCTCTAGGGTCAGTGGAGGACATTTCTCAAGAGCACAGGGGTGAGGGCTTTTATTCCCCGTATTTCTTAGTACTGAAAGCCAAACGCTGCATCTTGAACCTGCAAGAACTCAACAAGTTTGTAAAGAAACTCAGGTTCCGCATGGTCTCCTTGGCCTCCATCATCCCCTCACTGGATCCAGCAGGCTGGTATGCCGCCCTTGACTTGAAGGACGCATATTTTTATATTGCAGTCACTCAGCCCCACAGGAAGTACCTCAGGTTTGTGGTCAAGTACCCACCACCAATTTACCATCCTTCTATTCGGCTTGTCAGCAGCACCTCAAGTCTTCACCAAGTGCATGGCAACTGCTGCTGTGTTCTTGTGCAGGCGCCAGGTACAGGTCTTTCCATACCTCGACGACTGGCTGATCAGGGGCCGCTCCAGGACCCAAGGGGAAGCTCAGGTCAGATTCATCAGAGCCACCTTGGACAACCTGGGTCTCCTTCTACACAAAGCAAAATCGACTCTGTCCCATATCCCACTTGGACAGAGAGCCTAGTCGCTCCCCAAGCCTCGCCCAGTCCTTGACTCCCTCCTGTGGTGGCTCGACCCTCAGGAGGTATGCTCAGGGGTCCCCTTCGCCACTCTACAGCAGTCTCTGTCACTAATGATGGACGCATCAGACTTAGGTTGGGGAGCACATCTGGGAGACTGCAGGACTCGAGGCCTCTTGAGTCAGAGAGCTCAGAGTGGTGCGACTAGCATGCCAGACCTTCCAGGCATATTTAATGGGCGTGTATCAGTCATGACTGACAATACAACAGCAATGTTCTATATTAACAAACGGGGGTGTACACTCCTCTCTCCTGTGCCAGGAAGTCCTCATGCTGTGGGACTTCTGTGTAGAACATTCAATACACCTGCAAGTGTTGTACCTCACTCGGTGCAGAACGAGCTGGTGGACCACCTCAGCAGGTCGTTTCACAGCCACAAGTGGTCCCTTTGCCCGGACGTCACAATTTCAATCTTCCAGAGGTGGGGCTTTCCCTAGATAGACCTATTTGGCACATGACACAACAGGAAGTGCCAGCAGTTCTGCTCCTTCCAAAATCACAGCCCAGGCTCTAGTGCGGACACGTTCCTCCTCCACTGGGGAGGTTGTCTCCTATACGCCTTTCCGCCCATACTGCTTGTTCACAAGGTGGTACTTGAGATCCGGAGGGAATGAGCTCAGGCCCTATTGATAGGGCCAGGCTGGCGCTATCAGCACTGGTACACATTTCTCCTAGACATGTCCGTGGATGCCCCAATCATTCTGCTGTTCTTCCTGGACCTTTTGACCCAAGATCATGGCCGACTTCAACATCTGAACCTCGAGTCGCATCACCTCCTGGCATGGAAGCTCCATGGTTGAACCCAATGGAGGTTTCCTGTTCAGACCAGGTTAGACAGGTCCTCTTTGGCAGCAGAAAACCCTCTACGAGAGCCACATACCTTGCCAAGTGGAAGAGATTTTCAATCTGGTCAGCACAGCGCCATTCGTCCCCAACACCAGCCTCAGTGCCGCTTACTCTGGACTGCCTCCTCCATCTTAAGCAGCAGGGGCTTTCGTGGTCATCAATAAGATTGCACTTAGCCGCCATCTCAGCCTTCCACCCTGGTGCGGATGGCCGCTCTGTTTGCTAACCCTATGGTCTGCCGGTTTTTAAAAGGACTTGACAAGCTGTACCCTAACGTCAGTCAGCCTGTTCCTGCCTGGGACCTCAACCTGGTCCTTTCTAGGCTCATGGGATTCCCCTTTGAACTGTTATTAACATGCTCCCTGCACTACCTCTCTTACAAGGTGACGTTCCTGGTAGCGATAACCTTGGCCAGGAGGGTGTCTGAGCTCAGGGCCCTAACATAAGAGCCTCCCTACACTGTGTTCTATAAGGACAAGATTTAGCTGAGGCCTCACTCTGCTTTTCTCCCGAGGATTGTGTCGCAGTTTCACATCAATCAGGACATCTTTCTCCCAGTGTTCTACCCTAATCTTCATTCCAGCAGCAGTGAGCAGAGACTACACTTCCTGGATGTCCGCAGGGCGCTGGCCTTTTACGTCGAGAGAATGAAGCCGTTCAGAAAATCAGTCCAGTTATTCATGTCAGTGGTGAACAGAATGAAAGGACTGTCTGTGTCGTCACAAAGCATTTCATCATGGATAGTGTCCTGTATTTGAGAGTGCTACAACCTAGCAGGTGTTCCTGCACCTCCAATTGCGGCACACTCCACCAGGGTGCAGGCTTCGTCAACAGTGTTGCTGGCGCTCAGGAAATCTGCAGGGTGGCAACATGGTCCTCCATCCATGCTTTTGCCACACACTATGCGATTACCTAGCAGGCCAGAGACGATGCGGCCTTCGGACAAGCAGTGTTCCAATCAGTGGACAACTCCAACCTTGCCTCCTGAACTTGGGTTTGAGAGTCACCGGATTGGAATTGACATGAACAAGCACTCGACGAAAAAACGGTTACTCACCTTCTCGTAACTGTTGTCTTTGAGATGTGTTGTTCATGTCTATTCCAATACCCACACTCCTACCCCTCTGTCAGAGTAAGCCGGCTCTCTATTGAGCATCATGAAGGCACGACTCCAGGGGGCGGCTGGACCAACCCAGTGGATGCTGCTATGGGAAAAATCTTCCAGCTACTGTGCACATGGGCGTGCGCACACCTGGTTGGAATGGACATGAACAACACATCTCGAAGAAGAATAACAGTTATGAGAAGGTAAGTAACTATTTTTTTTTAACCATGTCTAAGCATAGCTGTGAACATGTTATAGTGTAGGCAAGGCCAGAGTTTGCTCAGGAACTGGGATAACCTGGGTGGGGATGAGGAGTGGAGGAGGCGGGAGGGCAAGTGATGCAGGTGACACCTGGAATGTGTTGTCAGAGCTTTGTGGAGACTCTAGGACTGGAATCACACAGGGTAGTGGAGATCAAGAGTGAGGAGTATTGGCAGAGCTGTGGAGTGCCTGGATCCTGGAGCTGGGACAGTAGGAGGTGCTCCAGGTTTAGGATGAGAATCCACTAGCACAGCTGCCTGGGGAAATATATACTGCACCTGCTTGTGCCTAACCCTAGGCCTCTGCTATCTTCTATTCTGTTTTCAGTCTCTAAGACCCAGTTCCCCCGGCTTCGGAAGGTGTAGAGAGAGAGAAGGGTTAATGCCTGTGGCCGTATGTCTCTGTGGTCAGAAAGCCCAGTCCTGTCTAGTGCCAGATTTCCTTAAACATATTTAATGGTCTTCAAATAATTCTCCTTTTTATCAGTACCTGAAAAGGCCCCCATAACAGAGTGTGGCTAATCTGCTAATCCGACACATTCTGCAACCAATGAGATGAATTGATCTTCTCTCCAGGGTGTTATGACTGCTGGCCCAAAATGCATTGGCAGAGCTGTGTGGTGTGGGACCTGTCTGTACTATGCCTGGCAATGCTCAGTGTCTTTTGTTTGTTGTTTTCATAAGCACCAAAGTCCCCCAACGAACACAATTTGGGACTTTTTTTCCCCCCCTCCATCTGGCTGCAGAAATCCACCTCTCAGTGTTGCAGTAGTGACTCGCTGAGCTCACATCAGTAGAGCCTGGTGGAGAAAGTGAACGGGGGCCAGGAGCCCTGTTAAGGACTGGAGGAGGAGACATTAACTAAGTCAGAATGACCTGCAGGCTGCTCAGATGCATCACAGTGTTTTAGAAGTGTAGACCAACAGTTCCAGCCCTGGGCACCTAACACTGCTGACTTCAGTGGGAGCTGTGCGTACTCAGAAGCTCTGAGAACTGGCACCTTTATCTGGGTGCTTAATAGGAGGCACCCCAGTGTGAAAACTGCAGTCTTCTGGCTTTGGTGCAAACGTGAGCTTGGCCAGTCGCAGCGGTGAGAATGCATGTTCAACATGATGGTTACAATAATTACTGACGTTGGCAGTAACCCTAGAGATTGTTCTGAAAACCAGCTTCCTCCTCACTATTTCTGTGTTTTTGCTTTTTGCCATTCTCTTGGAAGATTGGTTAGTTCCATGATTTTTCTGGTCAGTTTTCTCTTTCTGGCTCTCCTGTCCTAGCCTAGTGCTGCAATGGTTGGGTTACAAATGCTGCAGAAATCTTTAAATCTCAGTCATTCTTCCTGAAATGAAGGAAAAGAACCATGAACACGGATTTGTTACTGGCAGGGTTGTTTAAATCCCTCCACCTAAACCTCCTCTTCTGCTCCCAACCAAACTGAAATCCCTTCTAAACTTCATGGCAATCAGTCTCCCTTTGACATTTTGCACTGTAAGCGGTTGTTGCATTGCCTGATCCACTCTTTCCCACGGGGCACACACTGCTTTGTGGCTCACACTACAGCTGTTTGTGGTGTTCTTCCATCCTAGCAATTGTTTTTAATGGTGAAGGAGTGGGAGGAGGGAAGCGTCCCTGAGGGACTATTTAACTTCCACACCTGCCTTCATGTTTCTCCCCAGGCAGGTGACCGGAGCTTGGCACAGCCTGTTTCTAACATAATCACCAGGAAAGACGTTTGTAACAAGGTCTGACCCATGGGCAAACTTTAAAACAATCACAAACAAACTCCTGCATCCAATCAATACTTGGATCAATGGGTTATTTTTTTCTGTCTCGGGGAAGATTCTAAGGCTGGATCGACTCGGTCTGTCGAGGTGGCTCTGCTTGTGTGGCTGTTTCCCAGCATATCCCTCTGCCAGAAGGCTGAAACTTAAGGGCCAGAATTTCAAATGCTTAGTGCCCACTATTGGGGCCAGATTTTGGGTGAATGTTGGGTGCTAGGTTCTTGGGGAAAATCTGGTCCGTAATGTCCATTGCTGGATCCCATGTTTAACTGGTCCTGTCTTGGGCATATAAAATACTTAAAGGTGGGTGAGACCACTCAGTTTTGGAGCTAGAAGGGTCTTTTCCTGGGGCGGGAAATGGGAAGAAGTTTGTTTGTGTGTGTGTGTGTGTGTGTGTGTGTGTGTGTGTGTGTGTGTGTGTATTTGCGTGGGAGGGTTCCTGAGCTTTTGGGCAGCCTGTAGATTTGGATCTGGGCCTTGTTCTACTTTGAATCTACTTCTGCTCCTTAACTCTGTCCTCCTGATTCTATAGGGCCAAATAACATATTAGCGCAATGGCTGTTCAGCCAGTGAAGCATCTGGCAAATCCAATGGGAAGTTGTGGGATAATGTATTTTCTACTATTTGGCCATCCCTGGCAGTTATTTTGTCTCTTAAAACGTATCAAATGGAAAGCTGATTGACAGCATAGTGAAATGCAGTGCCCCCGGGCTGGAGGGGTGGCTGCATCCACCATAGCTAGTAAGTTTTTAGTCCTGTTACATGTTGTTAATAAACAGCTAGAAAAGATTCCCCCAGGTTCTATAACCCAGCACATTTCCCAGACACCACAACTGTGTGTCTGAAAGGCAGGTCCAGTCCCACATGTGCTGTACTTCAGAGTAGCAGCCGTGTTAGTCTGTATTAGCAAAAAGAGAAGGAGTACTTGTGCTGTGACTGATCCACTCCAGGGTGCTACTTGTGACCAAGGTTGCTATCCAGGAGATCCCTTCCGGGGCCATAATCTGAATAAAAGTGGAACCCTCAGGCCCCGTGACCTGATCCCCAGCCCAGCTGCTTTTGTAGTTTCACTGTATATGACCCCAGCCAAATTGTTGGGGGAGACATCTTCACCCTGGAGATGGCTGGAAGCAAAATCTGAGTATTTGCTAATCCTTGATTAGCCTTCACTATGAAGAAATGGGTGCCTGCTGATGGGCCTTCATTGTTCCCCTTCAGTGCTTTGTGGCCAAGTGCTCTATGTTTTTATCCTGGGGTGTTGGGTTAGCCAAGGGCAGGGTATGGCATGGTCTTGTGATGGTCCCTTAATGTGAACTCTGGTCAGGGTGGATTTTTTTTAACCTGGAGATTAAACTTGTTTAAAATGAGACTGGAAAAAAAGTCTCCTTAGGATCAAGGAGGGGGTCATTCCAAAACACAGGCCCTACCCAGGCTGCAAGCACAGCTGCACCGAGTCCTCTTGACCAGCATGGTTGGGGAGGAACTGTCTGGCCCCGGGCAGAGCCATGTGACAAGCTAGTGGAGTGTGTTTAGAAAGGAAACATGAGCTTGTGGTAAGGCACTGGGCTGGGACTCAGGACATCTCTATTCAGTTTCCAGCTCCACTGGAAACCCTGTCTGACCTCAGGAAAGTTGCTGAATCTCTGTGCCTGCTGCCCCTTCGGTAGAATGGGTTTAGTAACTCAGGGGGTTGTGAAGGTAAATCCCCTGATATTTATGAGGCTCAGACACTACAGTCGGGGGGCTGTATGAGTCCTTAAAGAGAGAGAGAGGACCCGACAGAGTGTGTGGGAGTTCGATTAGGTGCAACGTGCATAATACAAGACTTGCCTCCATAATCTATGTACGCATTGGTTGGGGAAACCCTGCAGCCACCAGCCATGCCTGAGTGTGGTGTGCTGTGGTGGTAGCTAGCATGGCTCTGGCTGCAGCCCCGCCCCGGTAGGGCCTTCGTCACCTTTCTAGCCAGGTCTGATGTCCAAGGCTGATTCTGTTGAGTTTACAGGGCTTGGCAGCCAGGAGACAGAATACCCCATATACCCCATCCTCCACCCCCATTTTGGTGACTGGAACCCCCATGTACTCACTGCTTGCACTCATTGTCTGGGTGGGCCCTTGTTAGGGCTTGGGGACAGTGTGTGTGTGTGTGTGGGGGGGGGGGTATAGAGCTCTGACAGAAGTATCCAGGTAATGCTCAAAATGAACAGTGTCTGAGTACCTGCCTGCTACAGCAGTGTAGCTTCAACAGGAGGGAAAGTGATACAAAGAAGGCTTCAGCTTGGGTCTCTGGTTTCTACCATGCCTCCCCTTGCCCCCAGAGAATTCAGCATGGCAAGAGTTACACATTACACATGGGCCTCTTCTGCACACAGACAGATATCCTTATGTGGGCACATTTACGTCTACACACGCTGGTGTGGGCACGCTCACACATGCACATTCATGTGCATGCAAATACAGACTCCCACTGGCATGGGCATGCTTGTACAGGTTCACACAGATATGGTCAAGCAGGCATTCCCATGCATACAGACTCCTGTTGACATGGGTACGCTTGCTCACTAACATGCTTGAGCGGTCTTGGTCACGTGCACATGGATGCAAGCTCACTCTGGTGAAGGCACACACACACTGACACACTCAGGCACGCGGCAGAGCTAAGCCACAGTTCTGGTCTATTTTTGGGAGGACTCCTAAGAGTTTGGAACGTATTTCAGATGTTACAATCTTAGAGGGGGGAACGCAAGAACAGATGGCTGGAGGGTTCAGAGCAGCAGCCCTGCTGGGAACTGATATTTATAGGTGGATTTAACCCCTGTGTGGTCTTTGGAACCACCTTTAAAGGCACAGGCACAGAATCTCTGATGCAGTAGTGAGCTTCGAGGACCCACACAACAGAACCAAATCCAAATATGGGTGGTCCTTTCCCTTCTGTCTGTCCGAGTCACACGGCTATCCAAATCAATTGGTGATCCAGCTTGGAAATCCAGAGTAACATGCTCCTCCTGATTCCTTGAGTGTGGGGGACGTGACTTTCTCCGCATTGTCAGCCTGGGCTGTTGGCTTAGCTGTGCTCATTTTTCTGTTTTGTCTTGTTTAAATTGGGGCCGGTCTGTCTCTTCTGAGCTGCCTCCAGGAGTTAGGGCTATGAGTGCTCGGATGAGCCTACGGTTGCTGGGTTAGCAGGACTAGAGATATCCAAACAAAGGCAGGGCTAGTTTCCTTGTCCTATTTATGCCGATGGCCACCCAGACTCTTGCCTTGTCTTCTCGGGGAGAGACATTGCAGCCTAGAGAAACATTTGCTTCTGGGCAGACTCCCTGTGAAGGTGCTTGAGCCTCTCCGTAAAAAAAATCCTTTTATCTGATCTCTTTTTGTGGCCTGTGCCTGATGTCTTAGATGAAGAACATACTAAGTTAGTTGAGCAAAGCTGGTCATGGAGCATGGAATACAACCTGTCAGTGCTTTGCCAGAGGCTGCAGACTCATCCCTAACCCTTCCCCTAAGAGTAGTGAGCTCCCCATTTGGAACCTGAAGTTATACTGTACTATTTATCTTGTATAGTGCATCTTACACAGGATCCCAAAGGGCTGTGCTGAGATGTGTAACTTCAGAGGAAGAGAGCAATTAAGAGGCAAGAGAGGAAAGTGATGTCTTCACCCAAGACTTGGCGTGACAGAGGAGCTGCAGTGGAGAAGGCTCTTGGACCGACAGGTGAAAAGTGGGGAGGGGAAGCAGGGCTGTGAGATGCTGGGCAAATCTACTTAGGCTGCTAAACATAAGAAATCGAATAATCAACTTTGGTCTGGAAATGAATGGGAAGCCAGCAGAGCTCCTGAGCCAGAGCAGGAGGCTGATACCCAAAGGGTATCTGAGCTGGTCGGAGTGAAGGGACAGTGGAAACACTGGCCACACTTGCAAAGTTAGTGCTGCCAGATTAGTGGGTGGCACTGGACTGTAGCTGCTGCTGGTCACTTAGCCTGTGTGAGAGATGAAGAGGGGAGGCCCAGGCTTGAGGTGGAGATGGACATGCATCACAATGTCTTGCTACCCATTAACCCACTAGGCTTTCTACTGTAGCCAGAATGTTGTATACCAGTGGCTGTTCCTAGCAGGTTGGGGTCCAGGGGTGTTAATGTCTGTATTCTGAGCCACACAGGGCTGTGGTTGTGTCTCCTGTCTGCACTGCATGAAACATCCATAATGACTCTGGGAGGCCAACCCCAGGACGTTTCAGTGATATGGACCAATGCAGGGTCTGGGAATCAGGCCTCCTGGGTTCTATTCCTAGCTCAGCTGCTGACTCACTGTGTAACCATGGGCAAGTCACTTCCCCTTTCTGTGCATCCATCTGAAACCTGGGGATGTGCTCTTCTCCCCTCGCTGAAGGGATTGAGAGGGAGGGTTAATGTTGGTAAAGGGCTTGACCATGCAGGGGACAGAGTGCCATTGGCACCTAAAATCCTCACTCACCACACAGGGGACTTTCCACCATATGAACTTAAAGGGCAGGAGCTGCTCCCTGGACCCTGCCCTGCTCCTTTTCTTTCCTGTCTGAGATTGAGATTTGTGTCCTTGGAGCTTGCATGTGTGCTGTTTGGCAATTCCCAGCACTTCCGTGGAGCCTTGGCTTGGCTGCTGGAAGCTCTAATGTACTTCAGGCAACAAAGTTGTGGTTTCTAAGGCCTGGCTCGCCCCCTCTCATTGTCCCCATCTTTCTGCCATCTCAATCTTTCTTCTCCTCCCTCCTTTCCAGTTCAGCAGCAGTAATAAATTTAACTGACATCTCCTCTACTAAACGCCTGGTAATTGCTGCTATGTGCCCCTCACTGTTTAACATGATGATTGTCTCCTCTTCCACCTCCACCGCCCCCCCAATCTGTGCTGCTTTATCTTTCTCCTAATTATGCAGTAGGTCCTATACTGGCCAAGGTGGCAGCCGAATTTTCTCTTACAGTTGTGCCCTGCTGGCAGCATTGAGTTGAGAAGAGGGGGAGTGAGGTTTTTTGCCTTCTGTGGCCAACTACCTTTGCCCCACATTTGGAATCTTGCCTTGGAATATGCCTGTGGGGTGAAGGGAGATCCTTGTACCTCCTGCCACCCAATCCCGCTGACTTCAGAATAGCTCCAATTATGTTGCTAACCATGCTCTGCAGCTAGCAGGCAATGGCTTAGAGAACATAGCAAGGAACCATCCTGCTGCACTCTAGAAGCTTTGAATGCATCTGTCTCTATTCAGATGTGACACTGGCTCCCTTAATAAATGATCTTTGAGGCAGTAGAAACCAGGTTGCTCGGCAGCACGATGCATCTTCTGGGGATGGCTGGGCCACCTTTAGCAGCGGATTGCTGCATCCTGTGTGGCTCTGACCACATCTAGATCTGTGTGTAGGGCTGGGGAGATGTACTCACTCTCTTTCTGTACCTGACCATGGAGGAGGAGAGTGCATGGCAGGAGCAATATACCCATTTGATAACTCCCAGTGCCAGAAATCTGCCCACAGTTGCCGGCCCTCCTACAATAGCCCCATTGTTCCTGCCACCAGCAAGGAGACTTCCTGCAGTTCCCTGGGCATTGTTAACCCTCTGGTTACCAGCTGCAGAACCAGCAGCGTGCTCCTGGGCAAGTGCAGAGTGGAAGGTGTAGGGGGCAAATGGGGAGATCTTCTGTTGCCCTTGGGCTAGTGGTGCAGCTTGCAGCTTGGGAAGTAGAAGCCCCATTCTAGTGCTTCCCCACAAACTTCTGTTGGTGGTTCCCATTTCAGATGATGGGTAGTAGATGTCTTTGTTGAAAATACCATCCCAGCATCCTCCAAGGAGTGCTGTATCTGCGGGGATGTAAGCTGGGAGAAAGGGGTCCAGCTGAGCTCCTACATATTCTCCCCAAATGAGAGCAGGGGGAGAGTATTCTGCATATTTCTAGGGTGCTGCTTCCTGTGGTATTTAACCAACCTTTGCACACAACCTTTGCACACAAAGAAAGATCCAGATCATCTATCCCCTGTTACTCTGGCACTGTGTCTGGGACAGGAAGTGCCTCTGGGTGTGGGGAGATATATTTGGGATGTTGGGGTGCTAATTCCAGTGGCTTAGATATCGGCATGGAAACCATTTAAAGCAATCCCAGCTTGATCAAAGTGCCCTCTTCCTTCCTGTGCTGTAATGTGATCATGAGCCCAGGAGCAGCTCTTGGCCTTCTCTGGTTTCTGACTTCTGTGGATTTAAAGACAGTTCTGGAAGGAACAGACGTGCTTTGCCGCGGATACAGGCTTGCTGTCTGGAGCGGGACATGGATAGAAACAGGTGTGTGTGAGTGAGAGAGGAGTATAATGGATAGTGAATGTAAGGCAGTGCTGCCGAGCAGTGGGCTGTGGAAACCCAGAATCCTGGGTTTTGTTCCCTGCTGTGGCTCATGTGCTATGGCTGTATCTACGCCGGCCATCTTCCCACTACCAGAGACAGTCTGCACCAGGGCCCCTACCATCACTATAATGGGGTTGCTTGTGGTGATAGAGAGCAGGGCTCAGCAGCCCTTGGGGCTCACTTCCAGGTTCCACAGATTCCCCACAGATTATATTATGTTCCTAAAATCTCATGCTTCAGGGTTTCAGCTGGCCACCTGCAGGTATCAAGACGTGATCCCAACCCCCACCCCGCACAATGTATTCTGGGTTTTGTTTTCATTTTTTAATCTCCTTATGCAGAAGCATCCGGGATGTCTGTGGCTGGAGATAGGATATAGGAGGGGTAGGCCAGGGCTCTGAGTGGCACTGAGCATTCTCTATCTCAGGTGCTTGGCTGACAGGTTCTTGCTCACATGCACATGGTCTACCTGATTGTCATATTTGGGTTTGGGAGGGAATTTTCCCCTAGGCCAGGTTGGCAGGGACCTTGTTGAGGGGGTTTTCAGCTTCCTCTTCAGTGTGTGGGTGTAGGTCACTTACTAGGATTATCTGGGGGTATCAATCATTTCCCTGCCATTGTGGGGGCCTCCTGCACTGGTGCACTTCAGTCCCTCCTATTCGCTGCCTGTGGCTTGTAATAGTCTAGTTTCTTGAGGTTGTAATACCTTGGTCTCATTTCAGTTGTTGGGTTCAGTGTGCAGGTGCTGGATGGTGCTGGTGGACTCTGACGTACAGGAGTTCAGACTAGATGATCCGGTAGTCTCTTCTGACTCTTTATGTCTCAGGGAGGAATGGTCGGTGCTTGCACCCCTACCACACGCACACATACGTTTTCTGTGCCTCAGCGTTACCATCTGTAAAATGAGGTTCATTCCCTGGCCTGTCCTTTGGGGTTGTGTCCCTGGAGGGAAGGGGCGAGGGGGGCTGCTCGAGGTGTTGCTGTTGTGTGTGTTAGCACAGAGTTTAGTTGTTGTTTTTTCTCCCATGCATGTTCATTTATTGTGACTCCTCTGTGAAGACTCTGTAGCTAAGGGTCTGGCTGAGCTCAATTATAAACATTATAAATCCATTTAGAGTTGAAGCTTGGCACAAACTCTCAGGCCCAGAGGTGAGTATTTCCCCCTTTCGACTTCAGAGACTCAGCCCAGCTGAGGGGGGAGCTCAAGCTGCAGTCAGCTCTGTGGAACAGGCTGGTACCCTCAATTCTGCATAGACCCAATCTCTGTCCTTGCCCACTCAACGCCAACTTGTGATGCATTACAACAGGACCTTTCTCAGGGTCACATGAAGGCAGAGCCCTCTAGAGTTGCCGCAGCATTCCTTCTGTTACAGAATTATGCTTCAGAATGGTGAGGGTTGGGGTGAGGAAGGGGAAGGAGGTGCTGCACTAGTTGTTCCAGATCTTGGGGGAGTCTCTCCAGCTCCGAGTTTTGAAGCCCTTAAAATGTGGAGTCTCTTCTGAAACAACAGCTCTGAGAAGTGTGAATTGGCCCATTTCTCCAAACAGGCTGTGAACTTTGAAACTTACTGAACGCAATATAAATATTAATGTCATTAACGATTTCACTGACTATCATTTAACTAATGTGTTTTTTTTCACAGTGACTGTCAGTAAGCTGCCATCCCACTGCCAGATGCCCCAATTCCCCCTATGCACCTACCAAACAACGTCTAGCTTCCTCCAACACACACATTTGCAGTGCAGTAACGGATCACTATGAAAATCAGCCACATGTTGAATACAGAATGTATTAGGCAGAGTAAAATAAATGGAAATGACCATCCTAGTGATAAGCCCCGACCTTTGTCTGAGTGTGGTTAACTCCAGGAGTTACTGCACTAAACATAACTGAAGCTGCCACAGAATTTTTGTCTGGTTGCACCATAGCTGCAGAATCCAAGCACCTGGCCACAGAGCACAGGGTTTGTTGGCTGCAGGAGCCACTGCATACTTTGAAATGGGCCCCCAGTGAGCCCTAAACACTTGGGGCTAGGTACTCTGGGGTTGGAAAGCCATGGGGTATCTGCATGCAGCCTGCCCCCTGCTGCCTGTCTGCTGCATCTTGACAATCCTGCCTGCAATCCCTACCCACAGGGGAATGATCTGTGATCCTAATGACTCTTTCCATTCTGTGACCTGGCTGAAGTGGTGACACTGAAAGACAATAACCCCTGTTATTTGGAGCACCTTGCTTCGTGCCTGTGGGGTCCAGACACTCCGCTATCACCTGGCCTCTCTGGTCTTTTCTTCTCTTTGTGAAGTGAGTGTCCAGGTAGCTTCTTGTGACACTTTAGAGACTAACAAATTTATTTGGGTATAAGCTTTCGTGGGCTAGAACCCACTTCATCAGATGCATGGAATGGAAAATACAGGAGCAGGTATAAATACATGAAAGGCTGGCAGTTGCCTTACCAAGTGTGAGGTCAATCTAATGAGACAATTCACTTAACAGCAGGATACCAAGGGAGGAAAAATAACTTGAAGTGGTAATGAGAGTGGCCCATTTCAGACAGTTGACAAGAAGGTGTGAGTAACAGTAGGGGGAAATTAGTATTGGGGAAATTAGGTTTAGGTTTTGTAATGACCCAACCGCTCCCAATCTTTATTTAGGCCTAATCTCATGGTGTCCAGTTTGAAAATTAATTCTGGTTCTGCAGTTTCACATTGGAGTCTGTTTTTGAAGTTTTTGTTGTTGAAGAATTGCCACTTTTAGGTCTGTTATTGAGCGACCAGAGAGACTGAAGTGTTCTCCTACTGGTTTTTGAATGTTATGATTACTGATGTCTGATTTGTGTCCATTTATTCTTTTGCATAGAGACTGTCCGGTTTGGCCAGTGTACATGGCAGAGGGGCATTGCTGGCACGTGATGGCATGCTGATACAGACTAACACAGCTACCACTCTGAAACAGGTAGCTTCTGTCAGGCTGACTGACTCAGCAGCCCCACCTGCATCACTTACTGACTCCCAGGACTGAACTGCTGTGCTGCTCCTGAGAGACTGGCTTAGTGGTAAAATAGACACCCCCCCCACATATACACGGTGTTGTCAGTGAAGGACTGAAAGGGTTTAAAAATACTCATACCTAGGGTTGCCAACTCTCCAGGATTCTCCTGGAGGATCCAGGAATTAAATATTAATCTTTAATTAGCAATTGTCATGGGATAAAACCTCCAGGGATACATCCAACCAAACTTGGCAACCCACTCATATCCCCCAAAAAACACACTCACACACCCTCTCTCTCGCCTCCTTGCCAGCTTTGTGGATGTTATAAATTAGCAAGGCATCTTTCCCTTCTGTTCAGAAGGAGTCTCTGTAGGGAGCATTAGGAAAAGTTGTTTGTTGGGCCTGCCCCCTAAAAAATAAGATGTTATGTGGCACCACTCTGCTGCTATTAAATTTCTGCCATGTCTCACCCGAGCAGGGCTGCATTTCAGCGCTGGGTGAGCGATTCCTGTCCTTAGTCGGCTGTACCTTGTAGAGTGATTGGAGAATTAGAAAAGTAGGGCACCTAAAGGGCTTGGAGACACTGGTATGATGTGCTATAGAAAAGGAGAATAACCTGAGACTTGGGCCAGTGCTGTGGAGTGTGTCTCACTTATGTGCACCCACCAGAATGGGAAAGCCTGAGAAACTTCACGTGAAGGTGGGAGGAAGGCTTTTGGGACAGGAAGCACAGGGGAGCTGATGCCCTTTCAGGATGCTAGGTGGGGAAACCCCCAGTGGTATCCAACCCCCCCACAGCAGTGCAAAACCCAAACTCTGATACAGTGATGGAGGGGGGAGTGCTCTGTGCCTGCTCATCTGTCTCTGGGCCTTTCTTTCCCCTTCCCCTGTCTCCTCCACCCCCAATCCAGAAGCCCCTGTGCTGAAGTTTTGACGCTCTCAGACAGTCCCTGTTCCTTCCGCTCTGGCGAGCTCTTACAGGCAGCTGCCACTGCTTTGCTAGCAGGATTCTAGCCTGCTCTGATGCTGCACTGCAAAAGGTGAAAGGTCACCCAGGGTGGAATTTCCTGCCAGGCAGATGCATGGCTATTTCCCCTTTAACCTTAAACCCCAATGCGCCTTAGTCATGATTGCATGCAAATAAGAGCAAATGGGGGTGGGGGGAGCTGCCGGGAAAAGGAAGCGACCTCAGTCAAGGTTTAAATATAGAGCCAAGGCTTTTCGCTGCATGCCAGGCCTGTTGTTTATAATCTTGGAGGAGTGTTTGGTGACTTCTCATGTCTCATCTGCAGCCCAGGCTCATATGTGTGCTCTGGCCCTTCTCTACATACCAAACACATCAGCTGCAGCCCTGACTTTCCTAGGTAACCTCTAAAGTGCTCCTGTTTGGGAAAGATTTAGGTTCCCCTGCTCTGACGTGTGTGGTATGTAGAGAAGGGCCAGAGCACACGTACGTAATTCAAATTCCCCCTGCCCTTGGGTTAAAATTAGTCTTGTTCACTGCCCTGTAAGGATCCTTGGAGCCAAACCTTTGCTGGTCACCAGTAAAGCAGCATGAACGCAGCAGCTACCCTGCTCTTCGATATGGAGATATGGACTGTTTGGACTACAGGTCCCAGCTTGCAACATGACTAGTTTACCTGGATCTAACTGGACCATTGCATG
Organism: Dermochelys coriacea; assembly: GCF_009764565.3. Taxonomy (NCBI): domain Eukaryota; kingdom Metazoa; phylum Chordata; order Testudines; family Dermochelyidae; genus Dermochelys; species Dermochelys coriacea. The sequence goes on along the minus strand of NC_050089.1, from coordinate 18,405,448 downwards.
ATGGGAGTTGTAGTCCACATGGGCTGCACCCCTGTTCAAAGCAGGAGGTGATGGCAGTTTGCATGGCTTAGAGCCTCTGTTTCTGGGAGGATTTTGTGCAGGTTGTTGGGGACCCTTCAGCTACTCTAGGATGGGGGAGTGCTATGAGATTTCCCTGGCAGTTCACAGCAGAATTCTCCATGCACTATTTATCCGAGTTGGCATCAGCTGGCTTCCTGCCAGTGGCACATCAGGGCTACATGGCTCTACTCGCCCATGCCGTCTACAGCACTTGCAAAAACTGCTCCTTGGAATGCTGCTGTTCCCAGTTTCAGGACTTGGGGCCAAGGGAAAGGGTCCAAATTGCAGGTAAAACCACTGCTGTGCTGTGTCAGGTTGTCTGCCTTGCTGGAGGTGAGTGAGTTTGCCAGTTCTCAGTCCCAGCTGTTGTAAGGCCTGGGAGTTTAGTTGAATCCCCTGGGCAACGGTGACACCTAGTGGCACAAGATCATAGGCCACGGGCCAGGTTTAGAGACAGACGACTTGACAAGACGCCACTGAAAATCTCCTCAATGCAATCTGAGACGTGCTGAGGTTGGGCTGAGCTGGCCAATTGCTCCTCCATGTTGGGAGCTGAAGGAGAGTTCCCTCCATTTGCTCCAAGTTTCTGGAGTGGCCTGTGGGTTTAATCCTAGGAGGCACTGACCATCACCACGCAGGCAGATCCAAGAAGACAGGGTAGGCAACTGGTGAGGATTAACTCTGTGTGAGCGCCTTGCTGGCATTCTCTGACACTGTGCAGACACTGTAATGCCCCGTGTGTGAGCCCTGGGAGAACTGAGCTTAGTAGCCTGCTCTGAGGCTGCTGACCCTTGGGAGGTGGGACTGTTGTGTGAGAGACTGGCCTTAGTTTTAGAGCAGGGAGGGGCTCAGGAAAGGGAGTCAGGACTCCTAGGTATTACAGGCCTGGCACTGACTTAAGCCCTTCTCTGTCCAAAGGGGATGATAGCTGCTTCCCTCATGAATGCAGCACCGTGAGACTCTCTGCTGAAAAGGAGCTACAAAAATGTAAAGTGTGATTGTTCCCTTCCCTTCTTGGGGCTGAGGGAAGTGTTGTATGTGCCCTTTAAGAGTCTGTGCCCTGTGTGGGAGCCCTGCCCTGCCCCAGGCACACTGGGCTGGAGGCTAGGTGCTGGGAGCTCTGCATTTTATGTTACTAGGTAATACCAGAGCTAATCTGTATCCCCCTGCCCCCAGGGGATGAGGCTGAGTCTCGGGTGAGTCACTGGCACTTGCATATGTCAATCCCTTCCTGAACCCCTCTGATTCTCAGGTGACTGAGTGATGGCAGCTAGCAGTGCCATAGGCCCAGTGGAGCCCTCTGTACCCAGGCTGCCTGCAGGAGAGGGGTGTGGAGAGGAGGAACGTTAGAAAGAGACACTGAGGAAGCAAGAAGAAAAGGAGTACTTGTGGAACCTTAGAGACTAACAAATTTATTTGAGCATAAGGTTTCGTGAGCTACAGCTCACTTCATCGGATGCACTACATCCGGATGAACAGATTGTTTAGCATAAGTAGTTAACACACATTTCAAGGGACCATTCAAGGTGAAGTGTCTGTACACTGGTTCCTCCCCGACCTCCCAAATCAGATGAGCAGCCTGGGCTAAAATAGCATTAACCCTTGAGCTGCTGGCACTAAGAGATAGCTGTGGTGCCTGTGATACAGGCTGTTGGTGTTGTATTGTACAGAGGCCTGCTGTCTGAGCTATCCAGGGACTCCTTTGGAAAGCCACGTGGTTATGTAGGGCCTGCAGGGCATGATGCCGGGTACTGGATGTTTGTTAGTTCAGCCTTTGGCATGGGGAGTGAAGTACTGGATGGAGCTCCTCTTAAATAGGGAGCCAGGTGTGATCATGGGGGGAGAGGGGAATTGGGAGGGGGTGGATTTGCTGAGGGCAGGAGCCTTCCAGGATGATGGGGAGGCCAGCACTCCCTTCTCATGCAGTGCAGACACCTGCTGGGCACCACAGGCCTGCACTGTCTTGGCAACACCTGGCCTAGCCCAACCTCGAGCAGTTGGACTGGGGGGGGCCTCTCCATTGCCATCTTTCTCATCCCATCTTTGGCAGTGCATAGCCTTGTCACAAAATGCCCAAGCTTTTCCCCATTCCTTGCCTGGTACTGGGGGGCCTGCAGGTGAGGGATGTGGAGAGGAGGAACTTCCTCTGCCCTCAACAGGCCCCCTTTAGGACTCAGAGCACTGTGACACATGCAGTCATTGCCATCTCTGCTGAAAAGGATCAGTTAGTACCAAATGCTGTGTGACAAAGTCCACTCACTGGAGCAGCGCCTCCTACTGTCCGTTACAGGGATTAGCTCCGCCAGCCAGTGTGCCCTTTCCAGGTGGTGCCTCTCCCGTCATTGTCTCCACTTGCAAACCAGGCTCAGTCCAATTACCGCAGCATTCTCTTCATGATTCAGCCCTCCAGCTGTATCACCATCCGTTTCTTCGCTCTTCCGGGGTGGGAGGGAGGGAGAAATATCTTAGTTCAACAGTCCAGCCACTTCCCCAGTGGTAGGTGAGGGGGTGACCCAAGCCCATTCAGTACTCTGGGTCCCAACCCAGGGACCTTGTAGATAGCAGCCTCCTGCTGCCTCACTCAATGTTGCTTCTATTCCCTGGGCCACTTCCCTGTGACACCAGCACCTTTTTTCACCCTCTTCTCAGGGCTTTCAGCCAGCCAGATGCTCCCTCAGTCCCTGCCAGCAACTGCTCTGTCCAAGGTGCTACCCTTCCTGCAGCCCACTAGGAACACTGTCCTTACTCCTTAGGCTCCCTGCAGCAGCTGACTGTCTCTGTCCCTGCAGCTCTCTTTTATGTGAGCCCACTGGGCCCTGATTGACTATTCTCTGCAGCCTCTCTCCGATTGGCTGATCCCTGCATGGCCTCCCTGTGTTGCTTTTAACCCCTTCCTTTCTGGTGTGGAGTGAACAACCTATCACATGGTATGTTTGAACAGAGGGCACTAAATAGCCATGAGATGGTAATGGCTTCCATTCTCCTACTGGGTTTAGATCTAGAGGCTCCACACCCCAGGACCTGCTCTTCGCAGCTGCCCTTCCTGCTTTCTAGCTGGAATTTCTTTTCCCAAAGACTAATCCTTTGGCTTGCCCAGCTGCATCTGGTAAATGTGTGTGAAAGTACCTGTGCTGCTCCCTTTCAGGATGGGAGCACTCGTGCTTTCAAGGGCCAGTGCACAATGGGCATGTAGAAAGAAAATTGCTGCCACAGAAAGGGACAGTGGTTAAGGTGTTAAAGCAACAGGTAGGGAGTTGGCAGTATTAGTGGCCTACTAGCATCCAGGCCTGGATCCTGATCCTGGTAAATGTGGGTCTGCAGACTGCTCCTGATTCCCGCCGTCTGCATGGGAATCTGACCTGCCTGCTCCTGCCTGTGGCCTCTCTCACTGGCCACTCCTTGGAGTCCTGGGATCACATTATTTTGTTTAATCCTGAAGGATCCCAAAATGTTTCATAAACTCTATATGCAGCCCTGCTGAAATACTCTCCACCCCAGAGGTGGGTGTATCAGACATGTGCACAGCACACAGACCAAGCCCAGCCTTGGCTCTCCCATAGCACCCATGGGAGAGCAATGATGAGCTGGAGTTTCAAGGTCTTGCCCAAGAGCCCTGCACCCTTGGGATGCTTAAGAGTGGGGGGGGGGGCAGAGCTCCACACCCAGAGCAAAAGCCAGAGGCTGCAGAATTCCACAGCAGGTCACTGCTCCAGCAGCAGCAATGACATCAGTACACAAGCATGGTGAGAATTGCATAAGGGGATCCTGTTATCTTATGTAGTGGCTGGGCCAAGGGGGGCTGGACTGCAGAGCTGTGCCAGGGCTGGCAACGTCACATGGGAGAGTGGTTCAAATAGGTAATCTGCAGCTTTCCCCTTACATGCTGCAGTCCAGATCTCACCAATGCTCTTGCCCCTACTAAGGAACTGCATGTCATGGCGACTCAGGGGGTCCCGAGGAATTGTCTAGGTAACAGAGAATGAGGACTAGGCTGAGGTCCTGGGATTTTTTTGGGTAGCAGAATAGGGTGCTGGGGGAAGGACAAGGTCTTGGGAGATTCTGAGTAACAGGATCTGGGGCTGGGAATGTTCATTGGGCACTTTTTGGGGGGGTGAGGAGGGAGGCGGTTAATGTTCATGAGTATCTCCCCTACCAGGACCTGCTCTGCCTGAGCCCAGCCATGGTGGTGCTCTGTTCTCTGCGAAGCCCAGCTCTGACTGAGCAGTGCCAGAACCTCTCCTTGCAATCTAAGAGCTCTGAGATGTTTACCAGATGCTGGATATGGGCAGCTGGCTCCCAACAGCAGCTTGTGACTCTGGCCTGTTTTGACCCACAGTGCGGGAGAGCTCCTTCCTCAAAGGAAATCAAAGCTCCCCAGGCCTGAATAGCCAGCAAGTGCCTTAGATATTCTTGGCTTTTTTGCCCGAGCTCCCTATCACTGCAGGCCTGTAGTGCTGGGAAATGGGTAGCTGCAGCACCTCATACATGGGGCAACGGGATCACTACAGCTTTCTTACTGGCTTCTCCTCCCTTTTGGGAATCAGGTTATCTGATCTCTGCATGACCCCTTGCAAAAGTCCCATTGAATAGCTGTGCAACGTGTGTGAGAACGGCATGGAGCACTGACTCTTCCCTATAGATCTTGCATGTGTGGGGTAGCTAGAGAGGATTTGCCAAATGGGCTGAAACCCCAAAGCAATCGGCAAACCAGGTAACTGATTTTGGGAATCACTAGGAAGGGGAGCTGCCTGCGTGGGGGTCAGAGCCATGCTCTAGCAGGGAAGTAGCATTTCCTATAGTCAGAGAACCACAGAGGGGAGCTTCCTTTGCTGATTGGCCATTGCTGGGAGCAGATGGCATGAGCAACCTGCAGTGAAATGGGGAAGGTGCAAAGCAGTATTTAGGGGGAGGTTCTGTCCCTTCTCTGTCTTGATTCCCTCTGTTCTTAGACAAATCTGTCAGTTTGTCTGGGCCTTGGTTTCCAAATCTATAACGTGGGGGACATGTATCCCTAGGCAGGGGATGGAAGAGGGAGTTTGAGTGTTCATCCCTTTTAAAATGGTTTGAGATCTTTGGCCAAATAACACTGTGGAAAAGTAAAGTATTGTTCCTGCCCTTTGAAAAAGCCCTGATGGGTGTAATAGGATTCTGTCAAAATTGCTCTAAAAACCTGTAGGATCCAACAGAACATTAGGTTCTTTCTGAAGGGCTGTTTAAATCCTGCTATAGAGCTTGTGAGTCCAATACACTTCCATTATTCTGTCAGATTTAAGAATGAATGGATACTGAAGGAAGGTCAGTCTCTTCTATTCCCCTTGCCTTGTGATATAAGAATGAAGGACATCAGTGATATTGATAGGGTAGCACATTTAAAATGGATGCATTTTTTTACACAGCACACAATTGGTCTGTGGAACTCTCTAAATAAATCTGTTAGTCTTTAAGGTGCCACCAGACTTCTTGTTATCTCTCCATGAGTGCACTCATTGGGCATTTGCATTCTATGGGGCATGACAGCACAGCACGTAGAGAGCCCAATTCTGGTTTCACCTGTGCCCATGTAACTCCGGATTTACTCTGGCCTATTATGAGTTCTTGACCAAGTGTCTCCTTGCTGACAGGTAGAGAGGTGTCACTGAGTCAATCTGCTTCCTTCTCTAATTGTCTTGATTCTGGTTTTCCCTGCTTCCTTTCTCGCTGTTGCTCTGTCAGTACGCCCCGTGCACTCCCCTCTTGCTGGCTGGTGTGACTGAAGGATTGCACTGCAGTGGTGTCGGTCTGCACTCAAATGTGGAAGTAGTAGGGCATGCGGATTGGCTGCTGGGTGGCTTCCCTGCTCCTTCTGGAGGCGGGGGGTAGGGGAGCTTCTGCGTTCTTGTGGCTGCGTCAGGAATTTGTGTGTTATCGTCCTTTCAGTTTGAGGGAAGCATGATTCACCAGAAACTCCTCTGAGAACGCAGCAGGGTTTCAAGTTGCTTGAAATATCAGCTAGCAATTCCGGGACTGTGAGTGTGTCAGGTTCACTCCTCAGCCTGGAGTTTCCTCCTCCTCCTCCATTGATTAGACTGAGACTGCAAGAGACTTATTGAAACCAGCTTTTTTTTTTTTTCCTGTCTAAAGGTCTTTTGATTTAAGTCTGCGGCTTGTTGAATGTGCAGGCACCAAATACTTGCCTGTAATGTTTTGCATTTATCATCTCAAAAGGCTGTAGAGGCATTTTTTTAAGCTTCACTTATCCCTTAGCACACTAGGTTATCATCTCCATTTACTGATGGTGACACTGAGGCACACAGACATGAAGTGACTTGGTCAAGGTGTCTCAGCAAAACAGTGGCAGAGCAAGGAATAGAACCCAGGAGTCCTGGCTCCTTGCTTTAACAACTAGGAATGAAAAGTTGCTGCTGTCTTTAAAGCTGCCAGGTAAGGGTAAGGTGTCTGCTAAACCTGCTGTCTTGTCACTAATTGTCAAGGGAGCCACATTTCTATGCAGGCTCATTCTTTGATATGTGCTTTCCAGGAATATTTTGGGTCATTTGTCACCCTGGGTCCATGTAGGCACTTCTCAGTGGATCATCCATGGCCCAGATGTTTGACATATCTGCTGGACAATTTCCCTAAACTTCTCATCTGCCCCTTCACCCAGAAGTCCATCATCTCACTGCAGAGAGACTGATGGGGGAAGCAGCTTATCTCTCTATGTATCTTCAACAGTATGCAACTGTTGCTACTGCCTAAGGCACTGTAAAAACTTGCAAGCAGTCACGCCTGGCTGCAATCCTGTTGGATCTCACAAACTAAGGGAGGCCAGATTTAGTTAGAATGTGAGTAGGAGAACCTCCCCAGAGAAACCCTGGATTAGCAGGGGGGCTTGAGTCAGGATTGGGGATTGGCAGTGTTGAGGGAAGGAGGAGCCATGGCGTGAAATAACAGGGGCTGCTGATTGGTATCGAGGGACACTGACAAGAGTGGTGTGTGGGGAGCCCAGGGCTGGAATTGGTAGGGGGCTGCTGTTCAGGATTGAGGAGGTGCCAGAGAGCTGTGTGTGGCTATCTGTACTGTGTTTGGCTGAGGGAAATGGTGATAACCTTTCATGAGCACCAAACTCACCTGATTCTGTAACTAAGGGGGAGAGAACTGAGACAAATGCCTGATCTAAAGAGAAATCTTCTGAAGCTATGGCTTTACTAGGCAAATAGGGGCAGCTCACTGGCAATGGTGGTCACTAGGCCCCCCAGGGTTGTTCCAGCCTAGTCTACACTAATGTTAACACGTTAGCTAACCTGTTTTTAAATATGACTTATTTTCCAAGTTTAGGCATGGCCCGGAAGGGGCTTTGCTAATTGCCCTAGAATGGAGCTGGGCTGGGAGGAACCAGGATTCTGCTCTGGAGAATCCCTTGCAATGGGGAACTTTTATTTACAGGGCACTTCATATCCAAAGGCCTCTCAATGCCAGTGAGATCAGAGAGAACCCAGCCCCAAAGGCAGCATGGCCTAATAAAGAGCAGAAAACAGAGTCTTCTCTAACTCCTCTGCCAAACACAGCTGATAGGTCCCCTCCAAGCACACAGTCCAAGCTGTGGGAGACTCAGAAGGAAACCATGGCTACTGCTCAGACAATTTCTGTGTCTAGGTACAGTATGGACACTGTCTGGGGGGAATGTCTTTGTCTGTGCCTGGCTGGAGTGCCTCTACGGGGGGTAGGGGTGGGGGTGGGCGGGAGATGGTATGTGGATCTCTGTTGTGCATACAGGATGTAAACAGTTTTTTGTTAACTTTTTAATTTAAACATTATCTTTCCCCTTCACTATTTTAATGATTTATTATTGCTAAAAGTGCTGTCTGTATAGCAGGTTCACTGCATCGCCCACAGAAGCCCTGTAACCACTGTGATGGTGCTGAGGTAGTTGTGCTGTGTCTCCATTCTTTGCAAGCAGCTCTGTCCCCCTTTTTTCTGTGCTTGGCAGAGATGACTCTTGCCCAGATTACGAGTGCACTGTCCTGGTGCTGTGCAGTTCAGAGGGGCAGACAGAGGGTTAATGACTGCAGTGAGAACAGTGGGCATTTCTCTAGTCAGCTGTGCCCTTGAGCTGTCTGCACAGGCCCCAGCCCCTGTGGAGCCTGTCAGCAGAGTCCATAGTGATCAAGTCGGTCTGCTTACTGGTTTTGTCACCCATGGACAATGGAAATATTCCAAGCATTGGGGCTTTTATAGAAAATCTCCCAGTTTGATGTGTTCCTTGTCTAGTCTCTTGAAAGGGACTTCCAAGCCTGCTTGGATGGGATGGGTGGTGGGTCTCAAGCACCTAGACTCTCTAGAACCCATGGGTTTGGGTTCTGGCAAGGCTGACTCAGACCCCCCCACCCACCCCCAGCAAAGTACAAGCAGTTTAGTTGGTGGGTGTGATTTGTGTACTCAGCCTTAAACCCAAGGGCCTCTTGTTTGCCCTGGATGGTCATTAAGTGTCCCCTAGCCTAGGCACATTTCCTAGGAGTAGGAGTTTACACTCCAGTCCTTGGCCACAATTCCCCCATCACTGGCGCATACAGTACTGTGCCCTCCCAGCTCCCTGAACTGGCAGCATCCTGGTGCTGCTGGGAGTGTACTTGGTGAAGCACTTTGAGATCCAATGAGGTGCTGTGTCTATGTGAAACTTTGGCCACCCTGCTGATCTCAAAGCATCCTGCATGCTGTGCACAAGGGGATGGCTACTGAGAGGAAGGATGGCATCATCTCTCTGCCTGCCAGTGGAGCCCCAGCCTCAAGTCAAGTGTGTGACCCTCAGAGCCGTAGTGCAGTGTGCTTCATAGACTGCTGGTTTCTCTGGGATCTCACAGCAGCAAGCAAAGGCTCCAGGCCACCAGCAGCAGGAACTGCTGCAGGGCTTGCTTTCTGGAATGCCGTCTGTCAGCAACAGCAGCTTCCAGAGGGGCTGAGGGCTCCCTGCAGGCAGCCTGTGTGCTTAATGCTGCAGTTTGCACCATACGGACCTTCTCCTCCTCTTCGCTTATCCTCCCAGTGTCTCCTTCCCTGTTCTGCTCCCCTCCCCCTGCAAGCAGTTAGATAGAGCAATTGGCCAAGCACTGGGACAGCAGCACTGACATAAATCTCTCCTGGTGTGGAATGAGAGGTATAAATATCCAGAGAGTGATGTGATCTTTCCAGCTGCTATTAATAGGTCCCTAGAGAGAGAGAGAGCAAGCAAGCGAGACTGGCTGACACTTAAAGGGCTAGCTACTCCCTTATGTGCTCTGAAAATTAATCAGCACCTTGGCTCACCATCTTCCTCTAGGCTAAAGCAGAGCCCTCTGCTAGGTGTGTGGGGATAAGGAGGAGGAGGGAGCCACTAATGACTTGCTAGTTAGGAAGCAGTGATAGGCCTAGTGATGCAGGAGGGATCCCACTTCACTAACTAGAAATGCATGGGTGGGTTGTGTGGCAGCACTGAACTTGCAGGCCTCTCTCAGCTGTGTGTGGAGTCCCATCTGGCTTGGTCTGACACCCACTGGTGAGGCAGGTGCTATGATCCCACATTTTACAGATGGGGAAACTGAGGCACAACACTGAAGGGACTTGCAGGGGTTATGGGGGAACTGGTGCAGGTTGCCTGAGTTCGTGTCCCGGCTGACCTGACCCTGAGACTGTTGCTGTCTCTTGGACAGCACACATCTGCAGCAGGCAGACTATCTGCTCTGTTGCATCTTGTTCAAGGACAACATCCTGCTGCAGTGGAGTGGGGCTTGGCTTTTCCCCATTGCGTGTCCCCAGGTCCACTCTGAGCAGATCAGAAAGGGCATCCATCCCACTGCTGAGCTGATTGAGTTCTATTTAGAGCCCTGGGGTTTTGGTTGGTGCCCAGCTCTTCTGGTCCCTGGTTAGCAGAAATAGCTGTGTTCAGTGTATGGATAGGACAGCCCGACATCATGCAGCAGAGCCCAGGCAGAAGGGCTGGTACCCTGTGTGTGGTGTAGTGGGATGATCTCTTTGCCTATATGCGGGAGGAAGCTCCTTTGTGGGCAGGGTGGTATCTATAGGGTAGAGAGTTTAACAGAGCTGAACATGCAGAGAACAACACAGCAGCTTCCACAAACAGCTGGCTGGAGGATCCCCCCAGGAAGTAAAAAGGGAGTGAAGGGGAGTGTCTGTATCTTTAGGGCCAACACAGCAGAGGGAGACGGGGTGTCTCTGGAAGATCCTGGCACAGTATGCAGGGTACTTCTCATGGAGAGTTTGGATACACTGTGCCCTGTTCCTTTCTCAAGTGCAGGAGCCATCTCACACAGCTGATGGTTTGTCAGGAGCACAGGGCAGTGGAAGACACCGCTCCCCTACACTTGCTTCCCCTGCCTCTGCCCAGGTGACTCTGAGTGCACTTACCTTTTTCTCTCCTCCCATTGTGGTACTGCATTTACTCTGGGATGGCTGATGTGCCTCATTGGGGTTATTGCTCCCTGCTGAAGTGAGCTTCTGTTTGTTGCATGCAGGAAACAGTGACAAGCCATGAGGGATGCAGGCAGCCCATTGAATTGTGAGTGGTGCTCGGTGGCTCCCCAGAACAGATAATGGACCCAGCAAATAGCTGGCATCTGATTCCAGTCACCGCAAGACTCTTTATCCCAGCGTCCAGGGCAGAGACACAGGAGAGCCCCAGCGAAGGGGTGAGGGTGTGGGGAAGAGTCCTCTGTTAAGTCAGATAGATGCTGCTGAAAAGCTGAATCTGCATTTCCTGAACAAACACTCCCACACCGCTCCCCAGCCTCCCATATGTGCCCTTTGCTCCCGTCTTCCCTCTGAGCATCCTGTGGGGCTAGCTAGAGAACTGTGCCCAAGGTCTGGTATGGTGAAGACCTCACCCCATTATCCCTGGCAGCCCCATGCTGCACCACAACATCCAGCTGGAAGTTCTGGCTGGTATGGAGCTTTCTCCATCCATCAAGCATCCCTGTCTCAGGCCACTGTAGCAGGTGCTAAAGCTACTCCTTTGCCCCCTACAAGAGCAGTGACTGTTGCTTGGCTAGCTGGTTCCCCTGCCTGCTCTCACTTCTGCCTGTCTCTCACCTCTCTGCCCCCCCCCCCATCCATCCCACTGCCTCCATCCCCTCCTTCCCTCAGCCTTGTTCATTATTTCCTGCTCGGAACAGCCCCCTCTCACCTCCTGCTCCCACTGCATCCCTCTCCTCAGTGGGCTGGGTTGTCACACCTTGTCCATCAGGTTGAACCACGTGCTGACTGGTAGGCACCATGTCTCATGTGTTTTGCAAAGCACCGGAAAGGCTCTTTCAGTACTAGCAACAGCTGGGACTGGCTGAGAAATGGGCAGTAGAATTTGGGGTGCTAAGGCCCTGAGGGCTCTGTATTCTGTTCCCTGTACAAAGTTGTTCTGTACTCTGGGAAACACTTGCAAAATCTTAGAAATGCAGGACTGGAAGGGACTTCAATAGGTCGTGTAGTCCAGTTCCCTGCACTGAGGTAGGACTAAGTATTATCTAGACCATCCCTGACAGGTGTTTGTGTAACCTGCTCTTAAAAACCTCCAATGACAGAGATTGCACAGCCTCCCTAGGTAACTTGTTACAGTGCTTAACTACCCTGACAGAAAGTTTTTCCTAATGTCTAACCTAAATCTCCCTTGGTGCAATTTAAGCCCATCGCTTCTTGTCCTGTCCTCAGTGGTTAAGGAGAGCAGTTTATCACCCTGCTCTTTATAACAACCTGTTACCTACTTGAAGACTGTAATCATGTCCCCCCTCAGTCGTCTCTTCTCCAAACTAAATAAAGCTTCCCCTCCCTCCCCACCCACAATCCTTCGTTGTAGGGCATGTTTTCTAGAGACCTTTAATCATTTTTGTTGCTCTCCTCTGGACTTTCTCCAATTTGTCCACATCTGTCTGAAAGTGTGGAAGAATTGTGCTGGGTGTCCTTCCATTCAAGAGAGGACAAGCTTTGAGTGAAAATAGCCCTGTTTTATTCATAACATACTGAATTGGTGTGCATATATACATGCCTCTACTTGGTGGAATTGCTTTTCTGTGTGTCATAGATCTTATACTGCTTCTAGCAAAGGAGGCTTCTCCTTTAGCTCAAGTGGTCAGGGCCTGATTTTTGCCTTTGGGAAGTCTGGTTCTGTCCTGCCACCTTGAAGTTCCACACAGCCAGATAGGCAGCACAGTGACAGCTGTGATCTCCTGGGTCCCCAATATAACATTTAAATATGCAACTTAGAAAATATTATTGTGAATCACATTATTCCTGGCAAAAAGGCCTTCAAAACTTATTTTTGGGGGGTGAAGAGGTGGTGTCATGGGATGACCCAGAATGTAGAATTTTGTGTCCAGTCTCCCCCATTTGTCCATCCCTAGCAATGTGTAGTGTGCCAGGACTACTGAACTGGGCATGCTGGGCTTTGCTAATAGTTAGAACCCTGCAAATCTGCGGGGATGTGGATACCCATGGACCATGTTTGCGGATTGCAGATCAGATATGGATACGAACTTTGTATCCGCACATGGCTCTACTCATAGTGGTAGGTGTGGGTGCAGGCACTTTCTGTCAGGGTTGGGGACAGGCGCAAGGGGTGCAAGCACCCTCAATGGAAAGAGGGGAAGAGGTACTTGGGCTGTGGGCACCCTGGATGGCTTGCGGGGAGGCCCATGGGTACTCCTGGTGGTGGAGGCATGTGGGGCACAGAGGTTTATTGGTTGCTTTCTCTTTTTGCAGGTGTTTTGACCAAAGGGAAGCAGCAGCAGGGACATAGAGCTCCCTCCACTGTCGCTGCCAGAAGTTTTAGCCAATCAAATGCACCCTGACAATAAACTGACCAATCATGGAAAGACAGGTAACAGCGGCACCCAGTCTCAGCACCATAATGTGAACCAAGGACCCACCTGCAACCTGGGGTCTAAGGGCGTGGGGGCGGGAAATCATGGCAGCAAAGCCAATCAGATTTCTCCTGGCAACTCTGGACTGAAAAACAGCCAGAACGCTGTCCCAAACTTTGGCCCTTTGAAGGGCAAAGTGAAACGGGAACGAAGCATCTCGGTGGACTCAGAACAGCGGGAAGCCAGCACCCCCTCACTGGACACGGAATCGAAAGGTAATGCTCAAAAACTTTTGCCTTGGAAAGATTTCCTCTGAACTGCCCCTCGCATCCTAGTGGGAACTGGGTGTAGAGCAGCTAAGAGCCTTTCCTGCAACCTGTGATCCTGCAGTACCCCTGGTGGGCTAGCTAGGAGCTCCCCTACTCAGCCTGTGCTCCTGCACCATTGGGCTGCTCTCTCCTTTCAGGTGGACTGGAATAACGGTGAGCTCACTCATGGCCTGTGTTCCTACGCTACTCCTTACAGCACCTTCTGCTGGGGAATGCTTGGATTGCACTGTTTGGCAGCTACACCCCAGACACTCTACATACTCCATACTGGGCTCCGTTTTGCACTAGCTTCTGGGGCCCCAGTGAGCTGCAGCATGTCATCAGGAGTTGTGGTGAAAATCCCGATAGTGCGGACTCCAAGCACAGAACTGAGACAGGTTTTGTTAATTGTCTAATTGCTGTTGCCAAAGATCTAACTCTTTGTGATGCCCTTGCAGCTGTCTTGTTTCTGCCCAGCCGTGGTTAGAGGGAGTTGGTGTGAGGGTTGCTTGTTGGAGAGTTAGTGGTTTTGTTTGCAATGGATGACTTCTGAGTTAAATCACATGGTTTCTGGAAAAGAGCTGAGTTAGCACTTCCTGACCATTGGCTTCCCTGTTCTAACCAGCCTCTCACAGCCTGTTGGGCCCTACAGATCACTGTGCCAAAGGGCTGCATGTGGCACTCACTACAGCAGACATGGGGACATTTTGCCTGTGAGTTGCAAAGTGAGAACCTCAGGCAGTATCTTTGGTTCTTCTTCGGGGCCATCTTTACACCTGGTAGCCTGGAGTTGCTCTTCCCAGGAGTAGCACTGCTGCCCTGGCCCATATTCCAGCACGTCTCATGATCAAAGATCTCTTTAGTTTTCTATAGGAACATAAGTTGGCAGGCTGGCTTGGACCAGAGCTGCATCCAGCCCAGTGTCTTGTCCCTGACCATAGCCAGTGCCAGCTGCTTCAGAGGAAGGTGCAAGAAACACCATTGTAGACTATGTCCTGCCTAAAAGGAAGGTTTCTTCCTCAGTGACTGGGAGATTGGCTAATGACCTGGAATGTGAGAGTTCATAGCCCTGGCTAATGGGATGGGGATGTTCTCATTATCCATGTAAATGATTAATCCTTTATTGAATCCAACTATGCTTTTGTCTCGGTATATTGTAGCATTGAGTTTAACAGGTGAATTATCAAAATAACTCAGTCTAGAATGCCTAAATCTCCTATGTAAATTCTTTGGCCTCCCAATTCAGCTACAGCTCACTGATGTCTATCTTGAATCTGATCTCTAAACACTGTTCTGTGTAAGAGGCTCAATGAAGAAGTGATGTCTTGGGGGTTACAGCAGAAGACTGGAAGTCAACACTCCTGTGTTCTATTCCTGGCTCTGACACTGACACCCTGTGTGACTTTAGGCAAGTCTTTCCCCCCTCTCTGAGCCTCAGTCTATCCCTCTGTGTAATGGGGACAATAGCCAGTCTTGCAAAGTGCTTTGAGATCCTCAGGTGACAAATGTCATAAAATGCAGGGTATTATGACACCAATCCCACAAAGGGCCCTAAACCTCCCTTCCGTTTTCACCCCTGGAAATCTCTGCCTCGCGACCTTGGGCTTAGTGCCAAAGCCTTCCCTCATTCACAGCAGAAGCCAAGTAGCATTTGAGTATATGTAGGGCCCTACCAAATTCACAGTCCGTTTTGGTCAATTTCACGGTCATAGGATTTTAAAATCATAAATTTCATTATTTCAGCTATTAAATTTGACATTTCCGAGTGTTTGTAATTGTAAGGGTCCTGACCCAAAAAGGAGTTGGGAGGTGGAGTGTCGCAAGATTATTGTAGGGGGATGTGGTTCTGCTACCTTTACTTCCGTGCAGCTGCTCGTGGCGGTGCTGCCTTCAGAGCTGAGGAGTTGGAGAGCGGCAGCAGCTGGCTGGGAGCCCACTCTGAAGGCAGTGCCACCGCCAGCAACAGCACAGAAGTGAGCATGGTATGGTATTGCCACTCTTACTTCTGCACTGCTGCCTGCAGAGCTGGGCCTCAGTCAGCAGCTGACGCTCTCCGGCCACCCAACTCTGAAGGCGGCAGCACAGAAGTACGAGTGGCGTAGTATGGTATTGCCACCTTTACTTCTGCACTGCTGCTGGCGGGGCGCTGCCTTCAGAGCTGGGCACCCGACCAACAGTCACCACACTCTGGCCGTCCGGCTCTGAAGGCAGCGCAGAAGTAAGGGTGGCAATACCGCGACCCTCCTGCAACTCCTTTTTAGGTCAGACCCTCAATTGGAAAAACGTTGGTCTTCCCTGTGAAATCTGTATAGTGTAGGGTAAAAGCACACAAAAGACCAGATTTCATGGGGGGAGACCAGATTTTGCAGTCCGTGACACGTTCCTGGCCGTGAATTTGGTGGGGCCCTAGGTATAGGGATTCCTTTCAAATAATAATAAAGTATCTCTTATTCCAAGCTGCTTGTGTTTATAGAGCTGCAGCCTGAGATTCATCCTCTGAGGCAGCTGGAGAGGATGCTTACTAGCAAAGATATGTGCAGACCTCTCTCTCCTGGTCACACATCATGGATACAACGCTCCCCACCCCCCCCCCAAAAAAACCCAACAACACAAAAAACATGGATGCTGGGTTGGCAAGGCTGATCCTTGCTCTATGTTACTCTTCCCTCCTGCATGCTGGGTGGTCCTGGACACCTGTGGAACTGATTTCCAGGGATGCTGTGTAGGCCAAAAGTATAACTGGGTTCAAAAAAGAATTAGATACGTTCATGGAGAATAGGTCCAAAACTGGCTATTAGCCAAGATGGTCAGGGTCACAACCCCATGCTCTGGGTATCCCTAACCCTTCGATTCCCAGAAGCTGGGACTGGATGACGGGGGATGGATCATTTGATAATTGCCTATTCTGTTCATTCTGTGCCTCTGAAGCACCTGGCACTAGCCATTGTCAGATTACAGGATACTGGGCTAGATGGACTTGGTCTGACCCAGTATGGCCATTCTTATGTTCTGATGATGGTGGGACGGAACAGGCCAGGTTCTGAACATGTCAAAGCCCTGGGAGGGGGACACACTGCTCTCCTGCCTGTTGCCTTGTTGAGAGACCATTAAATCCATTGGGCAGGAAGCAATCTCTGGGGCAAAAGCTACATTCCTGCCCCAATGCAGCATGTGCCTGTTGCTTTGGCCTAGCTGAGCTTCTAAGGTTGTTTTTTGCAGTCATGTCCCTAGCGTCGCCGTCCCCCCGGCGCCTTCCCCTTTAATTCTTCTCCGATTGGAACTAGTTGCCATTTTCTGGGGGCAGGAAGGGGTGGCTAGTAATTTTTCTTGTATGAAAACCAGTGGTGCATCTCTCCCTGCCAGTCACCATCCACAGCTGCAGATTCAGGCCTCTGGGGAGAGTCTAAATGCTGAGGCCAAGATGTCAAGGGAGAGCACTCATTGTGTCTGGCTGGGAGGAGAGCTGGGGAATGTGAACCCCATGCAGGCAGGGGAGTTAGTGCAGGAGCAATGAGAGAGAAGAGACTGAGAGGGAAAAATTTGGGCTGGATGCCAGGAAAGCTGCCCGGCAGTGTGATGGCTCAGGCTGGGGAATCACCTCCCAAAGGGAGGGTAGGAGCCCCATTGCTTGGCACATTTGTTACTCAGGGCAAACCTCTGGTTGGGACCCTGTTGGGAACAATCCTGCTGCAGCCAGCAGAGAGATGGGAGTTGACAGGCCTCTAATGAGCTCCCATGTCAGTCTGTTGCACCAGACTGAGCTCTTGTGAATGGCAGAGACGGCTGGTATTGACTGAGCTTTCCCACTCAGTGCTCCAGCAGCAGCTTTGCCTCCCCTGGCTAACGTCTGGGTCGCAGCTCCTGGATGGTTCTGGGGCTCCAGCAAAAGCTTCTGGATCTCTGACAGACAATCTCACGCTGTTGTAAACAGTTCTGTGGTAGCTGTTTGGACCCAGCTCAGGCTGTGATCCCATCCCCCCATAGGTGAGGAATGACTGCATTGGAGAAGGGGACCTGGAGCAGGCTCCCAGCCTGGGGTCTGACTGCTAAATGCTTTTTTGCAAAGACGTGCTAGCAGGGCCTCACCCACAGCACAACCAGGGCCTTGCTGCAGGCACATCACAGTTCTGCCAGTGGTCTTGGAGCAGAGATGGAAATGCTACTTCCAAGTTGTGCACTGTAGGAGGGAGTCTCGGTGCAGGTCCTGCACTATTTGGGGGTAGCAGGGCTTCTGACCCACAGTAGGGCTGTTCAGCCATTGGGCAGGAGTCCACATAGCTCTGTGCTGGGTGGGATTGCTGTGGTTTAGTGCAGGAAGCAGGCTGAGGCTGGCTGTCAAGGCCAGGGTGAGGCCTATCTCAGGGAGCTGAACCCTTGTACATCTGCCCCTCTGTTCACTGGACTCTCCTAGCTGGTTTTGCTAACATGACTCTAAGTGCCAGGAGGTGGTGGGGCAGAGCCCAAGCCTATTCAGTCCATGGCTGTGCCGTGGCACTCCCCGCTTTCTGACAGGTACTATCCCACTGCAGGTGAGGTGGCTCCCCGCAGCAAGCGTCGGTGTGTGCTGGAGAGGAAACAGCCATACAGTGGGGACGAATGGTGCTCAGGCCCGGACAGCGAGGAGGACGACAAACCCATCAGCAGCACACACAGTGAGTATCCCCTCCCCAAACAGCCCCGAGATCACTGCATGCCCAGTTCCTGCCCTGGAGTCCGTCAGAGAAGGCAGCGATGGCAACTAAAGGCTCCCAAAAGAAGCTGTCTGCTGGCTTAATAGGGCGCTTGGTGAGGCGTGTGTTGATGCTGCAAGGTTGTGGTATTGCACACACTGTGTGTGTATTGTGAGGGAGGTGTGGTGTGGTGCTTTGCAGGTGGATTTTGTGCAGTATGGTTTAGGCGGTGGAGTGCTGGAGGATTGTTGAATGCGGTGTGAGGGTAGGAGGAGTCGGTGTGTGATATGGGACTGTATCAGTCCCCCAGCCCTCTTGGCCCCATCTCCATGGGGGGACATTCCCCCCCCAACCCACATGACAAGTGGGCTGGGGGGGACATTCCCCCCCCAACCCACATGACAAGTGGGCTGGCCACGATAGGCTCTTGTGCATGGCTGGCACTGACTTGGCTTCAGTGCTGTTTTGCAGACCAATGGGCATGCACAGAGTTCATCATGTTTTGTGAGCGCTGTGCTGCAGAGAGTGCATCCTGCATGGATTTAGATCCCTGTTCACACTGTACTGTTGGACCATCCACTCTGGAGTCACTACAACCCTGTCTGGAGGCAGTTGTGCTCTGGCATCGAGGGAAATGCTCAGGGCCTGCCAAGAATCTGGACAGGGCTGAGTTAACCAGAGTGCACTGCACACTGACTTAATTTCTGATCAAGGCTTTAAATCAAGTTAAAAGCTTGCTCTGAGGCCCTGATGGTTTTTATTGTAAGTCTCTTGGGAACGGTGACGTTTTATCAATAGGTTTCATGTGACTCTTAAGCCTCCGCTCCCTCATTTCCCCCATCTCAGTCCTCCCTCCACACCCATGGGAATCTCATATGTTAAAAGAGTGTCACTTTGTGTTTAGCTGGAAGCTGAGGCACTTCTCTCAGCTTAATAAATAGCACAGTGATCTGACCTGTATGTCTGTCTGTCTCTGTCTGGGGGGTGGGTTGTGAACAAACTGATGGTCCCTCCTGCGTTCCCGAAACAGCAAAATCCTTTGATTTGTTGCATCTTGAATTCAACTATTTTCAAACTGTGGAAGTGAAAATATTTTTGAGGTAGCTGTGTCAGGTCCATTTGGGTCCATCTTTCACATTCTCATTCCTCTTCATCCTGCCAATGGCTTTCCCAACAGACAAGTTCCCCAGCTACTGGAAGAAAAAGCTAGATTTGTTTCCCTGGATCTTTCCATTCGCTTCCCTTTTTCTCCACAGTTGTATTTTTTTAAAATTCTGCTCACAGCAAGTAGAACGTGGTAAAGTCATTAAGAAAAGTGTGAAGCTAAGAGTTTGTGAATCAGACCAATTGCCCCTAAAATGATAGAGGGGCTTTTCCTAGATCAATATTCATGATGGTTTGTATTTCTTAAAACTCTAAACACTTCTAGACATGAACACCTCCCCCACACCCTTTCCAACCCATTCTCCCAATTTGACATAAGGGACTCATGTTGTCATCTTCTCCATCCACATAGCTGCAACCCTAGCTTTCGGTAAAAAGACTGCACAGGATAAAGACTGGTTTGCCACATACTCTGAAGTATGCTTCCAGTTATTGAAGCAAAATGCATGTCATATATCCGCTACAACTTGAACCCCTCTCCTGAAATATGTGCTAACCTCAGAATGGCCAAGAACACATTGCAACAAACAACAAGGCAACATGCTTAATCGTACTGGCGCGCTCTCTCTCTGTGAAAAGATACAGATGTCCTTTGAGAATGGAGGTCTAAGAGGATGATTGGAATCATCTAAGGGGATGATGGAATCAAGAAAGCAATAGTGTCTTCAGCCAGGAAGACTGCCCCACTCAGGTCTCTTAATGGAGACATCATCATGTCTCATCATCCCTTGCGGGGAGGGATAGCTCAGTGGGTTGAGCATTGGCCTGCTAAACCCAGCGTTGTGAGTTCAATCCTTGAGGGGGCCATTTAGGAATCTGGGGAAAAAATTGGGGATTGGTCCTGCTTTGAGAAGGGGATTGGACTAGATGACCTCCTGAGGTCCCTTCCAACCCTGATATTCTATGATTCTGTGATCATCAACAGAAGCAAATAGATGCAGTATCACAAGCTTTAGTCACATGAAACCAGTCTTTCTGAAGCAGTGCTAAATGCAGTCCCCAGGCTTCAGACTATCAAAGAGTTTGATATAAACCATCTATAAATGTGCCTGAAAAGGCAATCACCTCCCTAGCACCAGGAAGGGCTACAGGAAAAGAAGGAATTCCAGCTGAAGTACTATAGTAAGACTTAAACATCTGCCCAATGTCTTGTTTGCCTGGGGGAGGGAAGGAGGGGTATTGCAAGATATGAATGATGCCAACATCATAATGCTGTATAAAAACAAAGGAGAACGGAGTGATTGCAGCAGCTACAAAGGAATCTCTTTCTGTAGGATTGCTGGTAAGGCATTCGCACTGGTCAACCTCAAAAGACTCCAAGTTCTTGTTGAACGCATATATTCAGAGAGTTGCTGTAACTTCCATGTCAGTAGATCAACTATTCACATAGTCTTCACTAAGGTAGCTACAAGAAAAATGTCAAGAACAAGGAAAACCTCTCTACATGGCCTTCATGGATCTTACAAAGGCTATTGACCTGGTCATCAGAATGGGTCTTTTCCAATTGCAAGATCATTTGTTGCGGGTCCCCCCTCCCCCCAGTCCTCGTCAGTCTAATTCAGTCCTTCCACAATGGCATGAAGGCTACAGTCCAATATGATGATGATCAAGCTCACTGCTTTGTAATCCACAGTGGTATCACAGGGATGTGTTTTGGCACTAACACTTTTCAGTATATTTTTCTCTCTGCTGCTTTGTCATACTTTCTCTTCTAGCACTGAGGGTGTATGGAAAACGCTTCAACATTGCACATATAAGAGCTAACAGCAAAGTCAAATACCTGCTAATAAGGGAACTTCTTTGTGCTGATGGAGTGCTGTTTGTTGCACACAGTGAAGAGGACCTTTAGCAACTTGATAGTAGCTTTGCACTAGCTTGTAACAAATTTGGACTAATCATTGGTCTAAAGAAGACCATGATTATGGCACACGTGTGGACTGCACCAGAAGTTTTAATAGCTAGTACCATGCTAGAATTTGTCACAAGCTCTGCTATCTAGGATCAACTGTTCTGGATTACCTACCTCTAGATGATGAGCTTAATTCTCACATTGGAAAGGCAGCCACCAGACCCACACCAAGGTATGGGTCTACCAGCCATGCACTTTGATTACACTGCTGTATAGTGGCAAGATTTGGACTACCTACAGTGGACGTGAGTAGGCTAAACACCTTCCACACCCATTGTCGTCTTCATATTCTAAATATCAAGTGAGAAACCAAAGTTTCTGACAGCAAAGTATCTGAGAAAGCAAAACTGCCAAGTCTAATAACTATTCTTAAACACAGTTGCTGGCTTCATCATCTGCAATGGATAGGTGATGGATGCATTCTGAAGGATCTCCTGTATGGAGAATTTGTGGATGCTCCAAGGCCACTGTGCCAACCTAAGCTCAGTTTCAAGGATGTTTCCAGGAGTGACTTCAAAACTTTTAATATAGACATGACAGGGTCGGATGATGCAGCTAACAGGCCCCACTGGTGGGCTTCCCTGCACCAGGGCATCAAAGAGGCTGAAGAGATGTGGTTGAGGGAGAGGAAAGTGAAGATAGCAAAGCACAGCAGGCCTCAAAGTCTTAGTAGTGCACTAGCTTCCTCTTCTGGCCTTGTGCCTTCTGCCTGCATTATTTATGGCAAAGGCTGTTCAAGAATTCAATGTTTTAGCCACTTGCAATGTTGCAGCACAACACACAGTAACTGAACTTATTTGGCTGTTTCACTGTCCTCTTTCAAGGCTGTCATTCCATGTTAATGCTTCATAAAGTTGTATGGGAGTCTGGCTGTCTTTGCTGCAGGGAAGTTGCCAGTTGGACATGTGCATTTCTGCATCACCCTAGAGAGAGGATCCTCCCCTCTGCTGTGCAGGCCTCCAGCTGGGTGCAGAGCAAGGCAGGCAGGCAGTATAAAGAAAATGGACAAGTATACAAGGAGCTGCAGAGTTGCCCTTGCATATGACTCAGTGCAGTGCAAACAGACACGGGCTTTCAGCAAGTTGCTGTTCAAGGCTCCTCCCTTTGGATCACTGGGTTTGAGGTAGGATAGCCCGGGGCACTAGGCTGGGAGTCAGGACTACTGGGTTCTCTTCTTGGCTATGCCACAGATTCATTGGGTGACCACGTCACTTCTCCTCCTCTGTGTCTCAATGGAAAGGAATAATGCTGCCCTGCCCTTTACAAAACACTCTGTGATCCATGGGTGAAAGGTGACGGTAAGACCAACGGTTATTTCTGGAGCTGGCTGTGAGCAGATTGTCAGGATGCTGCCATGTGTGACAAGAGAGCATCCAGCTGGAGAACAAATGGCCATTCTCCTGTTTTAAAATGGCTGTATTTTAACAGTTCTGCATAGTTTTGCCAACTCAGGCACCATGATCCCCATGACTTGGTGAGGAGTGAGTCTTCCTCAGACTGCCCCTATGACAGAGACAAGAGCCTGATTTCCCCTCCCAGCCTGGAGACTCTAGGGAGTCTTGCTTAGAGACACATAGTCTGGACAGTGCGCAGAGGAAGCTCTGGGTGAATCCTGGCCTTGCCCCCATTCCAGCCTTGTCCTGTATTTAATGCTAGAGCCTCGTAGTTCACATGAAAGCGCAGTAGCTTTACACTCCCAGTCAAGTTCAGGGCCGGGATGGGGGAGAGAGAATGTGTGTGGCTCTGGCTTCAAGGGGGCTTTCTGTAGATGGAAGTGCTAATGCAGAATATCTACTAACTACTCTCCAGTTGTCCATAGGACGCTGTGCAAATGCAAAGCACTAAGTGGTGTTGTTAATTACAATTATTATTAATATTAAGTAAGAGTATTAAATAATTGATAGTGATTAATTATTATCGCTCCAGTGTGCAGTGTTCCCTGAATGTCTCTGTGGAAATGGCCCTGCAAGGGGAAAGCTAGGGGTCTTTGGGGCCAGTCACTCACCAGGAGGGAAAATGAAGGGGCGGAACTAAGCCCTCCCTGCTCCTCACATCTCTCTGGGAGGCTGTAGCCATCCAGGCCCAGAAAAATCCCTGCTGTGTGCTGCCATCTGCTGGAAGTTGGGGGAATGCATAGCCTTGCCCTGCAGCCGGGAAGATGCAGAAGAGATGCCCTGCTGCCCAACACATGTGATTTTTGTTCTTTCCTGTGTTTTGTAAGGGGATAAACTCCAGGGTAGAATGTTGGGCTAAAGACACTGAATCCTCTCCTCACACACACCTCTGGCACTGCCCCACAATCCTGACTGTCAGACTCCCTGCTGCTTCAGTCCTGGGCTCCCCTGACACACAGCTCTGCCAGTGCCTCTCATTCCCAGCTTGCGATCCCACTATCCCAGCCCCAGGCTCCCCACACCATAGGCAGCTTTGCTGGTTCCCCTCAATCCTGACCCCCCAGACTCCTGTTGTTCCAGCCCTGAACTCCTCTGTTATACCCACCGTAGTCTGTAATTGCCCTTAGTCCAGACATTCAATGTGTGCTGTTTAGCTCTGGCATTCTGCACAGTGCTTCCCAGCAATTTGTGTTACGCTGATTGTTGGTAACAGCTGCTCTCTCCTGTGTCCTCTGCAGACTGTAATGTAGCAGATCCTGCAATGTCCACAGCCCCGCAGCTTGGTCCTGGGTCCAACCCGCTGCCGAGCCTGAATGAGACCAGTTCTTCCAATGCACCACATGGCACTGCTCCTGGCCTGCGGCCCGAGGCTGGGAGCAGTGGAGGTGGTGGTGCCGGAAAGCAGCCTTCCCAGTTTGTTTATGTCTTCACCACTCACCTTGCTAACACGTAAGCGGTAAACCCCTGTCTCTTCCCCAATCCTTCCCATTGGCTCTGGCCGCTTGGGGTGGTCTACCACAGCTGCCTCTTACATGCTGCAGTTAGCACTGCAGCCTCTGGAGAAGGTGGGGACTGCAGATTCCCCGGGTTGCCCCTAGCATGACCTCCCCCCCCTCCACATTCTCCCTAGCATAGTTGTCAGGTGCTGGTGGAGAGAGTTCATCTTAAATGCGAGCTGCCTCCTGGTAGTGCACTAATGCTGCCAGCTGCAACAGGAGCCACGGAGTGCGTTTGGCCAGATGTATAATAAAGGGTCACAGGAACACTGAAACATGTTGGCTGCTGCCAGAGGCAGGATACTTGGTTAGATGGATTAGTGGTGTGATCTGGAAGGGTCCTGGGAGAATAGATTGCGGTGGGAGGCACTGAGTGCTAACACTCCAGATTATTGAGTGCCCTCAACTTGCTCCCTTCATTCTTTTGCAGTATCTTAGCCACTGATTCTCGGGGAACATACAGTTTTAGAGTGCCTACTTAGGTCATAGCTAGAGTCCTATGAAATTTTTTTTATTTTTTATAATTTTTCATTTTATTTTTTGGGAACTTTGTGCTGTTTTATCCAGGTCCTGCCCCCAGGAGAAGTGGGAGGCTCTGAGGGAGCACAGAGGGAGCCTGACCCCACACTCACCCCATTGCAGCAGCTTAGGGTTAGGGTGAGACCCGGCAAACACAGTCACAGTGCTGTTCAGGTTTGGCCTGGCTGCCCCTCCATCATGAGGACCAGGGTGTGGCTGGGCCAAATTTGAGTGAGTGGTGCTGCAACACCATCTGCCAGGTCACAATGCTACTCACTCAGATTTGGCCCACCTGCACTCCCCCATCCCTTCTTGTTATGATGGCAGAGGGATTGCCAGGCTAAACCTGAGCAGCATTGTGACCCTGTGCGCCAGGTCACAAAGCCCAGTGCAAGGAGCTGGGTCCAGCCCCCTGCGGGACGGGAGCCACTGCTGTACAGTGAGTTTTCATTTTATAGTTTTTGCTTTTATTTTGTGTTGTTTCACATTTGCAAAGAATATGGGGTTCTAGTCCTAACATATCCCAAAGTGTCTCCCTCCCATGCTGTATCCCTCTGGGGCAGCACACAGCAAACAGTGAAGAGCCCAGCACAGTGCACAATACTGGAGGTGGGGAAGGGGAAATTTCAAGGCAGATGTTTTCCTATCAGAGAGATGCCCTGAGATCTGTGCAGAACAGGTGGAAGTTCAGTGCCAGCTCTCCTGTGAGATTCCCACGATGAGCCCAGGGGGCTCGGGCATTCCCCTAGGAGGCCAATGGGCAGAGGTAGCCTTGCTGGGAGTTCTGAACCTATGGACCCAGGGAGTTGCTAATTATTTCTGGCTTGACACTTTGCTGTTCTTGACTGGCTGCTCTCTTTCTTAGTGCCGCAGAAGCCGTGTTGCAGGGGCGAGCAGACTCCATCCTGACCTATCATCAGCAGAATGTTCCCCGGGCAAAGCTAGACCAGGTATGGCTGGGTGTGAGCCAGACCCTCCTGTCTGTGCATGCTGCTGGGTAGTGTCCTCATGGCTAGTCACAACTGGACCCTGTTTGCAGCTCCCATTCTTTCAAGGGAGATGGGCTCAGTTGGCTCCTGTGTGGATTCAGGGCTCAAAGCCCACACAAGGTCTGGGGCTACACACCTGCCTTACATGTTTCTTGCTGACTTTGGCTTCCCCTTTCTCTCTCAGGCTCCAGCTCCCAAGATGCTGGGAGTCATCGAGCAACTGCCAGTTAACCCACCGGCCTCCAGCACTCCGCAGTCCCAGCCCCCAGCATCGCAGGGCAGCCAGGCACAGCCTCAGCCCCCCCCAGCACAGCCCCCTCCACCCCAGAGCATCAGTCAGCAAGCTCTGCCTGCACCAAGCACCCTATCCCAGGAAGGGACGGGAGAGGACATTCGGCGGGACCTGACTCCCAACTCTGTGGGAAATAGCAGCGGCAGCACCCAGCCAGGGAGCAACCACCCCAACACACCCAATGCCTCCACCAACCCGATGCAGCCCGGGCAGGTGGACTCTTCTAGTGCTTCCAGCTCTAACTTACTGGGGGATGGTGCCAGTGCTGGGGCAGCTGGAAATGGGCAGATAGGGCTGGGCCCCAGGAACCCCATGAACTCGGAGGGGCTCTCTAAGGAGCAGCTGGAGCACCGGGAACGCTCCCTGCAGACCCTGCGGGACATTGAGCGCCTGCTGCTGCGCAGCAGCGAGGCTGAGCCCTTCCTGAAATCCAACCAAAGTGCTGGTGAGGGTGGCCCCGCTCCCCAGCCGCAAGCCCCACCCACCCAGGCACCCCTCCCGCCTGTGGGCATGAAGAAGTACGAAGAGCCACTGCAGTCCATGATTTCACAGACGCAGAATCTGGGGGGCCCCAACTTGGAGCACGAGGTCTCCCACCATCCAGGTTCTGACATGGGGCAGCAGATGAACATCATGATGCAGCGGCTGAACCAGGACAGCCTGACGCCAGAGCAAGTGGCCTGGAGGAAGCTGCAGGAGGAGTATTATGAGGAAAAGCGGCGGAAGGAGGAGCAGATCAGCATCCATGGTCGACCTATGCAGGAGATGCTGATCCCCCAGTCCATAGGTGGCATGATGATCCGGGGGCCACCACCGCCCTATCACAGCAAACCTGGGGAGCCATGGCCTCCAGGCATGGGCAACCAGCTAAGGGGACCCATAGAGGTCCAGGACCCCATGCAGCTGAGGGGAGCGCCCCCCTTCCCAGGGCCAAGGTTCCCTGGAAATCAGATGCAGAGGGTCACTGGCTTTGGGGGGATGCAGAATGTGCCCATGGATGCCCTTGGGCCCATGAATGCTATGCAGCGGCCAGTCAGGCCTGGCATGGGATGGAATGATGATATGCCTCCAATAGGAGGCCCAGGGAACTTTCCACAAGGGAGCCTGCCCTACCCTTCGGGGCAAGGGGACCCTGAGCGGTTCATGAACCCCCGAGCCAGGGAGGAGATCCTGAGGCACCAGCTGATGGAGAAGCGCCCAGTGGTGATGCAGAGGCCCATGGGGATGTCTGGCAGCTCCATGAGCCAAGGTTTGGAAATGGAGAGGATGATACAGGCTCACAGGCAGATCGATCCATCCATGTTCCCTGGACAGATGCCAGGAGAGAGCCTAGGTGGCGCACCCATAGGTATGGACTTCACGGGTACCCGGGGGATGTTAAGCCCACCCATGAGCCAGTCGAGCCTCCGAGACATGGATGCACCTATGGGACCTGGGAACCTCAACATGAACATGAATGTCAACATGAACATGAACATGAACCTCAATGTCCAGATGACCCCACAGCAGCAGATGATGATGTCGCAGAAAATGAGGGGCCCTGACATGATAGGCCACCAGGGCATCAGCCCTGAGGATCTGGCCAGGGTGAGGGCTCAGAATGGCAGTGGTGGCACAATGATGGGGGGGCCACAGAAGATGATGATCCCCTCACAGTTCCCCAGCCAAGGGCAGCAAGGCTTCTCAGGCACGCAGGGCCCCTATCCCAGCATGCCCCAGGAGATGAGCAGTGCCCCAGACATGTTCAGCCCTGAACAAGGTGCCATGTCCATTGGGAACATCGGCGGCACCACCAGGCTCAGCCACATCCCTTTGCCTCCAGCTTCCAATCCCCCTCCCACCCAAGGGGGCAACCTAGCCAACATGCACCCGGCACCCTCACGGGGTCTGGGCCGCAGGCCCTCTGACCTCACCATCAACATCACCCAGATGAACTCCCCTGGCATGGCCCACCTCAAGTCCCCGACGCTCAGCCAGGTGCACTCGCCGCTTGTCCCCTCCCCATCTGCCAACCTGAAGTCCCCACAGACGCCCTCTCAGATGGTCAGCATGCCACCTTCCAACCAGTCCGGGCCCCTGAAGTCGCCCCAGGTGATGAGCTCCTCCCTCAACGTCAGGTCTCCCACCAGCTCACCGAGCCGCCTGAAGTCCCCTTCCATGGCCGTTCCTTCGCCCGGGTGGGTGCCATCTCCCAAAACTACCTTGCCAAGTCCAGGAGTCAGCCAGAGCAAGCAGCCTATCAGCATGAATTCGTCAGCTTCCATGGGAGGGCTGGATCAGGGTAAGCTGTTACACGGTGTGGATGTGTGAGTGGGATAGGGCCATAGAATTAAAGCCTGGTGCTCTGAAGGGCTCTGCACATAGCTGGTTGCTCTCATGGAGCCCAATAATTCTGTGGCTTCTAGACCCATATTTTCTAAATACTCAGACTAGTAGTGATTACGTGGCTATTTCCCCGCATGACAGTGGTGGGAATCTGCCTGCCCATAGCCAACTCTCCCTGTGCTGGGATTTGGGGCCCAAATCTCTTTGATTTTGGGTTGGCGAGTGAGCATCTAGGGCCCAGCACTGAAAGTGCTGTAATAGCAGCCCAGTTCCTTTTCCAAAGCGATAGAATACACCATCTCCCTTTCTGTGCCATGCACCAGGCCTCAGGGCAATGTGTCTCAGCATTAGGAAAAAGGGAACAAGAGCCTAGATTAGAGGAAATGCATACAGCCTGGAGAGGGACTGCTATTTCCTGGTGGGCTGAATGAGCTTGGCCTGCCTGACACATATAAGCCTGCACTCGCTTCTTCTGGGCGTGATTAATGCCAGTGATTTGCTGTGTCCATCCCTCCCCCACCCCCCCATGCTGTGCTCTCTTATTCACAAGAAGGAAAACAGTAGGCAGCCTAACATGCACTGGAGAGGTTTGGAGGGAGACTTTGGACCAAATTAGAAATGGGGAGCCAGGATGCCAGCATTCCCAAATTCCTCTGCTGAGCGGCTCATGCTTTCCAGGGTTGGGTAGGGATGGAAAAATGGATTGATGGGAGACAGAGTCCTTAAACATGTGTCCTGACTTGTAGAAGTGCACTGAAAGGAGAGGACAGTGAGGTTGTGTGTGTCACTGAGCAAACCTGTCTTGGTGCATTCCAGGGGTTGGGGAGATTGCAAGATGTGTTTGGCCAATGCCCAGCTCCCTGCATTTCCGTGTTTCTTTTCTCAGCCCCAGGTCCTATTGTCTGGGGAGACTTTTTGCAGGTAGATCAGAATTTAGTCCATTTATTTATGCAGGTAGCTATATCCAGGGAAAGGATGTCAGGGTGAGGCCCCTGAGGTATCTAGTGCTGGAAGAACAGTTCCAGGTAGCCCTGCATGGTGCAGGCAGCATGTGCTCAGAGCTACTTAGCGCGGTGGTGTCATACTCCCATCCAGAGCGGATTGTCAGCCAGGCCTGGCCACCAATCGCTGCATTTTTCTTACTCTCACTCGGCCCCCACGCACTTGACATGCACACGCGTGCCCCATGTTTCCAGTCTCTGACTTCTGTATTGGCTCTTGAAGTTAGTGTCCGTTTTCCCCCAGGCATCCAGCAGGGACTTTAATAAGAAGCAGGTAGGGGAAAGGGGCAAAGTTTTCTGTATCTAGGCTAGAAAAAGGCCTCAAACTCAGTGCCTTCCCCTCAGCACCCACCCCTCCCCTTCTTCAGTTCATGAGGGATGGGCCAGAGCTCGGAAGTCGGAACTAGATCAGATCTAACTCCCCCATAGTTTGGGGTGTCTGGCTCCGGTGACAACCACAGCAGGTGGTCCCAGCACAGAACTTCCCCAGAGTCCATAGAGGGTTTTGGTTGGGGGCCAGCCTGGTTTGGGTCTATCGCTGTTCCAAGCAGAGAATTGGGGATGCTGCCCGATGGGAGCAGGCTGCAGCTTGCAGGGAGCACTAAGCTGGGTGTCTCTCTCTCTTTTGCTTGCAGGTTCGCTCCTTCCTGGGCCTAGGAGCAATTCCTCCGCGCCAGCCAGTAATCCCTCTAGCACCATGAATCCCAACATACCTTTTACTTCCTCTCCAGATCCATCCCCCTCCCAGAACCCCCTCTCGCTGATGATGTCACAGATGTCCAAGTATGCCATGCCCAGCTCCACACCACTCTACCACAATGCCATCAAAACCATTGCCACCTCTGATGATGAGCTGCTCCCAGACAGGCCTATGCTCCCACCAGGAAGCATACCAGGTACGTTCTTCTGGGACTGTCTGCACCAGCGGGGAGAGCAAGCTGGAGCTGGGCTTTATAGGGGTAAGACTGGTCTTGTGGTTCACACACAGGCCTGGGAAGCAGGACACCTGGATGTGGCTCTGATGCTCAGAGTGGGGGTCAGGAATTCTGTTCCCAGCTCTGCCACTGACTTCTTCTGTGGCTTTGGACAAGTCACTTAACTTGTCTGTTCCTGTTTCCCTATCTCTCCCTGCCTCTGTTGGAGCATGGGGCTCAGTGCATTGATGACTAGAAAATACCTGGGAGGCATGGCTGGGGGCGTGTTGTAGAAAAGTGTGCTAATTGAACGCCAGAATAGGAGCAGACATATTTGGAGTTGTAAAGCAAGGACAAACAAAAGGGTTAATTGAGTCAGATGGGAGCATTTATCCTGTGGAGAAGAGAAGAGTTTGTTCCAAGCACGGAGAAGCCTGGGGAAGAAGTTAGACAAGGGAGAAGACTCAGTGAACCCTCTGCAGGGACAGGACAGGGTGTAATCCTTGTTGTGGACCATGCTGTGAAAG